>NW_022196891.1:51196266-51215662 GCF_008632895.1 Mastomys coucha | reverse complement strand
CACTTAAAGCTATGAGTTTTCCTCGTAGGACTGCTTTCATTGTGTCCCATAAGTTTGGGTATGTTGTGTCTTCATTTCATTAAACTCTAGAAAGTCTTTAATTTCTTTCTTTCTTTCTTCCTTGACCAAGTTATCATTGAGTAGAGTGTTGTTAAGCTTCCACTGGAATTCCGTTCATGTGTCTATCTTCTTTTAGTTTTGTTGGAAGATTACATTTTTGCTTTTTCAGGGATGTAGTTCCCCTCCTTGTGTTGAAGTTTTCCATTTATTACACTTTGAAGGGCTGGATTTGTGGAAATATATTGTGTGAATTTGGTTTTATCATGGAATACTTTGGTTTCTCCATCCATGGTGATTGACAGAGTTTTGCTGGGTATAGTAGTCTGGGCAGACATTTGTGTTCTCTTAGGGTCTGTATGACATTTGCCCAGGATCTTCTAGCTTTCATAGTCTCTGGTGAGAAGTCTGGTGTAATTCTTGTAGGCCTGCCTTTATATGTTACTTGACCTTTTTCCTTTACTGCTTTTATATTCTTTCTTTGTTTAATGCATTTGTTGTTTTGACTATTATGTGACGGGAGGAATTTCTTTTCTGGTCCAGTCTATTTGGAGTTCTATAGGTTTCTTGTATGTTCATGGGCATCTCTTTCTTTAGGTTAGGGAAGTTTTCTTCTATAATTTTGTTGAAGATATTTACTGTCCCTTTAAGTTGGAGGTCTTCATTCTCTTCTATACCTATTATCCTTAGATTTGGTCTTCTCATTGTGTCCTGGATTTCCTGGATGTTTTGGGTTAGGATCTTTTTGCACTTTGCATTTTCTTTGACTGTTGTGTCAATTTTTTCTATGGTATCTTCTGCACCTGAGATTCTCTCTTCTATCTCTTGTATTCTTTTGGTGATCTTGCATATATGTTTCCTTACTTCTTTCCCAAGATTTCTAACTCCAGCGTTGTCTCTCTTTGTGATTTCTTAATTGCTTCTACTTCCATTCTTAAGTTCTGGATGGTTTTGCTCAATTCTTTCACCTGTTTGTTTGTGTTTTCCTGTAATTCCTTAAGTGATTTTGTGTTTCCTCTTTAAGGGCTTGTACCTCTTTACCTGTGTTCTCCTGTATTTCTTTAAGGGAGTTATTCATGTTCTTCTTAAATTCCTCTAGCACCATCGTGAGATATGATTTTAGATCCAAGTCTTGCCTTTCTGTTATTTTGGGATATCCAGGACTTGCTGTGGTGGGAGTACTAGGTTTTGATGAAGCCAAGTAGTCTTGGTTTCTGTTGGTAGGATTCTTGCATTTGCCTTTCACCATCTGTTGATCTCTGGTGTTAGACGTTCTTGCTGTCTCTGACTAGAGCTTTTTCTTCCCATGGGTCTGTAAGCCTGAGTCAGTACTTCCAGGAGATAAGCTCTCCTCTGGTAAATCCCGGGTGCAGATGGGTGAGTCCCTGGGGTAAAGCACTCCCTGGAGGCAGGCTCTCCACTTGCAGGGAAGGGGCAGAGAGGGTTGCTGATCCACAGCTGTCACTCAGAGGCTGAGAGGATCCTGTCCCTGCTGCCCTGTGACTCCCCTGCGACTCGTAATCAAGGATGAGCCTTGTTATCTGTATATCTTAACAAGCCCATTAAGGAGTGTGACCAGCAGCTCCAGGATCAGCAATTTTGAGGAAAATAAAAACCAATAGAAGCAATAGTCTATTGCAGTGAAGAGACACTGTGACCATGGCAACTCATAAAGCCAAAGCATTTAATTGGGGCCTTGCTTATTGTTTCTGAGGATTAGCCTGCTATCATCATGGTGAGAACACCGTGGGATGCATGACCCTGGAGCAGTAGCCAAGAGCTATATACTGATCCTCTTGTGCTTTTGAAACCTCAAAATCCACCCCCTGTGACACACTTCCTCCATTAAGGCCACACCTCTTAAATCCTTTTAATCCTTTTAAATGGTTCTACTTCCTGGAACCAATATACTCCCATATATTCAAATATATGAGCTTATAGGAGCCATTCTCATTCAAAACACCACAAGTAGTAAAAGGGGAAGACTATGAGGAAGACCCCAGCATCAAAGCCTGGCACAGAGGAATGGTGCTTACTGCCTGGGAGACAGAAGGCAAACATCGGCCATGGACACCCCCTGCTTGTTACTGAATCCTCTCACCCTAATCTACATGTTCAGATGGAAACATTGCTGCACAAGAACACCAGGAATCTTACCTTAGTTTAAGATTTATGAGGAGAAATTTGAGCTTTCAGAACCATGCTTTGGAAAACCCCAGCAAAGCTTAGTACATTGCTTTTCACTGCTCCAAAAGAACAGAGGACCAGCCACACATATAAGCAGATCATCTCTAATAGACGTATTTTAAAAGCCAAACAGAAATGGGTAAAGTAATATAGTTTAACCTAATTCATATGAAAAACATTTTCAACATGTACTCAATACAAAATTATTCATAAAACCCATCTCCTTTTCCCTCTCTCTCTCTTTCTCTCTCTCTCTCACACTCTCTCTTTCTCTCTCTCTCTCTCTCTCTCTCTCTCTCTCTCTCTCTCTCTCTTTCTCTCTCTCATAGTAAGACTACCAGAGGAGGCCTGGAGTCTATTTTTCGCATTTTCTAAAAGATTTATTTATTATTTATGTATATGAGTACACATTATAGCTGTACAGATAGTTGTAAGCCTTCATCTGGTTGTTGGGAATTGACTTTTAGGATCTCTGCTTGCTCTGGTAGATCCTGCTCACTCTGGCCCAAAGATTTACTTATTATTATAAATAAGTACACTGTAGCTGTCTTCAGATGCTCCAGAAGAGGGAATCAGATCTCATAACAGGTGGTTGTAAGCCACCATGTAGTTGCTGGGATTTGAACTCAGGACTGCTGGAGGAGCAGTCGGTGCTCTTACACACTGAACCATCTCTCCAGCCCTATTTTTCGCATTTGTGCCTCCAGCACATCTCCGTGTAAACTGGCCACATTTCAGGTTCCCCCTAGTCACCTATGACTGGCAGCTACTGTAGTCCATCCTGATATGGCAGGGTGGGAATATGCAAACTATGGTTCATCAGCAATCTTGTCTGCTGCTCATTTTTCTATGAACCCCCAGTTAAGGATAGTTTAAAAAAATGTTTAGGTTACTAAAAATATTGAAATGGTACTTTATGTTAAGTAAAACTGAATGAAATTTAACTCTCAGGCCCACAAAATTTCATCAGATAGACATTCAGTTAGGCATTGCCTATGCTTCTGGCTTCTGTGGTTGATTTTGCATACCAGCACATTTGGGGAGGTGTAACAAAGATCACTCTCTCTCTCTCTCTCTCTCTCTCTCTCTCTCTCTCTCTCTCTCTCTCTCTCTTCTCTCTCTCTCTCTCTCTCTCTCTCTCTCTCTCTCTCAAACACACACACACATACATACACACACACACACATACACACACATACACACACAAACTCCACAAAGTTTAAAAGTTTAAAACATATAAAGTCCACAGAGAGAGTGGAGAGGTGACTCAGGAAGGCTTCCCTATCACCCAGTTCCATGTACATCAGCAAGGCTTGGCTAATGCTGGCTTCAATAACATTGATTGAAAAACAAGGAGAAATGCGTTCTTAACCTGTGGTGCCAGCCTCTTTAGGGGTCACATATCAGATAGCCTATCAGATGTCTATATTACGATTCATAACAGTAGCACAATGACAGTTATGAAGCAGCAAGGAAATAATTTTATGGTTGTGGGTCACTACAACGTGAGAAACTGTATTAAAATGTCACAGCATTAGGAAGGTTGAGGACCTCTGGTAGAGGTTTGGGGGAAGGGGTGAATCACAACATAGAATACTGATGGAAATGTCACTGCAGAGGGGAGGTAGGTGACACTAAAATAGGGGGTTGGGATGACCCAGAACATCCCTACAAGTAAAGATAGCAGCAAAACAGAATGGAAATGGGACCCAGCCCCACCTCCAAAGACGTTCTTGGCCAGCTTTAAAAGTCTAACCCACAACCTATTCAAAGTTTAGATACGATCTTTAACTAAGAGTGAGTAAATGCTATTTGTCCATTTTATCTCACTTTGTTCTTATCTGGTGACGAGTTTTCCAGCCTCTTTTGAAGACCTCCCCTTGTGTCCCATCCTTCCGGGATATCCTCCTGAACTCTGTACTAGAGTGTTGTTGGTCAATTGGTTTTTCTGCTGTCCTCTCAGGGTGTGTGAATGATTGAAGAGAAGCCTAGCTCAGGCCTGAGTTCAGAAAAATCTTTCCAGGACTCTAATCACCTAGGATTTCATTTCATCAAAGGCTAGCTCTCATCTGTCAGCTCATTGTCCTGGCTCTACCCTTCCAGTTCCTGTAAGTTACCATTGGGAAAAATAAAGATAACATTTATTAGTTTCTCTCTTTTGAATAATTTGGAAAATGTGACCAAGTCTTTGAGTGGAGCAAGGGCTCTCTTCCCCTAATCTCTTTGATAGATCTCTTGGTGAGTTGTAAATTTCTGATATTTCCTTAATGCATTAGAAATTTTGTCACATTTGTTCCATAGAGCATTCTGTTCTGGAGCCAGTCGTGACTGCTTTCAGTCATTAACCTTTCACCCAGATTTCTTCTAAGAGATGCCTTTATTTTTATTTTATGAATGAGTGTGTTGCCTTTGTGTATGTCTGTGCACCACATATGTTTCTATCTGGTGTGCAGTGCCCATGGAGGCTGGGAAAGGGTTTCAGATCCCCTGGAAATGGAGTTACAGATGGTATAAGCCATCCTAGAGGTGCTGGGAATTGAACCCTGGGAAGAGCAAGCAGGACTCTTACCTACTAAGCTGTTTTTTGTTTTATCTTTTCACAATAGCACCCCACCTTCTTATGGCACATCTACAGAAGCAAAGCCATGGATTTCTACTAACCAATTTTTTTATTCATATTCTAACACACATATTCCAGTGCCTTTCCCCAGGACATAGTCTAGGGTACTATATTGCAATATAAACAACTACTTAAAATTGGTACAACTAGACTATTAATCAAGCAATGAATCCATTGTCAAAACCTAAACGTGCCTTCCCCAAAATACCAAGAGCTCTTGAAAATTATTTATTTTATATATTAATATTATTTTAAATTCCCTGTAAAAATTATTTTTATTATAAAATAATTCACAAGTTGTGATGGTTTGTATATGCTTGGCCCAAGGAGTGGCACTTTTAGAAGGTGTAGCCCTGTTGGAGTAGGTGTGTCACTATGGGTGTGGGCTTTAAGACCCTCATCATAGCTGCCTGGAAGCCAGTATTCTGCTAGCAGCCTTCAGATGAAGATACAGAACTCTGAGCTCCTGCACCAGGCCTGCCTGGATGCTGCCATGTTCCTGCCTTAATGATAATGGACTGAACCTCTGAACCTGTAAGCCAGCCCCAATTAAATGTTGTCTTTATAATAGTTGCCTTGGTCATGGTATCTGTTCATAGCAGTAAAACCCTAAGACACAAGTTTTGTGAAACTATTTTAGTATAGAATGTAATGTTATTAAATACATTCACAATGTTGTGCTCTGATCATTTCCACAGTCCTTTTATCTTATAAATCAGACAAAATGGTAATTCCCATTTCCCCAGACTACCCTTGGCAACCATCACCTTACTTTCAGTGCCTGTGACTGTTTAAACTGCACATATAAATGGAGTCATGTGCTATTTATCTTCATGTGACTGGTTCATTTCACTTGGCATAATATTTTATATTGCTGTTTGTTTGTTTGTTTTAATTTGTTGCATATATTTATTATGAGTATATCATAGTGTGCATGTGGAGATCAGAGGACAACTTTTGGGAGTTGGTTCTCTCCTTCCACCATGTGGATTTCAGTGATAGAACTCAGCTGGTCAGGCTTGGTGGGTGGCAAGTGCCTTCACCCACTGAGCCGTCTCACTGAGTCCTGTTCGTTTGTTTGCACATAGCTTACAAACCAGGGCTAGCGTTGAATTTCTAGTCACTCTACTTCACCCTCCAGAGTGCTAGGATTATATGTGTGTACCCATGTCAACCACATATATGAATTACGCTATAAAGTTCCCTCTCAGCGCTGCTTTTCCTATATTCCATAAGCTTTGTGTATTATATTTTCATCCTTGTTACTATCTAAATATTTCCTAATTTATGTTTCGAAATTTTCTTTGATCTATTGGTTGTTTAGGATTCTGTTACTAAATTTTAACACATTTGTGAATTTTCTAATTTTATTTCTCTTAGTGACTGTTTTAAGGTCTCCATTGCTGTGATAAATCACCACAACGAAAAACAACCTTGGAAAGAAAGGGTTTCTTTGGCTTCCTTAGCCCGGGTCACAGTCTATCTGTGGCTTCCTTAGCCTGGGTCACAGTCTACTTCTGGAAGTCTGGGCAGGAACTGAAGTAGAAGCCATGAAGGAATGTTGTTTTACTAGCTTTCTCCTGTGGCTTGCTCAGCCAGCTTTCTTGTGCTATTCAGGACCACCTACCTAGGGATGGCATTGCCCACTGGGAGCTTGGCCCACCCACATTAAACATTAATCAGGAAAATGTACTACAGACTTGACTACAGACAAGTCTTATCGAGGCATTTGATCAATTGATAGTCTCTCTTACTTTAGCTTGGGTCAAACAGACATAAAACTAACACAATTGACCTGTGTCAACCTGACACACAAACACATAACTATTCAACCATAAACTTTCCTTTCTTATCTGTCCCCAAGATCTCATATAAATATCACTATCACTCTATAAAACATTCCAATTTTTAAGATTCCAACAGCCTTTAAAAATTCAAACACTTGAAAAGTTTAGTCTCTTTAGAATATCCAGACAATGTTCAAGGTCTCGCTAAAATTCCCAACTCTATTAACTGTCATCTCCTATAAGTAGGAAATATGCTATATTTTCTGATACCAAGAAGGAAGAACACGGGCATAGTTACAAGCAAAGCAAAGCAAAACCAAAGCCCAACAGTGCAAAAGTTCAGTCTCAGATGTCTGGCACTCACAATCTTCTGGGTTCCCAAAAGATCTAGGAGTTTTACTTCTTTGTCTCTGCTATTCATAGCATACACAGTGCATCTCATAGGGTCACTAGCTCCATTTCATACCTGCTGCCCTCCTTGACGGTAATCCCATGGTACTGGCATCTTCAAAATTCTGAGGTCTCTACTGCTGCTGGGATGCACCTTCACCAATAGCCTCTCCTGGGCACTCTTTAGGGACTCTAACCCTGTCATAGGATACCAAGTCTTATCTTCTCTCCACAATCCCCACCCTGGGGCTTCTATTGCAACTGAGTCTGCACCTCTCCCAATAGCCTTTCCTGGTCTCTCCATGGTGCCAGTCCTCAGCTGTTTTCCTTGATCAATTCATGTTTTCAAAACAAGTACCACCTGGAACACTTATACACATTAACAAGTTCAGCTCCAAGCTCAAGGCAAAGCCTTGGCTCCCTGTGGGCCACAACATCTACATACTGACCCCCAAGGAAACACCAGAAATTTTTTTTGCCTTAATGATGCTGTCTTTTAATCAGAGATGCTTCTCAGCCCCAGCTGACCGTATCCATTGTTGCAGCAAAGCAAAGGTTTCACTTCAGTGGTTTCAGTCTCTTGTTCATCACAACCAGTTCCTTAGCCCCAGCTGATCAGAACTACATATTCTTAACACAAAACATTGCTGAACGGTCCCTGTTAGAATCTTTACTTCCCTCTGAAACCTCACAAGCCAGGTCAGTTCATTCAGCCTCCGTGAGCCAAAGTAAAAAGTGTGACAAGTAGGAAAAAAACAAAACAAAACAAAATCCTGTGTGAAGGTGGAGGAATGTAAGGTCACTTGGCAATTGGGGAACTAGTGTGTGACATGATAAACTGCAGTGTGGCCACACATAGTCCATACCCAGTGTGGTACAGCCACCTGGAGGCCTTGACCATTCCCAACCTAATCTAATAAACCTTGTCTATTTAGGTCAACCCTGTCTAATGTGGCCCTGGATCATTCAGACATGGTCATTTCAACCATTCTAATCAGCCCCTGCAGCAAAACTGAAGAGGATGTATTACAGACAGCAGCTCGCCCAGGGTACCGAGCTGAGTGAAAACAAATTCTTCAGTTCTTACAATATAAATAGAAATTCAAGACTTGAGAACAGTGAGGACTCCTGGCCAGTAGGAGACAGGCAGCCAGCCAATGGCTCATGTTTGGATGACAGGGGAAGAAAGGATGAAATGCAAGTGGAAAACAAGAAGTCTCTCTTCAAACAGCTGGGAAACACCCTCTGCTTCCCTTCATTTCCCAGCTGGGCAGGGCAGCAGTAACGGGACAAGAGGTCAGGAGGAAGCATTCAATCCTGCACGCCCTGCCTGCTACCAGGAGACCTGTTGGGGTACATGCCATCAGGCCGGATGCCGGAAACGGGAGACACAGAGGATATGGTGCCCAGTCCCTGCTGATGCCAGGGCCTGCCCTGAAGAATGGACATCAGCAAACAGAAAGCCATTCAGACCCCACAGCAGCACAGTTCCCATGGCAACCAGCCGTTTCCCTTGCCACTCCACATCCTCTTCTTTTTCTTCTAACAAACTTTCCATTTGGATCCAGGCTACACTTGGATGAAATGTAGGTTGGGTAATAGGTGTTGGGAGGGGGTGAAGATGGAAGAGGGTAATGAAGAATGTGAAGAGGGAACCTGGTTTTCATAGAGTATGAGTAGCAAGTCAGTGGGCTGTCGGGAAAATCTATAATTAGGCAGTGGGGTTTGGGTTTTGATTTTTAAGTCTATCTTTCTTTCCAGTTCCTGCCATTTGTCCAAGACTCTTAGAGCCTGAATTAAATACTACTGGTCATTTCTCCTTCCTGTCTCTTCCCTGGTCATCATTCTTCATGTCTGGGAGGCATACTACCCTGCCCCATACTGTTCCTGTTATGCTAGGAAGCATTCATGAACCCGAAAAGACCACCAAGGAGCCATTTCCGATGTGATCACAGTATGGTCTCTTTATTACAAACTCAAGTTTGGGCTTATTCACCACTAGCCCACAGCTAGTGGTGTAGTGAAGCAGCCCCAAACTCTCATCAGGACAAAGTTTTATAGAAAATGGAAGCAAGTGAGGGGGTGTCCATCCTGGCAAACATCTAATGAATGACTGTTGTAAGCTCACAGGTGAGTGAGTGCTCTGAAGCCAGACAGTGTACAGTCACAAGCGCTCTGAAAGTCCATCTGAAACAGTCAAACTAATCTTTGATTAACTGTTGCTATGAAGTAGCTAGGGAGTAACTCTGGCCAAGGACAGCCATGTGGTCCTTCCTGGTGCCTGGGTGCAGCTTGGGTTCAGCTATGGGCCAAATTCTCAGGCCATTTTTTTTTTTTTTTGGTTGCTTTGTTTTGTTTTGTTTTGTTTTGTTTTAAGATGGAGGCTGGTCCCAAGATGGAGTAGGTTTGGCCTCTCATTCCCAAGCCACTCATTGGCTCTTCTCCCAAATCTGAGCTGGCTTGAGTCCCTCTGCCCTTTCAGTGGCTGCTCGTTAAAGAGAAGGTACAGTGTTCTGGGGATGCATGCTGATTCCTGGTCCCACCTCCAAGATTCATTGTTCTTAAGCCTTGAGCAGAGTTACAAAATCTTCATATTTCACAAGCACCCTAGTTCCCACAGATTCAGACAGATGCTGTATCTGTTAGTTCCCCAGTGAACAAAATATCCAAGAAAACAACTTAAAGGGAGAAAGATTTGCTTGTGGTCACAGTTTCAGTTTTTGATCCTCCATGGCAAAGAGGGTGGGATGGGCAGAGTGATGGCAAAGAGGGTGGGATGGGCAGAGTGATGGCAAAGAGGGTGGGATAGGCGGAGTGCTCATGTCCCAAGGGAGAAGGGTATCTCTACATGCCTGTGGAAGATGATCTTGACTGCATCCATTGACATCGGAGGACCTGCCCACTGTGGGCGGCACCATTCCCTGGCTGGGATCCTGGACCGCAGAACTAGAGAAAGTGAACTGAGCAGTAGCAGATACCCATCACTGCTTCTTGGTTACGGACATGGCAGAAATAGGTGCTTCAAGTTCCTGCTGCCTTGACTTCCCTTCCACTACAGACAGTACACTTGAACTGTGACCAGAAATAAGTCCTTTCTCTCTTGAGTTACTTTTAGTAGAAAAGAAGCCAAGACAGCCAGGAAGCAGAGAAAGGGAGTAAGGGGCTAGGGAAAAGATAACCCCAGTGACTAGGGCCTCCAGGTAGGCCCCATTTTCCAGAACCTCTCAAAACCTGCTGATCAAGCTTTTAACTTATTCATCTATGGGGGATATTTCTCATTCAAACAGAACAGATGGGGAACAATAGGAAAATGCTTGTATCAGGGCTTACCTAAATTTGCATATAGCCAAGGCTACTGGATAAGCAGACTTCCAAGAGGATGTGTCTGGGATTCCAGCTGGGTGGCAGTCACATTGAACAATTGGCCCTCCTGTGTGAGGAGTGGTCTTTTCCAGCCCCAAAGATAAATACATCTCAAATCCTTCAGAGCTGACAGGCACCCTTCAGTGTCTCTTGACAGACAGACACCACACGGTTTATAAAGAGGAGGTCCCAGCTCTCTTTCATTTTCCAAGGAGGTTGTACCATGCTTGACTTACAGTGGGTTCATTGGTTGTCATTTCTGACTCTAACACAGTGAGACCCAGGCAAAGCCAAATGAAATGACGCAGAAAGTGAGCAGAAATGAGACTGACAAAAAGGCTGAGAGGAATGCTTCCTGTTAGGGTTTGAAATTGCTTGGCCCAGGGAGTAGCTCTATTAGAAGGTGTGGCCCTGTTGGAGTAGGTGTGGGCTTGGGTGTCACTGTGGGTGTGGCTTTAAGACCTTCATCCAGCTGCCTGGAAGTGAGTATTCTGCTAGTAGTCTTCAGATGAAGATGTAGAACTCTCAGCTCCTGAACCATGTCTGAACCATGTTCCTGCCTTGATGATAACAGACTGAACCTCTGAACCTGTAAGCCAGCCCCGATTAAATGTTGTCCTTATAAGAGTTGTCTTGGTCATGGTGTCTGTGCATAGCAGTGAGACCCTGACTAAGACACCTCCCATGCTGGAGGTGAAGTCATTTTCAATGATGTTGTTCATCCTGAAGGGGATTGGTTGAAATGGGGCAATCTCTGTGTGCAGTGAAGCCTTTGACCCCAAACCTTACCTGATGTTGATTACCCTAATTAATGACGAAGGATTTAAGAACACTTATTGTTGCATGCGCCCTTCCCCCAGCCTTGGGCAGGCTAAGAATGCTTGCCACTATGGGCTTATCTACTCAGGTGGAGTCATCGGCCTTGCTACACCTGCAGTTTCCTACAGGGACTTAGAAGAGTAGACTGCCCACTGAGCTTGCTTTGCACATAATCCAGTTGAAACAGAGGATGGGTTTTGTGGTCTTCCCTTTATAAGATGGAGGTACAGAATTAAACTTTTAACCTTGATTAGAACCTTGTCTTGGCTTCATCCTTCTCTCGTACCCCATCCTTTTCATTTCCATCCCCCCTTTCAGGTAAACCCAGTTGTCCATGGTTGCTGGACAGCTACAGTTGCAGTAAATATTAGTTGGGAATTTCTATCCTATCTTAGATCATTTAGTTCCCAAATAAAAGACACAAAACCTTTATATTTATAATAAGCCTTAAAGCACTAGAGCTGGGCAGATATCAACCCTCTATGCTATTTTGTCTACTTCTCTGTCCGTAAACCTGAGATATCACTTGCCACGTTCAGCATGGATTGTTCCTACTGCAACAGGCCAACCCTCATGGCCATGCACTCATGATCCACCTATGGTGCCTTCTTCCCTCTGTTTCCTCTCCCCTCCCCCACCAACCTCCTTTGGTCTCTGCCTCAGACCCCAAGTCCAGGAATCAAAGCCCTGCCTACCTCTCTTCTGCCCAACTACAGGCTATAAGCATCATTATTCAACCAAATAGTTAAGGAGCAAGGCTTCCACTACAAAAGTTGGTTTTCATGAAAATTTACTTGTCTTGAGGCAACTAGACCTTGGGATACAGAATTTAGCATTACAATACAGAGTAAGAGAGCAAACCTCAACAATTTATGGAAGAATGTTTTAATCTTCAAATAAATTAGAGATGGGCATGGTGCTACAGGCGGTGATGGTGTTTCAAGCACTTGGGAGATTAAGGCAGGAGGATCAGGAGTTTGAGACCAGCCTAGACTATATAGCAAGACCTTGCCTAAAAAATGATAAATAAAGTTCCTGTGAGGAAATGTGCCACCATTGCACATTAAAATTAATGCAGAACTGGGCTGAGGAGATGGCTAAGTGGGTAAAAGGCTCACACAAAGACCTGAGTTCGGATCCCTAGCATCTGTGTGAAGAAGTCAGAGTGTGATGATGGTGATCACCTGTAACCCAGGCACCAGAAAGGTGGGGATAGTAGGACTGTGGACTTGTTAGCCATTGGTAGCACCAGGCTCAATGGAAGACTCTGTCTCAAAATAAACAAACAGATAGATAGATAGATAGATAGATAGATAGATAGATAGATAGATAGATAGATAGATAGCAATCTGGGGGGTGATAAATGGCTACACCTGATATTGCTCCTGACCTCTGATTTCTGCAAAGCTCTTGAACACACACACACATACATACACACAGAGAGAGACAGAGAGAGACAGAGAGAGAGACAGAGAGACAGAGACTGAGAGAGATAGACAGACAGACAGACAGACAGAGAGACAGAGAGACAGAGACAGAGAGAGAGACAGACAGAGAGAGAGAGACAGAGAGAGAGAGAGAGAACAGAAAAGTTAACACAGAGAATTCCCTGAAGGGACCATCACCCACTCAGTGGTGACATGTTGAAAAACTAAGCAACTACTTTTATAGGACTCTGAGTGGATTCCTAGGTTCATTCATTCTTCCTTTCTTCCTTCCTTCCTTCCTTTCTTTCTTTCTTTCTTTCTTTCTTTCTTTCTTTCTTTCTTTCTATCTCTCTGTTTTGCCCATCATAATTCCACAACACTAGCCATTTAGTAGACAGTCAGACTATGAGTGGTTACCAGTGGATTCTAAAAGGAACATGTGATTATTTTAAGGCCAGGAGCTTTCTTCGGGCTACCATTACTAAATGCTGTCTGTCCCCATGATACAGTGACAAAGAGAGAGATCTGTAATGTCTCCATGGTGTATCACCGATGAGCTCACACTAACTGGGTACAGCTCTTCAGAGCATTTCCAAGACTGAGATGGACCACTGGCTGGACTTCCAGGTTTCCAAGTTAAGAACTGAGTGAAATGATTGAGTGGGAGGAGGACTGCAGAGCAGGCTTAGGAATCCAGCCCTGAGCTAACTGGATCCCTGCATCTGTACACTTTGTGATTTTATACAAACTATTCACCTGCCTCCGTTTAGGCAGTCGGGGTCACTATAGAACCTTCTATAGAGATACTGTGAGACCCAAATGAGAGAAATCATGTAGCATTCAGAAGAGCTGAACCTCCAAAGATGAATACAATCCTATTACTGAGTAGTGCCCAGAGCTGGATTGATTCACAGCCTTACAGACACACTCAGATGATCCACCTCTCAGAACATGAACTGGATCCAGGAGTCTTACACAGGCAGCTGAACGTGTCACTACATCCTCAGGTTTGACATAAGATACCTAAGCAGGGCCCTTCACCTGACTCTTTGGTCCTAATGCCATTCTATCATACCACCTACTTCACTGTCCACCCTCTAGAACCTGGGCAGTGGGGGACAGGGAACAGAATGCAGAGGATATCTGCTGGAAACTTGCTGTTAAGATCCATGGAAGAACAAGGGAAGTGGGTTCAAATGATTAAGCAAAGACGCCCCCCCACACATGTTCATGCAGCCCTGAGAAAGAAGGACCAACTTGTTCCCAAGGGATGCCAGATCCCACTTTGGGCCTGTGAACCAAAAGCCTTGGTAGGTTTTGAAAGTTGCCTTCCCAGGAGGGAAAACAAGACAAGCAAACATAAACTTGTTTTAACTTTTTAAAATTTCCAACACTGGCAAAAGGGAGCCAGGGAAGTCAATTACCAGATTGTTTTGGCTGTGGGATTGTTAGATCCTCTTTCACCAGATCTTTTGGGGACAATAATAGCTTCCTAGCATTCTTCCCTCTCCTGCTGGAGTGAAATGAGTAACACGCATTTTCCAGAGTGGGAAAAGGGGATATTTCAAAAATAATCCTCGCGTACCTACATATATGGATTATTACTTAATCCTAAAAAGAAATGCAATTCTGACTCATGCTATAGCAAGGATAAACCAGAGGAGATGGCGCTGAGGAAATGAGCCAGTCTCAGAAAGCAAATGCTATTTAATTTTGCTGACATGAAGTCTCTTGAAGGTCAGGTTCCTAGAAGCGGAAGTAGAGTGGTGGTTGCCGGGCTGGGAGGAGGAAGAACTGGCAGTGTTTGTTTAGTCAGTACTGAGTTTGCTTGGGGAAGTTGAGAAGGTGCTGGAGATGGTTGCCCACCAGTTTGAATGCCCTTTGACACCATGAACTGAACATTTAAAGAGGACTGAAGTAGCAATGGTGTTCAAGTCCACAAGGACCTCACCATATAAGAAGGGATGGTTTAGATCCACCCATGCATTTATGCTTAGAGTTTTTGCTCCCCGTGTATCTTCCTCACCCACAGTGAGTGTTACTACACCATCCAGAACAGCCTCCTTCGGCCTTTATGGTGGCGATGTAATGGAACGCTGACATAATGGAGCACTGATGTGTTTAGGATAAATGACCAAGTCCAGTGTGCATGCCTCTTCCTTTTCGTCTTGTTGGGGTCATTTGTTTTACTTATTGTGAAATGATTGAATACATTTGGACATAGTAGGTATTTGATATGAAAAGCAGTTGATTCAAAATAGTCATAAAGATCGAAACACATAGCCGGGCAGTGGTGGCACACGCCTTTAATCCCAGCACTTGGGAAGCAGAGGCAGACAGATTTCTGAGTTCGAGGCCAGCCTGGTCTACAGAGTGAGTTCCAGGACAGCCTGGGCAATACACATAATAACTAGAACGTATTTCTCTGTCTGATCACCTGTATTGGAAACGTTACTCTTTGAACACTTAGGTTCTACGCCTTAACTGAAACTAGCTCAGAATGAATCACCTGCATGATAAACCCGAGTCCTCTCCATCTTACAAAGGACGTAAAGAAGCTGGCAGTAGTGGCCCACGCCTCACTCAGGAGGCCGAGGCCATCCTGGGCTACAGAGTGAGTTCCAGGACAGCCAGGGCTACACAGAAAAATCCTACCTAAAACAAACAAACAAACAAAACACAAAGGATTTAAAGGAATACATCAAACAATTACAGATTTATGGCTCCCAAGACACATCAGTCAGGCTCCAGGGCACAGGTTCACATTTCCTGTAAAGTTAGGGTTCTCCACTTGCTCTTTGTCATTCATTTGTTGATGTCTTCTGTCCATTGATTCCCTTCAGAAATGGAGATTTCCAATGGAAGTTTTACTCTTAAAGCCCAATAAGAGCTGCCAAAGAACAAAAGGAAACCATTGCCTGAACTTAAAATTGGCTAGACAGTTTTCATTTATTTCCAGAATCTCTAAACAAGTGTGCTACTGAAAGACCCCCAGAACTGGGGAGATCCTTACTCAAGTCTCGGGATGACGCAACCACCCAATGACTCACGAGAGACCGAACTTGCTGCAATCACATGAGGTTTATTGGGGATACTGGTACCGGGGTAGATCTCCTTGTCGGCCAGAGGAGTTCAACCCCGGGGTCAATCTTGTGACCATGCTGGCCAGAGTTCGACCCTGAACACAAGAAGTGAGGGGTATTTAAGGGAAAAACCACAAGCTGGGGGCAGGGAGAGGGTTACCAAGGAAACATGACATAAAAACAGTGGAAATTTTCAGAGGGACCCAACCCAAGGTATTCAGTTAGGGAGGCAAACATATTCATTTTAGGAATGTAATCTTCATCTACCAGTCGACAGAGTGGAGAGTCTCATAAACCAGTAGACCTTCATTCCTAGTTCGGCCCTCATTGTGGATCATTCAGGAGGGGCAGGTATCGGGAATCAGAGCCCTGAGGCTCTGAGTTAGCCAAGTTCCTGGAACTACCTACTTCTCATTTTTGGCTTGACACAGAGGTTTTCCATGCCCCCTTTTAGGTAAAGGCTACACATTATAAATGCCCTCATTTTAAATTCTAAGATTCTCCAGCCTTTCACTACAACTTCCACTTTTCCTAAAGTATTGGGCTTTTCTGGGTATAGTATAGGACGTTTGTATGTATGTCTGTATGCATGTATGTAGCATTAGAGCTGCCAGGCACCTCCCTGTTTAAAGAGGCTGGAGAGACAGCAGTTCAGAGACCAGCTCCATCCTCACATTCCGCCTTCTGGGGCATATGTCCCAACCAAGCCACTCTCTTTCCGCAGGCCTCTGGATCTATCAACTTCATGCTCTTCAAATAAACCAAGACATTTGTGAAGGTCCAGGGAAACCTTCAAGTCTTGTTTATTCAATTAGACTGCTTTTAACTGGTAACACCATCCAAATGGTAACTTCAATGTTATATGCAATACAAAGGAAAAAAACGAGATGCAAAGCAGTGGGTGGCGTTTCTGCTTCCTCTTTGGATAGGCTGCTCCAGCTATGGTGCCTAGATTGGCTGATGGCCCTTTCCACCCGTATAAATAGACTTTACCGTAAATATTTTTCACCAGAGCTTTGGAGCATCTGCTTTGATTTTCCAGTTTGCTTTATTAATCACACTCTCGGAATGCAGCTCCTCTTCAAGAATCCCAAAGTAAACAAGAAGAAGCAAAGGAAGGGAAGGTGACTAAACAACCATGCCTTCTCCTGGGTCCCACACAGCATTAAGTTCTAAGAGATGGATGGATTTTCAGAGTTGATAGATGGATGCTGCAGCTCAAGGCATTTCTGGTTATTTGCCTCAGGTAACAACATGCCTGCCATTTCCCAAAGATTATCTTAAAAGATAATGACACGGAATTCCAATCTTATATTTCAGAACTTTTTGGCTATTATTGATTTAAGATGAGGTCTCACTATGTAGGCCAGCCTGCTGCAGAACTTGGGATCCTGTTGCCTTTACCCACCAAGCACTGGGATCACAGATGTACGCCACCATACCCTACTCACATTATTTCAAATGCAGCTCATAGAAAGAAATAGGTCCTTTTTTTTTTTATGGTTTTTATGAGACAGGGTTTCTCTGTGTAGCCCTGACTGTCTTGGAACTCAGAAATCCACCTGCCTCTGCTTCCCAAGTGCTAGGATCAAAGGCGTGCACCACCACTGCCCACCCTAAGAAATAGGTCCTTAAACCGTGACTGTATGTGCTTTCCTGTTGAGGAATGCATAGAGCTGACTCAGCATCATCTGACCTTTCACACAGAGATACTTATCCTACCATATGTATGCAGTTCTGCTGTTTTACTTCTTCTCACTCCAGCTCCACCTTTAAGATGATTTTAGAGGCTAGGCAGGTGGTGTGCATCTTTTATTCCAGCACTAAAAAGACAGAAATGGACTGGTCCCTGGCTCTCTGTGAGTTTGAGGCCAACCTGGCCTACATAGTAAGTTCTAACCCAGCGAGTGTACATAGTGATACTGTCTATTTTTAAAAAAATGATAATTGTAAACCATTAAATTTGTGTCACGACCCCCTAGTAGGTCTTACCATGAAGTCTGAAAATGACTGTAGTGTTTCTGATTCCCAGTCACTTGGTTAAAACCCAAATAGTTCATTCCAGGAAACTGTCCTCAGGTGTAAGAGTCCTTCTGCAAGAGACGAGTCTCCTAAATAAATAATAGCTGAAAGCTACTGAGATATAAAATTGGAATTCCATGTTATTATCTCTGAGGCTATCTTTGGCAGACGTAGTAGTTCTTGAGATAAGAGAGGCACCTCAGCCTCTCTCAGCCTCGGAGGGAAAAGACCTGACGTGATAACACAGGAAGGAGTTGGGAAACACATGTGGGTGAGCCTCAAGCTGTGGACAAAACTTAGATCACATGGCTGCTCCTCTGTAGAAAGCATGAGCCTGGATGTCTGCAAAGTTTGCCCTTCTTGGATACCACTGGAAAGGATAATCAAATTAAACCTAACTTGGGCAACTGGGGGAAGAGGCAAAACCAGGAAACTCTGTGGTCCTGGTAAACATTTCTTCGAGGAGAGGAGTCTGTGGATTTGCAACCACTTAACAAGAGAAACATCAGGAAATGTTTGTGCTCACATGTGACCTAACCTGGACTTTACAGAGCTCGCCTGGCTCCCAGTGGTCTCACAATTATTCACAAGATACACTTTCTTGCTCTCTTGCCCAGGAAACTGGAAAATAAATGATTGGGACCAGTCATCTGCATTCTTGGTTGTTGTTTTCTTTGCCTATGTCACAGAGGTCTTGAAGGAAGGTACCCTCATGGGGCTGTGCTCACAGCTGTTCCTTGTCAAAACCAGGATAACCTGGTACGGATAACCACCGAGGTCATAGGAGAAGCCCATATATTACAGTGGCCAGTCCCATGCATCATTACAACACCAGTTTCTTGCTGTAGCTCATACTGAAATAATTATATTTTCCAGAGTTCAGAAACCAAACTGAGAATTCACTTTTGAAAGACAACAATGCTGATTCCAGGACATTCCCTACTGTGATGTAGCTGTTAGGAGAATCAACTAGCATGCTTATCTAAAGCATCCTCAACCCTTTAAGGCAACACTCCACCCCTTATCTCTTACAATGAATCCAATGACAGGAAGGCTCATTCTGGTCTACCGATAAGTGGGACTCGGTCTGAGTTAGGGTTTTACTGGTATGAACAGACACCATGACCAACACAACTCTTATAAGGACAACATTAAATTGGGGCTAGATTACAGGGTCAGAAGTTCAGTCCATTATCACCAAGGTGAGACTATGGCAGCATCTAGGCAGGCATGGTGTGGGTGGAGCTGAGAGTTCTACATCTTCATCTGAAGGCTGCCAGGAGAAGACTGGTTCCCAGGCAGCTGGGATGAGGGTCTTAAAGCCCGCACCCACAGTGACCACACCTACTCCAACAAGGACACACCTTCTAAAAGTGCCACTCCCTGGGCCAAGCATATACCAACTACCACAGTCTATTTTGTCTACCTCATGCAGGTACTTGGGTAACAAAGAAATAGTTGTTTCCAGAATAAATATAGAAGGGGTCACCAGTGGGATCCATGAGGTGTTGTATGAGTGCCAAACAGTGCAGGTCATCATTATCTTGATTAAGAGACATCATGTTAGGCTGGGGCAAGGCTTCACTGGTGTTTTTTTGTTTGTTTGTTTGTTTGCTTTCGTTTTTTTTTTTTTTTTTTTTT
>NW_022196891.1:51176789-51196199 GCF_008632895.1 Mastomys coucha | reverse complement strand
TTTTTTAATTCTGTCAATACATCCCAAGTCACTTGGCATAGCTGAGGACAGTATTTCTGAGATCAGCTCCTACAAGCAACTCCATGGGCTGGTGGCTTTTCTACTGCCATAATGAAATGCTATGACCAAGGCAACTTATGGAAGTCACGATTTATTTGGGGCTTATAGAAGGATAAGAGTCCATCACCATCACAGTATGTGTGTGTGTGGGGGGGCAGGGGAAGCATGGCAGCAGACAGACATGACAGTTGAAGCAGAAGCTGAGAGCTCACTTCTTGTGCAGCAAACAAGAAATAGAGTGCACTAGCAAATCATGTGTGTGGCTTTGAATCCTCAAAGTCTGCAGCAGGGATGTATTTCCCAACAAGTCAACAGCTCCTAAGCCTTTCCAAGAAGGCCTAACAACTGGGAAGCAAGTATTCAAATGCCTGAGACTTATGGAGACATTTTCTTCACACCACAAAGTCCATCTCCTACATCCAGCAAACAGATTTCCCTTACCATAGAGGTCGACAGTTTAATTCTCTATGCTTTTTCCGTGTACATAATAACAAAGGGCCTTAGCTAGCTTGAAAGCATAGCTCTGGCAGGCTTTAACCTCCTCCCTGTTCCATTTACTTTGCCTAAAACCATGAGAATACATTCCTAAAGTGATCCACCAAGGTCTAGTCCCTTATTTGACAACTTCTTCCTCCTGAGGCTGACTACAAAGGTCCAGCTACCAAAGTACTGAGGTCCAGCAATCAAAAGCCCTCATTGGCTCACCTAATTAAAAATGCTGAGTTAAAATTAAACACCTCATCCTAACACAGGGTTTTACCCTTTACCTTTATAAACCATTTTCCTATGAGCTTTGTCTGTCTCCTCTCTGTCTAGAGACAGTCCTTTGTCCCTCTAGGGGACAAATATCCCCCCCCTTTGTTCCCTTCCCCTTCTCCTTCTATCTCCTGTCTTTGTCTCTTATTCTCTGCCCTTTGTCCCTCTGGGGCAAATAAATCTTTGTACTGAGTGAGAACTTGGTCTTGGGACTCCTGAGCCACCACCCGATCCTTTCAGATAATATTCCAGGTCTCTAATCACACTGAGATCAACTTCCCCGGCCTCCCCTTCTTCTTCACAGTCAGATGGCATTGTCCTCTAACTACCAGCTCACTGATTAAGTCTCTTCTTTACTTTGTGAACATTCATTTAGACAATAGGAGAACAAAACTAAAGACAGAGTCTCCAAATCCCCCAAGTCAAGCTTTAACCAGAAGGATGAAGTACAAGGTTCTAAAAGCAATCTTATCATGTGAAGTAATCTCTGTTAAATTTTCTGAGAAATCTCCTGTGATTGGCAACACGAGTTGGCTATGGCAGTTGCAGTTGTCTAGAACCCAAACCTCCCCCTCCAGCAGCCTTAAATAATGTGGACGTGTTGTCTTTCATAAGCTGAAGCCTAGGGGCAGCTTAGGTTCCAGGAAGCGGTTCAGTGAAAGTCAGTTGGGTTCCCAAGGATACAGGTCTGTCTCTCTACCTCTCATCTGGGGTCCTCAGTCCCAGTTTCATGGGAAGGCTCTTTCTCTTCAATTAAGATTCATACCACACGTGTCAGGCCACACATTTTTTATTCACCCTTAGCAGGAAATAGCAAACGAAAATGGCCATTTCCAAAGCCCTCTTTTCTAACTTGATTAGGTCAGTATATACCAGTGTTCATGGATGACCCAATATGAGTTGTCAGAAGATGTCCGTGGGCTGACGGGGAGCAGCACTGTCGACACTTGGGGTTGGGTGGTCGTTGGCAAGGGCAGTTCTGTAGGGTTTGGCACCATCCTCATGCTTTAGAGCACAGTCAGTCCCTTCACTAGTCTTGAAAAGTGAAACTGACTCCAGCGATTGCCAAAAGTTAAAAGGGGGCAGGAGAGGGGGGCAGAGCAAAATCATTCCAGTGAGATAGACTAAGCAGGTTACTTAACTGTCTCTTATGTTTCTTATTTCTTATATATGATAAATATATAGACAGACAGATAAGACAGACAGGCAGGTGCCTAAAATAGGAACCTTAACAGGAACACTCTTATAGGACCAGAATCAGAGTTAGAAGTTAACTTACACAGACATGCAGGATATAGATGTAGATGGTAGGTTATAAATGTCAACTGTCACTTCCTATTTTTTTTTTTTTTCTAAATAGGGTTTTTCTGAATCGTCCTGGCTATCCTGGAACTCACTCTGTAGACCAGGCTGGCCTCGAACTCAGAAATCCACCTGCCTCTGCCTCCCAAGTGCTGGGATTAAAGGCATGCGCCACCATGCCCGGCTAACTGTTACTTTCATCTACTAATTAATGTTTGGATTATAGGCTTTATTAAATGAAGTTTTTGTTTTGTTTTGTTTTCTTTTCTTTTCTTTTTTCTTTTTTTTCTTTTTTCTTTTTTTTTGGTTTTTTGAGACAGGGTTTCTCTGTATAGCCCTGGCTGTCCTGGAACTCAGTCTGTAGACCAGGCTGGCCTCAAACTCAGAAATCCACCTGCTTCTGCCTCCCAAGTGCTGGGATTAAAGGCATGCGCCACCACTGAAGTTTTTTGAAATGAATTCAGCAGAAAATTATTTGGAACCATGTAACAAGTGGACCAGCAAGATAATATTCTATAATACCATTCCTACTGATTGTCCAAAGTGAAGATCATTATGAAGGTGTGGAGCATTTCATTTCTTCTCTTGAGAAGCTATTTGGTTTCCTCACTGGAATGTTAAGTCAGATAGATAGATAGATAGATAGATAGATAGATAGATAGATAGATAGATAGACAGACAGATACCTAAGTCCATTTGTATGGCCACTACAGAATGAAAAGGGTAAGTTGCAGACTGGCGGAGATGGCTCAGCGGGTAAGAACACTGACTGCTCTTCCAAAGGTCCTGAGTTTGGATCCCAGCAACCACATGGTGGCTCACAACCTCCTGTAGTGAGATCTGACGCCCTCTTCTGGTGCATCTGAAGACAGCTACAGTGTATTACGCCAGCACCAGAGCAAGCGGGGCCAGAGCGAGTGGGGTCAGAGCAAGCAGAGGTCCTGAGTTCAATTCCCAGCAGCCACATAGTGGCTCACGGCCATCTGTACAGCTACAGTGTACTCATACACATAAAATAAATAAATAAATCTTGAAAAGAAAAGAAAAGAAAGGAAAAGAAAAGAGTGAGCTGCTGGGAACTGAGGATCTGAGTAAAGTCTGCTATGCACCGTGCCTTGGACCAAAATGATATATCTTAGCCAAATGCCATGGAGCTGGAAATGCAGCCTAAAAGGACAACAGATCAGTTCATCCATCAGCCAAGTTCAGGGCCTGAATATATCACAGATGTAGAAGTGGAGTGATCACTGCAAGGCCAAGGAAAGAAGGCAAGGAAAGAGATGGCACACATGCTGCTTCACGGCTCACTTCATCTCTCAATAATCGTGCAAAGCAGGAGCAGGGAGTAGACAGGGCAGACATGATGGCAGAGAGGTACCACAAGAATGCTACTGAGCTCTCTAAGCATGGTGGCTGGAACATGCAAGCACTGTTCTAAACTCCACTCACAGTTCTGGAAGAAGGCTTTGTTATTTGTGTAAAGGTCTCACTCCTGGTCAAGAATAGCATAGTGCTCATTTATATAAACCAGACTGGTCTCGAACTTTCAGTAATCTTCCTGCCTCAACATGCTGAGTTCTAGGACTATAACCATGAGCCCTGATGCCTAGCTTCAGCTTTTAAAAATAAATGCTTTACACATAAATCTTTAAGAACAACAACAAAAAAATTAGTCAGGAGGAGTCACTAGGTAAGAAGTATTAGGATCAGAAGAAAATGATGAGCTGAAGTATGTGTGTGCATGTGTGTGTGTGTGTGTGCAAGTGCACGTGTGTGTAGGGTCATCTCAGAGGCTTACTGCTGAAAAAATACATCCTTTTCAGCTCTTTCTGAACTCTTACTGGCTGGCTCTACCCAACTATTCTTGCTCAAACTCCTCTTTAACCTGTCTGATTCAAACTGGTTCTCTCGGGTTCTCACTCAATTGCTCTGCTTGGAAAACTGCCTTTGAATTCCACAAACTGGACTGCACTGAGCTGAACTCAGCTGAATTCCACTGCATCGCCTGAATTCAACTGAACTCAACTGAACTGCTCTCTCCTCTCTCTGTCTCTCTCTGTCCCTCTCTCTCCATATATACATACATACATATATATATAATAACTGTTGTCTGCCCTTTGTGCTGCTCTCTTAAATAGCCTCTCTTTACTGTCTGTTTTAGTGAGAGCTGGGTGTATCCAATCTCTGACTCATGCTGTCAAATTTTTCTGATTTGTCACTTTGTCTGCCCCTTAACTAGACATCATTTTCAAACATGGCTGCTTTCTTTTACAAACTGATCTTACCTTCATGGCTAGGGATTAAAGGTGTATACTAAGGACATGCCTGTGTTCCAGATAGAGCATCAAGGGTGTGTCATTCCAGCCAGACCACATCTTTGGATGTGATCCCTTGCCTGAGCAGGCATGTTGCTGGACTAAACTTTCTCTATGCCTTGGCCCCAGGGAAACTCTGGTTCCTTTTTTTCTTCCTACAAAGATGCTGGTTTTGTGAGATGGTGATCCCTCTCCCATGACCTCACATGACCTTAAGTACCACTTCACAGGCACTATCTCAAAAAACAGTCAGATTGGAGGCCAAAGCCTCTGCTAATATATACAGATTTTGAAGTATATGATTCTACCACTTTATAATTGAAATCTACAGAGGAGATAAAATGCTAAACTAAAGAAATAATGCACTGGGTGGTGGTGGTTTACACCTTTAATCCCAGCATTTGGGAGGCAGAGGCAGGCTGAGTTTGAGGCCAGCCTGGTCTACAGAGTGAGTTCCAGGACAGCCAGGGTTATATAGAGAAACCCTGTCTTGAAAAACCACAAAAAAAAAAAAAGAAAGAAAGAAAGAAAGAAAGAAAGAAAGAAAGAAAGAAACAATGCATATAATGCATCGTTTAGAAGCCAGATGACAAATTTAAGAAGAAATAGCTACAAACTGATAGGGGATTGAATTTTATTTTACTCTTATAATCTTATTGGCCTTTAAAACACATGAAATATATTGCATTGGCTAAAATACAGATTCTGTTGACTTTAGAATAAGCAATCCCTAATAACTGTTGTCTGCCTATACAGCTCAATTCCTCCATAAAGTTCTGGTTGATTGGCCAAGGCTAGAAAGAAGAATAAATTGAGTGTCTTGTTATTTATTGTCACACCCAGAACACTTCTGAGAAGAAACAGAAGTGTTACTGGCAATGACATGAGCTAAAAGGTGCCAAAGGTCAGCTCCAGACACAGAGGTTTTCATCCAGCCACCTGAGGGTATGAGCAAGGTTCGGTCCTATAGAATAAACTATGATGCAGGATTACCTCTGCAATCACGATGCAAAGACTAGCCTCTCTTCCTGCCTGTGGAACGGCTAACACAGATAATCTCAAGTGGCATCTGTGAGAGAGCAGAGCAACAGAGGCAGGTATCCTTGACAACTCCATCAGACAACCTCAGCAGATTTCTGAGTCCCTCCAGTCTTCCTTTAAACACGTCTACTGAAAAATTCCACCACACCCCTCTGGTGCTGAAATTTAAAAGCAAACAAGTCAGACAAAAGAAATGATGTTCTCAAGTGTATGACAAACCATTTCTCGTTCCTGAGTTCATAACAAATGAGCAGAATGTCAGCTAAGTGTAAAGCAAGTTACCAAACAAGAACTGAACCCACAAAGCCTGTTAAAAATGTTTGTCCTTGTTAACAGCTAAAGGCTTTTCTTCCAGCACAGATCCTATGATCTCTCCCCAGAGCTCTGATGGATGCTATTTAATTCACTTCAGCAAGCAATTTTGAACCACTGATCATTTACCAGGCCTTGGCTGGATACTAGGGATATTAAGATAATGAAGACAACACAGGACTCTGACACTCAAATAGGCTGGAAGCTTCTATGACCCACAAGGTCACAGAATTGGTAATATTATAGGAAGGGCAGTAAATGAAAAGATATCCAGTCATCCAGTCCCTGATCCCAACATCCTTACTTCCCAGCACCTTCTGCTGAGAGAAGGGTGGTGTCTCCCAATGGTCACCCATCTTAGCTTGCTGGTTCCCAGCATTGCATAGAAATGCCATACTATGTACTGCTAGCCTTTAGTCTTCAAATACATTTAATGGTTTTGTGTGGTATGTGTGTGTGTATGCGTATGTGTGTGTGGTATAGTAAATATGGTATATGTTTGGTATATGTATGTGTGTGTGAGTATGGTATATGTGTGTGTTGTGTGTGGTGTATGTGTATGGTATGGTTTTTGTGTGTGTGGTATGTGGTATGTTGTATGTGTTTGGTATGTTTTTTTGTATGTGTGGTATATGGTATATGTGGATAGGTAGGTGGTGTGTGTGTATGTATATGCGTAGTGTATGTGTGATGTATGTATGTGTGTGGTATGTGTTGTATGTGGTATAAGTGTATGGTGTGCTGTGGTGTGTGTATGTGTGTGTGTTACACATACACCAGGACACACGTGTAGAGGTTGGAGGACAACTTGCAGGAGTCAATTCTCTTTCCACAATATGGGACCCAGGATCAAACTCAGCTTGTCAGGTGTGGCAACAGGTGTTTTACTCACTGAATCATCTCACTGACCCCAAAATACAGTTTCTATAGGATGTCTTATCATTTACAGGGATGGCTAGAGCCATCCCAGTCATGAGCTAGAGTCATCTGAGAGGAGGAAACCTCAATTGAGAAAATGCCTCCATAAGATTGGGCTGTTGACAGGCCTGTAGGGCATTTTCTTGAATAGTGATTGGCCCTTCCCATTGTGGGTGGTGCTATCCCTGGGCTGGTGGTAAAATAAACAGACTGAGAAAGCCTTGAAGACCAAACCAGTAACAAGCAGCACTCCTCCATGACCTCTGTACCTGCTCCTGCCTCCAGGTTCCTGCCCTGTGTGTGTTCCTTCCCTGACTTCCTTCAGTGATGAACAGTGATGTGGAAATGTAGGTCAAATAAACCGTTTCCTCCCCTGGCTGCTTTAGGTCATAGTGTTGCAGGGATAGTAACCCTACCTAAGGCAGTAACACACCATCGTGAGGCCAGCCTAGGGCGGGGCCTCTGTCCTCGGAGCTCTGGAGTTTCCACCATTCATCCCCTTTTGTCACCTCCCCTCTCCCTGTTTCATTCAGTGACCCCTTTCATCCCCTGTGGATTCCTGCCTGAGTATGCCTCTCATAACTCCAAACAGCGAGCAGATCTAGGGAAATACGGGCAAAGGTGGCCTTAGGACTCAGCTGAACTGCACACAAGTGGGATAGCCATGTGTTCAAAAGCAAAGGAACAGGAGAGACCAGCTTTCCTCCATGATGTTTAATCTTGATTGCCAACTTGACTACATCTAGAATCAACCAAAACCTAGGCCTCTGAGTATGTCTGTGAGGGATTATTCTGATTGGATCATTTGAGGGAGAAGGCCCACCCAGAACCTGGGCCAAACCCTCTGGCAGCAGACTTCATAAAAGGACATGGGAAGAAGAGAGCTTTTGCATTTTTTGCCTGCTTACCCTCACTCTTCTTGACAAGTTCACCTGTCCTGCTGCTGAGGAATTCCTTTGCTGGCTTTAGAGCCTCCCTCTTTGGGATCCCAGTGTATACTGAAGACCAGCTGAGAGATCCACAGCCTGAACAACTATCAGATTATTGGCTTGGTTGGGAGACAGCCATTGTTGGACTACTTACTCCCATAAATCCCCTTTTAATAAATGTAGTTTCATTCTATCAAGTCTGTTCTTCTAGGGAACTCTGACTAAAACACCTCCCAGATGTGCCAGCTGTGACTCACTCTCTCCACTTAACCTACAGCAATCAGAGACGTGACAGGAAAGCTAAACATCGTTACACAAGCCGAGGGAACCACCGCACTGTATGGCACTATTTGTGGGGCAAGCAATGGAAACACAGTTTTGAGGAAGACAATACCTTTTCCCATCTTTTTTCATATTCCTTTCCAGAGTACAAACTATGAAAACCAGTGTCCTATTTTGTATGTGAAAGACCAACCACAAAGAAGCTGAGCAAGTTCGTCTAAAAAAATCACAAAACTAGTAAAGGTGGGTGTCAAAATTTCTACTCTAGAAGCTTGGTACCCAACAATACTGCTTACAACTTGATGTGTTAGAACGGCAGGTTGCGTCAGAACATACCACACTCTAGGCCCAAACAGTCCCACGTGTAAGAGATTTAATTGAGAGGGAGAGAGGGGGGAGTAGCGTGGAAAGAGAGGAGGGGGAGAGAGAGAGAGATGGAGGAATGTTCCCCGTGTATGTGCATCTATATCTATATCTATATCTATATCTATATCTATATCTATCTATCTATCTATCTATCTATCTATCTATCTATTTATTTATACACACATGTATGGGTTCTGACGTAGTGGCTGCAGGTAAAGGTGGGGGGGTGAGCCCAATGGATTCTGGGAATATGGTGACTGTTGCCCTGGCAACAGGTCTGTGGACCCGCCCATGCCTTGCCACAGGCTTTGGATGCCCTGATGCTAACACAACTTAATACTGCTTTGTATTAAGACTGAAAGTCACAGGTAGTTAGTGAGAGAGCCAGAGGACCACCTGTCAGGTCCCAAGTCACCATTTAGGGGCCCAGCTATGTAGCTCCTGGGATAATCCAGGTATGATTTGTAGCAACTTTGTCTCCACAGTGGTATGGCTGCCAGTGCCTGTGTGTAAGTTATTATCCTCCATATCTATATATGCTGTGTGTATGTGTGTATCTACACGTGTGTGCACATGCATACACAGTCTCTGGTGTTCACTCTGAAGCTGACAACTTCCAAAGATGTCACCACACGCCCTCTACGTCTCACTCCACATACTGATCAATCAGTTGCTTTTGTTCTTTACCAAGTAACCTACATACTGGAGATATAAATAGTGCCAAAGCTCTAAAAGAAGAATGCTGGGCTGTTTTGTTCATAATTTGGCAGCAGCTTAAGGAGAGGGAAAAAGCCACTAATTACAAGTGGTTAATATATTTCAGCTTTAGAAAAATAATGTTTCCCACAGAGGAAAAGGAACAGTGCATAGGAAGGGAGAGAAAACCATACCATTGAATGTGGAAGTTCGAAAGATCTTCATGACACAAGAAGTTACCACCCCAAGACTGACAGTACCTATGTGACTACAGTGGATGATTAACTCTGTGGGCCTCGGCTTCCTCATATGTGAAGCATCCATCATGGACAGGTCTGCCTGGCAAAGCATCACAATCAGTCAGTATTCGTCTCTGCCTCCCCTTGCTTTCCTCTAGCTCAAGGTTAGGAAAACAAACAGATAAAAGATGTTTTTTCCCATAGCCTTTTCCTCTCTAGAGACAATGGCTTTAGCATCTATCAGCAGGAGCTAGAGATGAGTGGGGTTCCTGGGAAGAGTCACAGAATGCCAACAAGGTCTCTGGCTTCAGTAAAGTATCTGAACACATTAGCAATGTCAAAGCAGGGCTTAGGATGCAGCTTGCGGGTAGAACAATTGCCTGTTATGCAGGAGAACCTAGACTGGATCCCCATACCTCAAAGAAATTAAACCTGCCAAGGCGTGTGGTGTATACCTGTAATCTTAGCACTGGGGATGCAGAGACAGGCAGATTTCTGAGTTCAAGGTCAACCTGGTCTACAACATCAGGTTTCAGAACAATCGGGAATAAAAAGAGAGACCCTGTTTTAAAAGCAAATAAAAACTTAAGGTTGAAATTGTAGAACCTTTAGAAGAAAATATACACCCAAATTCCAACCACTTGCAAATAGCCAGATTTGAAAAACATTAATAATAATAATAATAATAATAATAATAATAATTTCATGAAAATAAAATATGTATTTCCTAGAAGCAGCATCAATAAGTAAATGAAAGGGTAAACAGATAATTGGAGAAAATAGTCTTTATTTGCTTTTTGGAAAAGAACTTGTATCCATCTCACTGCTCAGCAATTTCACTCCTAAGGGCTAATCCAAGAGAAATCAAAATATATGTCCACATAAAGACTTGAACATGAATTCAGTTTTATCATGACCACCATCCACGAACAAATCAAATTCACATATGAATAGACAAATGGAACTGTTGGTAAGACACATGTATAATCCCAGCATTTAAGAAGCTGAGACAGGCCAGGTAGTAGTGGCACACACCTTTAATCCCAGCACTTGGGATGCAGAGGCAGGCAGATCTCTGAGTTCGAGGCCAGCCTGGTCTACAGAGTGAGTTCCAGGACAGCCAGGGCTACACAGAAAAACCCTGTCTTGAAAGAGAAAAAAAAAAGAGGCTGAGACAGGAAGATAGATATGAGTAAGTTCAAGACTAATCTGGGATAGAGATTAAGTTCCCCCAAAAAACAAAATGAAAGGGGAAAACCCTACAAACTGTAAAGAGACAAGGGAATACTACTCAGGCATGAAATAAGTGAACAATGGGTATAAACTGCAACGTGGATGGAGAAAAATACCACTTGAAAGACTACCTACTAGGTGATGTCATTCATATAAAATTCTCCAAAAAAGAAAAATCTGACCCCTATAATGACAGAAGACAGGGAGGGGTTCCCTATAATAATAGAGTACCAGGAAACTTTGGAGGGTGATAAAATGTATAATATCTTGATTATGATAATAGTTTTTAAGCACATTCACTTGCCAAAACCACTGCACCCCACTCAATATTTTATATTTATTCACATTCAACCAAAACTAATTAATTCTTTTCAGAGAAGTATGTCTCCTGCCCTTATGGAGGAAGTTAATATGCTTCCAGAATTTTCTTCTTGTCTCAGAAGCCTCACTCTTAGTGGCCATTAGGTACCATTTCCTCTTACCTTCTTCTCACTTCAGATAGAGAACAGCCCTGTGAAATCTGCATCTGAAAGAGATATCTGTGGTCATTAGGGCATCATCTCAGTAACTAACATACAAAAGTGACGAAAGTGTCCTCTAACAGATGGGTGGGCAGAGAAATAAGACAAACTGGCCCAGTGTAGTACCATTTGCAGGAAAAAGAATAAGATTTTATAATTTGAAATGTCATAAATGTTATTGTGCTAAGTGAAAGAAGCCAAGCATTACCTTACTAATACACAAAATTCAAAATGCTGAGCTCTGAGTTCATAGGAGTGGGGAGGAGAGAGGAGGTTACAAGGTATTGGGGAATGGATGCTGGCCAAGGATCACAAAGTTTCAGATCAACATAATGATTAAGTTCTAGATATCTATTGTGCATCATGGTGAGTGTTGGATGCTTGAGAACTGCTATCTTGGTGTTCTTTCCACAATGAAGTAACAAGTGCATGCCTCATATAAATTGATTTAATCAGATATATCTCACAATGTGTATCATGAGCACATAAACTTTTATCAATTAGGGGTTAATAAAGCTGGGGGGAAATTAGCCACACATCAACAATCCTGGAGCTCTTTATGACATTTAGCCAGGAGTAAGTCCCTTGGAAACCATCGTTCATGGGCTTCCACCAATCTGGGCCATCTTTAATTGCATGCCCATCCTCCACGCTGTGAAGAAGGCAACCAACGTTGCTTTCATTTGGATAAATGACTAGGCCAACAAAAAGGGTTGAGCTGAAATATGCTGCATGGCTAGGCTTGAGCTTCTGTTCATCCTACCAAAATCAGGGGTCAGCATCATATGGTAAAGGTTTAATGACTTCTGAGTCCTACAACCCTGGGTTCTGTGACAATGGGAAAGTCACAGGCCCAGAAAGAATCTACAAACTGTCTCGTTGGTTCTACTTTCTCTAAGCTCAACCCCATTTCTATCAACCCGAAACATCTAAGGAGTGTTATATGCTGTACCTTGAACTGCTCACATAGCTAGAACTTGTTTATCCAGCATTTCCTAGGTACCAGGATATAAATTAACCATCACAGTGACCCTTTGGTAGGGTTCAATTCCCATCTCAATCTCCATTCTGTGGGTGGCAAATCGAAGAGCAGGATGCTGAGCTGACTTTCCCATTGTCACAGAACCCAGGGTTGAGGGACTCAGAAGTCATTAAGCCTTTATCATATGATGCTAATCCCTGGTTTTGGCAGGATGACAAAGAAGCTCAAGACTAGCCATGCAGGGAGGTGAGACTCAAGCTCATTTGAACAGGCTTTGGAAAGACCTCTTCTATACTCTTCCTTTTTGACCTATACTCTTTCAACCTAAAAGCAGCTGGGTCTTTGTGATTAACATAATATTTCTAGACCAAAGGAGCACCACTAAATCCTTGATTCTTGCTTTGTAGAGGGTACATGAATGAATGCTTTGAAAAGTTCTGGGAGGAGGAAGCAAGAACTCATTCCCTCATCTATTCTTGAAGTCCCTCCGTAGTCACCTAAGCAGACTAGAGCAGGCGATACACAAAGTATCATGCTGGGATGGGATAGATCCTATTCTCAGTGCTGAGTTCTGACAGTTACCACCTACCTTCACCGACTTCCTGGTTGTTGCCAAATTCCACTTCCTGGTGTGGACCATTCATTACAGTAGCAGCTGGCCCTGTCCTTCCTGGTGTGGACCATTCATTATGTCAGCAGTTGGCCCTGGCCCTAGTATGCCTCTGAGAAAGCTGCTTCCCTGTTGGGTGGAGTGTGGTTCTCTAGACTTGGATCTGAACAATCATTCTGGAAAGAACCAGTCTCCCCTTTCCTGCTCTCCTCCACCCCTCACTGTGTGCTGTAAGGAAATGGTGAAATAGTGGGTGGAGTCTCACCCCAGGGACCCTTAGCAAATAGTTCCTCCACACAGCCTCTTGCTTTCTAATGGAAAGAGAGTGGGCAGGGCCGATGTTTCTGGACAACTTGAAAACAGAATGGAGTTCAGTTCTATAAAATAGGCTCTTCAGTTTGTATTATAAACAGTGTGCCATTATGACCCAGAGATTGGCGTCAAAGGAGCATGAACCGCTTGTTCCTAAAAGTCTTGGAATGTGAACAAACATGAACACGTGAGTGGCTGGGCTTCCATAAGCTGAGGGGCTGTGCCCTTGGAGAGGGAGAAGTCCTGGAAAGTGGAGCCTTGTCTTGGGTCTCATCCATGGTAGGCACACTTCACATAGAGACTCACATCGGTCTTACTTGGCCACTTATGGTAGTCACACAGTACCCCTGCATTCAGAACAGCGCTTGGTGTGGACAAAACTTTCCAAGTTATTCTGAACAGAAGAATGAAGGTTTGAATAAAATGATGCTGAGATCTTTGCATCACAAAAGACTGTCTCACTATCCAAATCTGGAGTCTTTCAGTTTTTCTTCATTAATTTTCAGGAGCAATTTTTTTGTTTTTGTTTTTGTTTTTGTTTTTGTTTTTGTTTTTGTTTTTCGAGACAGGGATTCTCTGTGTAGTCCCGGCTGTCCTGGAACTCACTCTGTAGACCAGACTGACCTCGAACTCAGAAATCCACCTGCCTCTGCCTCCCAAGTGCTGGGACTAAAGGCGTGCATCATTACTGCCCGACCGCAATTATTTAATAGTTCTTAATACATAACTGAATAATAGAGAATTACAACTATCTAATAGAAGTCTATTAAAAAAATCAAGCATTGCAGGTGTGGCTGCTGTGTCACATGTACATCATTAGCCTGTGAAGAGGAGAGACGCTATATCTATGCTTAGTGTTCTGACCAATGAATATATGAATGATTAGTAGCCTAACACTCCCTGAAAAGGGGGAACCTGGGGCTGGTGAGATGGCTCAGCAGGGAGCAGCACTGACTGCTCTTCGGAAGGTCATGAGTTCAAATCCCAGAAACCACATGGTGGCTCACAACCACCAGTAATGAGATCTGATGCCCTCTTTTGGTGCATCTGAAGACAGCTACAGTGTACTTACATATAATAAATAAATAAATAAATAAATAAATAAATAAATAAATAACAATTAACAAATGAGAAGGGGGAACCTGAGATGACCATCAGTCCATGTCAGGGGGCTCAGATAGGGAGCTAGCCTGAGACAAGCACCAGCACCAGTGGGGATGTCATAGCATAGGCCTGGAACAGGCACACCATGCCCAAGATGACCCCAGACACTCAGAGATCCCAGGGCCACTTAGAGAAACAAGTAAGATGTGGAGAAATGGAAGAGAAAGGGAAGCAGAAGATGAAGACAGGCAGAACTGGAGACCTGAGGGCAGTGAGGAACAGCTTGATGTGAGGAGCCAGTGATGCCACCGGAGACCATGGTGGGGCCCTGGCCTGCGCTGTTACTAAGGGCCATGTCTGGGTCCATGGCTCTGCAGCAGCAGGGACCTGTTACCACCAAAGACCAGGCAGAGGCCTGTTGCCACCCAAAACATGCTGTGAAGAACTGGCCCCACCCCTCACCTGGGAAATCTAGGGAGAGCTTGCCTTACTGGCATGACAGCAGGAGAGCTCACCCTTGCATCTTGCCAGCTGCAGTACTGGGGAAAGCGGCCTGCACATTTTCAGAGTTGTAAGTGAGCTGGCCCCTGAGGATAACATCACAGGAGACATGGCTCTACCCCTTGTCTCCCAAGCAGTGGTATAGATAAGAGAGATGCATCCTTCTCCTCCCTCACCCTTCATGACCTGGCCCTGGGGTCATGAGAGCTGTTTCTGCCCATCACCAGCTGTAGCACTCTGGAGAGCAGGCCCTGCACCTCTCCTGGGCAGGACATTAGAGCTGGCCCTGGATATGAGGGTTTCCAGTGATCAGGCCCTGAGGGCATGAGTGTGGGAGAGCTGGCCCTGCCCCTCCCCTGCTGCAGCATTCAGAAGAGCACTCTGCACCTGCCCTGGACAGCATAGTAGAGCTGACCCTGAGCTGACTAGAGCTTCCACAATGAGATTATTTTTGTCTATTGGGAGGGGGAGGTTACAAGGGTGAAAGGTGAGTATGAGGGGAGAGGGAGATGAATGGGATTATGTGCAGGATGTGAAATTCACAAAGAACCAATAAAAAGTTAAAAAGTTAAAAAAGAAACACCCAAGCTTTGTCTAAATCTAATTCAATCAGAGGGCAGGTACTTGTCCCCAGAACAGTCAAACTTTGTTTTACCTTTTTGCAAATGGATTGTTAAAGCACATTCCAGCACAATACCGGCCCTTGTTGGTTTGAAGCCCTCTTCAGTAGATACAACCACATCATATTTTATTTTACTTTTCTCTGTTTTGCTTCATAGAAGTTGTGTTATGTCGGGCAGTGGTGGTGCATGCCTTTAAACCCAGAACTTGGGAGACAGAGGCAGGTGGATTTCTGAGTTCGAGGCCAACCTGGTCTACAGAGTGAGTTCTAGGACAGCCAGGGCTACACAGAGAAACCCTGTCTCGAAAAACCAAAACCAACCAACCAACCAAAAAAAAACCCAAAAGCCAAAAAACAAAAGAAGTTGTGTTATGGTTTGTGGCAACATTGTGTGGTGTAAGTCTATTGGCACAATTCTCCTAAAGGTTCAGATGACTACATGCACTTTTAAAAAAAGATTCATTTATTTATTTTATGTGTATGAGTACACTGTACCTGTACAGATGACTGTGAGCCATCATGTGGCTGCTGGGAACTGAACTCAGGACCTCTGCTTGCTCCATCCTTGCTAGTTCTGGCCCCACTCCCTCTGGAGTAATACACTGCAGCTGTCATCAGACACACCAGAAGAGGGCATCAGATCTCATCACAGATGGTTGTGAGCCACCATGTGGCTGCTGGGAATTGAACTCAGGACCTCTGCCGGCCCCACTCGCTCTGGTGTAATTCACTGTAGCCTGTCTTCAGACGTACCAGAAGAGGGTGTCAGATCTTATTACAGGTGGCTGTGAGCCACCAGGTGGTTGCTGGGATCTGAACTCAGAACCTTCAGAAGAGCAATCAGTGCTCTTACCCGCTGAACCATCTTGCCAGCCCCCCACATGCACTTTTTTTTAAAAAAAGATTTTTTTTTTTAATTTATTATATATAAGTACACTGTAGCTGTCTTGAAACACACCAGAAGAGGGCATCAAACCTCATTACAGATGGTTGTGAGCCACCGTGTAGTTGCTGGGAATTGAACTCAGGACCCCTGGTAGAGCAGTCAGTGCTCTTAAGCAGTCGGCACTGAGTCACCTCTCCAGCACGACTACATGCATTTTTGTGAAATGAAGCAGGTATTAGTTATCTTCCTTGTAGTTGTGACAAATAACGCCTAATAGGAACAGCTCAAGGGAGGAGTGTCTCAGAAGGAACGGCCATTGTGGTGAAAAAGTATGTTGTGGGAGTGGCTCAGTCTGCACTGGCAGAAAGAGGAGATGGCTCACCAGGAATGGAAGAGCTAAGTTGGAACCAGAAGTAGATATACCTGTGTCGCCCCCCCCCCACACACCCTCAGGGATATACTTACTTCTGATGGTGAGGCCACAGTTGTCAGAGATCCCCATAGCCTCCAATGAATCCTAATCACAGCACCAAATGTAGAAACACTAGAGCCTAGAGTGGACAGGCTAGGTTCAAATCACAAGGCGATCTAAATGAAGAGATCTAAGATCTAAAACAAAATAGCTTATATAGAGTACTTTTGTGGACACAGCATAATGTAAACAAAACTTTATTTATGCCCTGGGAACAAAAGTCATGGAACTCACCTCACTGTCCAGAAGTGCCACTGACCAGCAGTACGGAGCGTTATGCTAGGAAATGACCCATTCCAGTATATAGACCTGCCTCAGAGATCATGGGTTCAGTTGCAGATGTTTGATATAGGACAGTTATTGCAATAAAGAGAGCAAAGGAGGAAGGAGATGGATTTCCTCCTAAGCCTTTGCTCCATCTCTGCCCCCATCACCCTCACCCCCAACACACATGTAGTATTTATTGTCTAATCTTCAATGTGACACTAGTCACCTGTCAAAGAAAATAGGAGTCCAAGCTTCATTTGGCCAGGAGCTGTGTCTCTGAGTGAGGCTGCCCACATCCTTGGTTTGGGTTTGTTCCTCTTACAACTCATCTATAACCTGAACTTCTCTGATGTAACACGCTCTTGGAAGTTCTGCTGAACAAATACTTCCCAGGACAACCTGAGATGCCCAAGCAATGTAGACAATGTAAATTGACAAAGATCAGATTGAACCAGAAGATGTTGAAAATCTGGGCCTTTAAAAAAAAAAAAAATCACACCTAGGGCGAGCTTTGACAGCTCTTTTGGGACATTGCTTTTGTCATCCTGAGTCTTTAAGCTAGGAATGTAAGCACAAGAACCAAGGTGCTGAAGGGAGCCTGAAGTATAAAAACAAGCTGCAACGAGAGAGCCAGCACACCCTGCACTGCTTGCAGAAACTCCCTAGGGACCCACGCTTACATAAAATTCAACGGAAACCACACCACCGTCTGCACACTCTTTCTCTACTGTAGAGTTTTATAATCTTTGCATTCATCCTTGCTTGAAGACTCTTCTGTTTTCACGGGCTCATGGAGCAATTCCTTGCAGGATAATGAGAGGTTATAGTTGTGTGTTCTAGAACCTTCTGTGTTGAGCTTTAGGTCAAATGACGTCAGATAACATATTCCTCGTCAATTAAGGTCAGAGATTAAGGTGTGTGTTCACACTGTAGGGACTTATGTGTGTACTATGCATTTATTTAAAGGACCCCTGTCCTTGAATGCAACAGGAATGGTGCTGCCTCCTAGTGGAAGAAAAGGGAAAATCAAGAGAAATAGCCATTTGCTTTAAGCAAAGTCAGACTCTAAAAATGAAAATTCCATTCTCTCTGCTCCTTAGAAGTCTGATTTTTGAAGGTTTTTACACAGTCTCTTTCTAAAGGCCTGTATATCTCGTTTGGTAGACTATTCAAAGCCAACAACTGACATGTTTTTGATAACTTCCTATACACTGGAACATGTGTAGAGAAACACAATGTTTGGTGGGATTTCTGATGCTCCTAGAGCACATATTAATCACTTGGGAAGACTGGTGTCTGCCTTAAAAGCAATGCAGAACAACCAACTCTTTATCTGTGTGGATCAGTCTACTAAATGGAGCCCATTGGGAACATAATCTCTTAGACTCTGCCCTCAGAAACAAGCTCAAACCACACACTTTGGCTTTCAAAGGTTTGTCAAATTTCTTGCTACTTCTCCATTACATTCTGTTTGAAGCACAGCTTTAGAGTAGTCCTCTAGGGAGCCAGTTTTAGGCTTACCACTAGAAATCTGGCCTGGCGTAGAAGACAACATTGTTAGAATTCAATTGGAAAGTATTTTAGGAACATTCCTTTGATACACGGTGTCCTTGCTAGGGTTACTGCTACTGTGATAAAGCACCATGACTAAAAGCTGCTTGGGAAGTAAAGGCTTTATTTGGCTTAACTTCCATATCACTGTTCATCATTTAAGGAAGTCAGGGCAGGAACTCAAACAGGGCAGGAACCTGGAGGCAGGAGTTGATACAGTGGCCATAGATAAGTGTTGCTTACTGGCTTGCTCTTCATGGCTTGCTCATCCTGTTTTCTTATAGAACCTAAGACCACCAGCCCACGGTGATGGCACCTCACCTATCAATCACTAAGGAAATGTCCTACAGGCTTGCCTACAGCCTAATCTTATGAATTTTCTCAGTTGAGACTCCCTCATCTCAGAGAACTATTGTTTGTGTCAAGTAGACATAAAACTAGCCAGCACATGGTTAAGAATAAGCAGGGATGTTGTGTGACTGCTTTTGAAACAGTGAAACAGTATCTGGAGCATGAAGCCACCTCTCTGAATGACTTTGCTTGAACGAACCAAGAAGTTGGCTCGCCTGGAAAATCAGAACACCTGTCCACTCACCGTTTGGGCACACCTTCCAAACCACCATTGTAACAGCTTCCGCTCTGAGTAGAACTAGATAAAATCATTTACGAGGAATGAGGAACGCCTAACTACTAACCAGTCCAGAGTGGGCTGTGGTCCGTGGGACTATCTATTGTTCTCTGGAGTTCCCAAACTCTCTTGTGCCTTGTGAATTTCTGAGCCCACCCCACTGGTATCCTATACCAAGTTTTGATTATCTCAAAACTCAATGGAAATGCTCCTTGAAATCTCTCTCCGTACTTTGCATTGTGGCAGGCAGGCTATGTTAAGCACTCAGCTTTCACATTCCTGTTGTGTGCAGGGTGTGCATCTCACCGCACTGGAATAAGCTGTTGGTTGTCCTAATATCTCTACTAGGGTGGAAACCCAATAACAGTTTTTGTGTGCTCCAGCATCTCTCCTAGCGGCTGGCTTTTGGTTTGTTCTCCCTCTCCCCTTCCCCTCCATCCCCTTCCCCTCCCCCTCCTTGAGTGTGTGTGTGTGTGTGTGTGTGTGTGTGTGTGTGTGTGTGTGT
>NW_022196891.1:51174888-51176712 GCF_008632895.1 Mastomys coucha | reverse complement strand
GTGTGTGTGTGTGTTTATGTGTGTGTTTGTTAATATGTCAGTATTTTGAAGCACAGAAAATGCCTGGGTAGTTTGGCTTCACAGAAAAGACTGGGTTAACAAAGGACGGGCAGGATGCAGGAGGGGAGACTTTCCTGCCAGGACAATTGTGAGCCAGAATATGTGACCCAAACAGTAAAGGACAGGAGCCTAACTGTGAGAAGCAAACATTCTTCTACATATCTAATCAAGATTGAACAAAGTCCATTTTTTGCTTGTTTTTGTCCTTCCCAGAATGTCAAAGGAGGTAGGAATACGCCATAAGACTTGCAATTAGACTTGTGAGCAGACAGAAAGTTCTTTCCGATTTCAGAAATCAAGTCTTTTGGAGCGGCATGGATTGGAGAAGAGGATCCTTTGCACAGCATCCTGCTCCCCCAGCTTCCTACGTCCAGTGTCCTGCTCACAGGGCATCTAGACTTTAACCCAGATATCCTTGGCATCTGTAATCACAGCGTCTTCCTCAGGCCTCACCTTCCTCTTGGTGGTCCGTTCCCAGAATCCTAGGCTGAAGATGACTTTGTAAACAATGTAGGGACTGCATTTGAGAATGGTGGTCAAGGGGTGCTGTCTGGTCAGGCAGTAGAGAGTGGAAAGTGTTTGGCAATACCTTATTTTCTGGACAGCGTTATTCAGCAATGAAAGCGTTTTAGCCAGGATGGTTTGGGGTGTTCCTGTTTGTTTGTTTAGTTGGTCAGGTTTTTTTGTTTGTTTGTTTGTCTTTATTTTTATCTTAGAGGAAGTAGAATTGGGAAATTGGTGAGAAGGCAAGGAGGACAGGAGGATGAGTTAACTGATAAAGATGGTAATGTAGCAGATTTTGCTGGAAAACAACTTTAAAGACCACATTTCAAGAGAGAAGACATCATACTAAACTCTTAAACTTTCACATGTGTCTGCAAAGCATATGATGACACTTTTAGAATCTTCATGCTGGGGCTGGAGATCCAGTGTAGTAGTTAAGAACACTTATTGCTTTGATCCCTAGACACTGTGTCAGGTGGCTCACTGACATGGTCTTCTGGCCTCCACAGGCACCTGAACTTGGGTACAACCTCATGTAACTTAAATTTAAAATAAATAACCCTGATTTTAAAATAAAGACAACTAAATGAATAGTGGACTTAAAAGTAAACGCTACCAGTGTAGAACTTCCAGAAGAAAACATAGGAGGATATCTTTCTGACCTTGGGCTATGTCGCTATTTCTTAGATTCCATGCTGAAAAGATAGAACCATAAACAAAACTTCATCAAAGTTAAAACCTAGCCAGTCAGGGTGATTAACACTTGCAATTCAAATATTCTCTATGCTGAAACAGGAGAGATGAAAGTTTGAAACCACATAGAAAGTTATAGACCAACCTAAACTATAAAGAGACCCCCATCTCAAAAAACAAAAAACCACAAACATTTGAACAAGAATTAAAGGTACTCTACTTAAAATAACATTGATTAATTGATTCTAAACATTTACTTCCCTCCACAGGTCAGCCCTCTGCTAGGTATTAGTCCATGGCACCTAAGTGAATTCACTATTACAGTGAATCGATGTGAGACCATAAACATCTTAGGTTCACTGGTAGTAGGAACATGTCTGCAACCCCAGAGCTCAGGAGTGGAGGCAGGAAGATCAAGAGGGTAAGGCCAGCACTGGCTAGAAGACAAGTGGAAGATCAGCCTGGGCTAAACAAGATCTTGTCTAAAAAGAGGAAAAGAGGGGAGGGGGGCTGAGGGAAGAGGGGTGAGGAGACAGGGGGAGGAGGGGGAGGAGGGGAAGGAGGGGG
>NW_022196891.1:51173752-51174770 GCF_008632895.1 Mastomys coucha | reverse complement strand
GAGGGGTGAGGAGGCAGGAGGAGGAGGGGAGAGGGGGGAGGAGGCAGGGGGCAGAGGGGGAGACAAAGCCTAGACAACTTTTAATCAAGATATCTCTGATTTTTTCCATTGAAACTCATAGATAGAATCTGATACCTAGGGCTAGCAAGATGACTCAGCAGGTAAGAGCACTGACTGCTCTATCAAAGGTCAGGAGTTCAAATCCCACCAATCACATGGTGGCTCACAACCACCCATAGTAAGATCTGAGGCTCTCTTCTGGTGTGTCTGAAGACAGCTACAGTGTAATTATAATAATAAATAAATCTTTGGGCTGGAGCAAGCAGGGACTGAACAAGAGGAGCTGACCAGAGCAGAGGTCCTAAAAAAATTCAGTTCCCAACAACCACATGAAGGCTCACAACCATCTGTACAGCTACGGTGTACTCATATGCATAAAATAAAATAAATTTAAAAAATAATTTAAAAAAAGAATCTGAGGCTGGCAAGATGGCTCAGCGGGTAAGAGCACTGACTGTTCTTCCGAAGGTCCTGAGTTCAGATCCCAGCAACCACATAGTGGCTCACAACCACCAGTAATGAGATCTGACACTCTCTTCTGATGCATCTGACGACAGCTACAGTGAATTACACGGGAGCAAGGGGGGAACGAGCGAGCGGGGCCAGCAGAGGCCCTGAGTTCAATTCCCAACAGCCAGACACGTGATGAAAGACCCCCAGAACTGGGGAGATCCTTACTCAAGACTCAGGATGACGCGACCACCCAATGACTCACGAGAGACCGAACTTGCTGCAATCACATGAGGTTTATTGGGGATACTGGTACCGGGGTCGATCTCATGAACTTGGTGGCCAGAGGAGTTCGACCCCGGGGTGGATCTCGTGACCATGCTGGCCAGCAGAGTTCGATGCCGAACACAAGAAGTGTGGGGTATTTAAAAGGGAAACCTACAAGCTGGGGGCGGGGAGAGGGTTACCAAGGAAACATGACAAAAACAGTGGAAAATTTCAGAGGGAC
>NW_022196891.1:51161671-51172647 GCF_008632895.1 Mastomys coucha | reverse complement strand
AAAAAAAAAAAAAAAAAAAGAAAGAAATCTAACATAAAGTGTTATAAAGATTATGAAGTAAATTTCTATAAAGTGTAAGACATCTAACTGGGCCTCAACAGATAGAAATGATGGTAAGGAGGAGAACTAGGATGAAGAAGAAGAAGAAGAAGAGGGAGAGAAGGAAGAGGAGGAAGAAGAGGAAGAAGAGGAGGAAGAGGAAGAAGAGAGAGAGGAAGGGGGAGGGGAGGAAGAAGACAATTAAATCTAGTCATATTCCAAAAGCTGGAGCTGAGAGGGATAACTCAGAGGCCGAGTGCAAGGGCTCAGAGTCAATCTCTAACACTGAATTTAAAAATTAATAAACAATGTTTAAAGTGACTCCAGAAGCTGTGAGGATCAGGCCATTCCCGTGCTATTTATCCTTGAGAAATGTGCTTTCTCTCCTATGATAAAGTGTAGAGTCTCAGAGGAAAGGGAGGTCTATAGATGGCATCAAATCAGCATTAAAGACAAGGTCCCTTACGTCATTGCAGTGTGAGGCTAAGAATGAGAAACTCTGTCCTAAGACTGAGTTAAGGAACTTTGTATCTGTGTTGTTCAGTCACTAATGTGGAGGCATTGCTTGCATTCTTGTGACAGGGATATGGGGTAGGTGTAGATTTGATGGTGTCCCATGCCTGGTTACAGTGAAAATGCATCTTGCCCTTTGAATGTCCAACTGAATAGTGATACGCTTGGATAGTAACACACTTGAGTTAGGACTTAAATCCACCATTTCGATAAACTCAAAGCATGCTGCTTGATTCAGTTGGTATGGACTAAATTTTCTTAGAATGTAAGTAATATATGCTATAAGTTGTGTTTTACTCTGTTTGGAAGTGGTTCACCTGTTCAGAAAGCCCCTTCACTGATGTTAGTACCTTTGCAGTATTTGAGTAAATTACACTGGCAAATATGTCTTTTATTGGTAGTGTGTATGTGTGTGTGTGTGTGTGTGATATGCAGGTGCATATTCATGAGTGTGTGTGAGTGCAGGAAGCATAGTACCTACAGTACCTGAAGGTCAAAGTGAAGACTAGATGTTGGTCTTCACTTACCAATGGGCTTGAGACCGGGTCTCTCCTTTGTTGTTCCCCACTATGATGATAGGCTAGTGGCCTGGGAGCATCTGAAGATTCTCCTGCCTTCGCCGACCATCTCATCATAGGAATACGGGGACTGTGGGCATGAGCCATGGTCCTAGCCTTTACATGGATTCTGAGGATGCAAATTACATCTTCATAGTTGCATGGCAAGTGCTGGAGCAGCTCGGCCATTCCTTAGCCCTTTATTGATAATTCTGGATGTATGTGAGAAAACTCAACAATCTCACATGCTTGAGTGTCTACTTATAAAATACACATTCCTTATTTTAAAAAATAGACATTTAATCTTCTTTGTGGTAAAATATTATTTTTCTAACACTGTGATTTCAGGAGTTACCTAATTTGTGAACTTTAGCTCGTATTATGAAATATTTCTTATAAAAAAATCTTTAGAGTTGACATGGGGTCAAGAGTTTCGTGTCCAGGGATCCTTTCTTGGTTCACAAAATGGCAGTCTCCATTCTAGTATGGTCATCAGCAGGGGCGTTGCCTCTTAGCAAGATATTTGATGTCTGTGAGCTTCCTCATCTGTAGAAATGGTTTAATAATAGTCCTTCCCAGGCTGCTGTCAAAAGAATCAGGTGAGATCAACCAAGAAAGGAAAGGGCTCCGGCATGCAGGAAGAGCTGAACAAAAGGCATCTGTTTCGATGTGAATGACGATGAGTGCCCTGATGACCACGGCAATGATAAATGAGAGAGACGCAGAGAGACACGGAAGACTCTTTAATCCCATCCTCATCCAAGTACGGTGTTTCCACCCTTCACTTCTTTTCTAAAGGTTGGAAACAGCCCAGAGCACATACCTGGAAGGGGGTAGCCCTGTGCACAGTCTCTGTTTCTGCATTGTAGCTGTTTTGAACAGTATCCATGGAGGCAAGCCTAGGATTTGCTACTGTTTCTACTGCTGCTGTTGTTACTGAATAAACTGTTACAGGTTTCATCACAGTGTCAGCTCTAGGAGCTTGGAGAACTCATACCTAGGGTTGGAAGGGAGCCAGATGCCACTTTCTTTCTGTCTGTTTGGGGCTGCCCCCATTTTCTCATTTATCTGGCTTTCTTATGAATTTAGTGAGTGGCTTGCCTTTTCTGGATAAGAGTAAGTGTAGCCCGCGCAGTCTTCTCGCCGGGAAGAAGACACGCGGACACTAGGTTCCTTCTGCAGCAACTGTTTATTGTCTCCATCCATAGGGAAAAAAAGGTCGAACCCAAAATCCGCACTGCTTATATACACCACAGTGCAGGGTATCTGCCCACAGCGTGGCGTGTCTGCTCATGATTGGCTGTTTGCTCATTACCCTACATAACGCCCCGGGATGGGCCGTGACATGGCGTCTTTTCACTCTACACACATGCGCAAACAGTTGTTTAGGCGCCATCTTGCCATGGCGAATGCCTCTCAAGATTTACGGCTCCCCACAAGTAAGAATTTAACATCTCCAGGAAGTGGTGATGCACACCTTTAGTCCCAACACCTTTAGTCAGGAGGCAGAGGCAGGCAGATCTCTCTGAGTTCGAGGCCAGCCTGTCTACAGACTGAGCTCCAGGATAGCTAGGGCTACACAGAAATACTCTGTCTAGAAAAACCACCACCACCAAAACATATATATATATATATATATATGCTACCAGAGTCACTTAGATGGCATCACTAGAACTCCTCTTCAAAGGTCAGTAGGGAATCTCAGCCCAGACCACGGCCTCACACCCAAGTCCTGCAGCGTCTCTCAGCTCTGCAGCGACAGGAGAGACTGTTTGCCACTCAGGAACGGTACTGTCCTTTCCTCACTGCCAGGCTCCATCCACTGCGTATGACGCATAAGCTGTCAGGTTTTGTAGGCATAACAAACCAGCACAGTCGCTGGTCCAGGAACAGACTGTGCTTAACCTGGTCATTTGCTAGGAGGACCTAGAGTAACACGGTGCTGGGGAAAGCTCAGAGCCAGCCAGAGACTTACAGCTGAAGAAGGGGGAGAAGGTACGAGCAACCTGTTTTTGTAGCTAGTCCTTATAGATAAAAGGCTAGTCTGGGCCAGGCAGTAGTGGCACATACCTTTAATCCCAGCTCTTGGGAGGCAAAGACAGGCAGATTTCTGAGTTTGAAGCCAGCCTACAGAGTGAGTTCCAGGACAGCCAGGGCTATACAGAGAAACTGTGTCTCAAAAACAAAACAAAACAAAACAAAAACAAAAACAAAAAACAAAACAAAAAAAAACCCCAACCCAACCTAAAAACTAACCTAATTGGCTCCCCATCTCTGTGAGTTACTCACTTCAATGCTCAGATTATGCTGTGTACCTGTCCCTCATATTTGCTTCTTTTATAACCACTGGCTTTTTCTAAACCCTGGGTTTGATCACAGACACAGATGGACCAGACCAGTGCTACCTAATGGAAATACGATGTAAGTCACCAACACAGGCCATATTTGTAGTTCTAGATTTCCCAGTGGCCACATTTTTAAAGATAAAAAAGGGCTGCACAAAGTTAATTTTCATGATACCTTATTTAACCCAGTATATTCAAAGAGCTGCCATTTCAGTATGAAATCTTTATAAAACTGTTTATGAGACAATTCACACGTTTTTGTGTGTGTGTGTGTACATCTTTGCCATTCACACCCTATGTCTATGGCTCAATAGCCACCTGTGACTAGAAATCACAGAAGGGATTCTGACAAGTCGTAATCCTTACACCCTTTTCATGCTCTTGGGAGCTCATTTTGAGAGTCCCACAAGGCCCAAAAAGGGAGGTGTATTTCATTCAATAAGAGAAAAAGATTAAAAGAATAGAAAGCACCATTTTTATTTCACTCCCCATTGCCTAAGGCAAACCTGACACAAAGGGACAGAGTCAGGATCATTTCAGAACTGGAATCAGAGCTTTGTGCTCTTACAGGACACAATGTAAAGGCCAGACAACTCTACAGCCCTAGCCAGAGAGTGACAGGAGAAGACCTCTCAGTAACATCAGATATGGCCACTGCCACCCCTGGTCCTTCTCATGTTCTTGCTCACTCTTGCCCCCAGACGGAACTAGAGCACGTGTGGAGAGCACAGAGAAACCCCAGCACCTCCTTCCACCCCAACCCCAGGAAGACTCCTCTAGTTCAATGCTTCTTAAACTTCTTTGCACTTGATAAAAATTCAGATTTCTATGCTTTCCCTCAAGAGTTCTGGATACAGTAAGGCTGGAGGAATGCCAGCCCTGCAGCCCAGAGGATCACATTCTGAGAACTGTCTTAACCTTAAATTATCCATGTAGCATCTGCTGACAAGAACATCTCATGGCTGGAGTGTTGGCACGGCTGGTAGTATCTGCCTAGCATGCTTAAAGCCTCAAATTCAGTCTCTAGTACTGTATAAAACTGGTTATGGTGCCCCATGCCTGGAATCCCAGCAGAGGAAGGCAGAGGCAGGGAGATCAGAGGTTCTAGGTCATCCTCAGCTACACAGTAAGTCTGGGTCTAGCCTAAGCTACACGAGATCCCATAAGCAAGTACTTTATCAACTGAGCCGTCTCCCAGGCCTTAAATGTGATTTTTTAAATAGTCGATGTATCGTTGTCTTTCTCTCCTAACCACCTTTATTTATTTCCTATAGTATAGACAGAATTAAGTAATTATGCCCAAAAGAATAGTGGGTGGGGAAAGTCAGAGATCTAGAGCCCTGAGGGGAAAGGGGGTGTTGGGCTGTTTAGGTCCCTGGGGTTCAGGTGGCAGGGCATCACGTGAGCTCTGTGATCAGGGAGTAAGGGCAGTATAGCCACCTCAGGTCACCTCTACTAAGCAGTAATTCAAGGCACCTCATTCTCTTCACACCACAAAGGCCTCTTATGCAGAGATTGTTCTCATCTTTACTTTTGAAGAAGAGAAACGATGATTAGTCTGTATGTGAAAAAGAATATTCTCAAGCCATAACAGAAACTTTGACTGCCCCCATTTCTGGGATCATATGGTGTTTGTTTCACACCCTTTCTGCCTATGCGCAGGCATTTTTATCTCTAACATTGCAGATCACGGGGCTTTTGAATGGAGTGGCAGGCATGAGACTCGCTGAGTTGAAAGCAGCTGGGAATGTGGAATGTGTCTCTGGAGATACATACTGAGCCTGGCTGGGAACTTCCAAGAAAACGCAGTGGGAGGGAAGGAAAAACAACGCAATGACAAGAAACCTTGCAGGGCCCGCCTCAACCTCACTGGACTGCCCAGAGCTCACATTCCAGATGTACTGCAGTGACCCAATGTTCCAGTAAACAAGGAGGGGACAGGATGGATAGAAATCAGATCAGCCTACCTCTAGAGCTTTGAAATAGACACAGGAGGCCTGAGACCCAGAGGATAGGGGTGAGACAGCCTTGTACAGATCCTGAATCAGCAGGGCGTATTCATAACACCCATCGGATACACGTACAAGGGGGGCTTAAACAGACACAATCCCTCAGATGTCCTAGCCTTTTAAAGGTCAGCAAGTGGCGATCTCCCTTTGGACCCTTCCCAACAACCCCAGATCACATGAGTGTGCAAAGGGTGAGGCCAGGAGATGCCGACTCAGGCTGAGCCAGGCCCTTGACTAATGGTGTCCACTCTTTAAGCTCTTCTCTGCCTCCCAGAAAGACAGACAGAGCTGCTACAGATAGGAATGGCCCTTTGGTTCATTTCCATTTGACTTCATAGGATCAAACCAGTGACTAATGATGCTCTAGCATTCTTGAGGTCAACCCCCACACACACTGCTGCTCAACCCCTATTTTCTCCTCTGACTCAACTTCTAATTCATCAGGCAACAGATAAGCCTAAGCAATGATAGGAGGAAGGGTCTGTTGACTCATGAACCAAAGTTCTGGAAGTTTCTTCCCAAGAGTGTCCTGCTTGGCATAACTGAGGACTTTGTGGTTCAGAGAGCATGTGTGGCTTCCCTTTCCCATATAAATATGATATTCTATATAGCTATACTCTATATTCTGTGTTTTAAGTGACTCAAGACTTTATCACCTTCATGGAGGTCATGATTGGTCACTAAACAAGTGTGCTATTGGAACCATTCCAGGACAAAACCCTCACTCAGGCACACCTGCCCAACAGTGGGCTCGTCAATCATCCTACATGTCCCTCCCACATTTCCAAGCCTACTCTGCTTCTTGGGTGATTTTTCTTTGCTATGATTGATCTATCTTCACTTTTTACTGGTCTTGAGTTTTCATTCGTTCGTTCCCTTATAGACTAGTCAAATTCAGGCAATAACTGCATGTCTTTTGAGGCAGGAAAAGGGCGGGTTTCAGATTTCCCTACATAAATGGGTATATGACTCCTCCACTCAGATTCTGAGTGGTGTGTCCTGAGCTAGCTTTGGGAGCTAGTTTTTAATTCCAGAGATTCGGTGTCCAGTGAATATTGTCAGCTCTGACTCACAAAGTGGTCACATCCTACGTTTTGGACAAGCAGAACAGCATGAAAAACTGATGAGGCTTGCTTGTAGTCATGGCAATGGCGTCATCCTTCTCTTCCATCTCTATGGAGTGCTCAGAGCACTCCACCTTCTCTTGATGATGCTTAGCATCATCTTACAAAGTTCCAGGCACCCTTTTTGTTACTAGCTAAGGTCATGAGTTAAGGCTGGACGGGAATACACCAAAATATTATCCACACCTGCATCCATCTGATCATCTGCAAAATTAGCTTGGCCTACTTTCCTGTGCCACCAGGAATCTGCTGTCTTTTCAGTTGATCACTTCTGACTACTTGTTCACATTCACACATTTGTCTGGCTCTAATTTGGTCCTCCCCTCCTTTTCTTTTACATTTTATTTATTTATGAATGACTGTTCTGTGTGCATATATGGTACATGCCAGAAGAGAGCATCAGATCCCATTACAGATGGTTGTGATCCACCGTGTGGTTGCTGGGAATTGAACTCAGGGCCTCTGGAAGAGCACCCAGTGCTCTTAACCACTGAGGCATCTCTCCAGCTCCTCCGTCTTGGATTTTAATTTTTGTTACTAATTCTACTTGTTTTAAAGTAACACATAAATCTGTGAAGACTGATTGTGCTAATGAGATGTTGTGTGTGTTTCTGTACCTGGATACAAGCATTTCTAACAGTACTTCCATCCTCCCCTCCCGACAGAACATGGAGTTCACAGGGACATGGACTTGAGAAGCAGATCCTTTCAGATTGCTTCTTATTTGCTGTGTAATTCAGGCTGTGCTTTTTGAATTTCTTAGCTATAAAACAAGATAATTATCAGACCCTCACAATCTTGTCAGGAGAATTAAAACAAAATTATAACCCACCACATACAGAGCTTGTGCTCAACTAATGTACATGATTGATTTTAGGTCTGCTGCCAGATGCTGATGTATTCCTCTCCAGAGACAGCCATCCTGGAACAGTGAGAATAGAGAGAACATTAGACGTAGAACACTCAGGCCTCCATTTGAACCCGACTCCTTCAATTTTGGAGGGAGCTGGGCTCAGAGAAGATGAACTGGCTTGTCCAAGTCAGATGCCTTATTGATTCCTACTGTCAAATAAGAAAATTAATTGAATGGGACAGTAGAAAGCCTTGGCTTTGAAGTCAGACATGTATGGCCTGCTAGTGTGGGGACCTTAGACATGATTCACCTCCTGATTGTGCTTTACCTCCTCACACACAGCATTGAAATGATAGAGCAAGATAGACAGGAGCTGAATGTAGGGTAAGGGCGGTGTTCTGAATGGGATGAGGCACATCAGGTATCAAGGGAGCCCCAGTCACTTGCTGGCTCATAGTATCATTAAAACATCCCAGGGCTGTTTAAAACAAGGGAAATGAGTAGAAGAAAATGAGCAGGTTTTTATGGATGTAATGAGCTTTGCCTGCATTCCGAAATTAGGATATTTAGGGATAAATTTTGCTTGCCAGTCTCCTTTTTGTTGTTGTTGTTGTTGTTGTTTTGTTGTTTATTTTTTTAAAAAAACCAACTACTTTATTGGTAAACACGAGAACTTGACTTAGAGCATATGGTGCTGCTCCAGTGGTGCTCTCACGCTGGCACACTATACACATACTACACACAAATGCTTTGTGACATGGACCACTGGGGTCACAGCACCAGGAAAACACACACAAGAAGGCAAAGTGGCTCAGAGGAAAGGATGTGTGGATTTCAACTTTGGGACTGACATAACCAGTAAAATAAAAGGCACCAAATTAGGGTTTGGAGACTGGCAGAGGGGGACAAAGGCCAGTCAACCCAGATCCCCAAACAGGGTCACTTTTTCAACAGCTCATGGGACCCCCAAAGACATGGAGGTGTCTGTAAAGCAGTGTCTGGCACAAAAGCTGCAGACCCTGGCTGAGGGCAGGGAAGGAAGCTGATGGCCCAGTAGGCAACCCTTCCCCCTTGTTACCCACGTCCTGGCCCTGAATTCTTCCCAGTACTAGTTCCTGCTGCCAGTAACATGGCCCCTGGCACATCACAGGCTTGCCAGTCTCCTAATGACAGATCCACACCAGAGTTTGATGCACCAAGCTGGGAAATGTTCTTAAGAAGTGAGAGGCAGACCATGTGTGTATGAGGGCGGGTTGGGAGTAGTCAGGGTCTTTAAATGACCTTGTAGAACATAGTCCAGAACAATTTCAAAATCATCCTCATTTCTAGGCACAAATAAGTTTTGAATTGGCAGTACAAAGTAGGAGGCGGCTTTGAGGGCGTGACCACCTCACAGATGCAGCCCTGCAATGCTTTTGAAATCAGGAGCATAGGCAAGTTTTGCAATGAACAGTGAATGCTAGCTTCTATTTTTTCCCCCAAGATGAATATGGACAAGAGTGATGAGTGAATGAGATACTCCACCGCAGGCTCAGCCCCAAATGATCCAATTACAGATGCTGAAATGGACCCAGGGACAACATTTAGAAGCCTGAAATGGAAAGGCAAAGGAGACACACTTCTGCATCTGGGAAAATGACTGACTCCTGACTGCCCTGGAAAGAAGCAGGCTTAGAAAACATTGTGTGGGCAGTTTCCAAATGCTCCGGGAGAATTAGGAGTGGCTTTTCTAGTCGTAACTATGGACAAGTGCATTGGGTGTTGTCTTAGTGTGTTTTTGATTTATAAAGAACAGAAAAATATTGGTTACCCTTTTGGAGACTGGAAAGTACAAGCTCAAGGTGCTAGCAGGTTTGGTATCTAGGGATCCAGCTTTTGCTGCCAGTGTGGAACCTTAAATAGAATACTGTCCATAGAATAAGAACACTGTTTCTTGCATGACAGAAGAGAAGCAGAGAGAGCTCATTTGCACAATGCCCTTTTCACAGGGACCTCAGTCCATTTATGAGACCATAGCTCTCATGACCTCAACACCCCACATAGACACAGTGGGGATTATTCTCACCCCATGAAATCTGGAGGGGATTCAAACCATGGCCAACCACTCCTGGGTTGTAGAGGGAAGCTACAGAATTACATCTACTATTAATTCAGATCGATGGGCAACCTGTATAGCAGAACATAGCACCATCAGCAGAAGTAAAGCATGCAACCTAGCTTAACAAATGCAACAGCTAAGAAATGTATTCAAAGTTGTGAGTTAGGTCAGACAAGATGGTTCAGCCAAGGCAGGGCACTCACTGCCAAGCCTAAGAACCTGAATGGTAGAAGACAAGAATTGATTCTCAAAAGCTGTCATCTGACCACCACATGCACACTGTGGCATAGATGTGCCTGTGTACATGTACATATACACACATATACATACACACATATATACATATACACACATACTAAACAAACTTTATATGTGTATTAATGCATTTTGATCAAATCCATTCCTCCTTCCCTCTATCACTGTTGTTTCCTCACAATTCCATACGCTCTTACAAAAACAAACAAACAAACAAAAAACAAAATTGAGCCTACTCAGTGCTGCCTATATGTGTGGAGATGTAGAATTATTCACTAGAGCATGATTAGCCTTTCAGGGGTTAAATCCCTGAAGACAATCAACTCTCTTTCCAAGAAGTCATCAGTTGCTAATAGTTGCATACATAAAGGGTGGGACTTCCTAAGCCCCTCCCCTGTCCACACTGGAATTTCTGCTGGTTTGATCTTGTGCAGGTCTTGTGCACACAGTTACAGCTGTGAGTTCATGTATGAGGCAGCAGTATCATGTTTCTCTACAAATGTCCACTATATCCAGCTTTTAGTTTCTCTGCACACACTTCCCTTCCATGATAATCCCTGAGCCTTGGGGAAGGGGGTGGGATACAGCTGTCCTGTTTAGAAGTGAACACTCTACACTTTTATTCTTTTTTTTTTTCAGTCTTTCCCTAATTCAACAACAGGGGTCAGCTGCTTTTGTCTCACAACATATTGCTATGTATGTATCTCAAGCTGGACTTGAACTCTCGATCTTCCTGCTTCAGCCTTTTTACCAGCATGTGTGTAATAAACAGCTTTAGCCTGATAATGTGTGTGTGTGTGTGTGTGTGTGTGTGTGTGTGTGTGTGAGAGAGAGAGAGAGAGAGAGAGAGAGAGAGAGACAGAGACAGAGACAGAGACAGAGAGACAGAGAAACACAGAGAGTGGGGGAAGAGAGAATGTGTTTTGCTGGGAATTAACCTCAAGGCTTTACACATGCTGGGCAAGCATTGTACCACTGAGCCACCTGTGTCTGTAACACAAGGGCTTTTTGACTTTCTTCCTTTGGTCACCCAAACCTTAGCTTTCTAACATCTGATGATTTGGCCGAGAGTGCTCGAGTGCCAGTCAGCAAAGGTAAGAGGACAAGTCAGCTAAAACTCTCGGTTTCCTGAGACAGAAGCCCATATGTCAACAGTGGAGTCCAGCAATGGAGGCTGTTGGAG
>NW_022196891.1:51153919-51160712 GCF_008632895.1 Mastomys coucha | reverse complement strand
ATAGCTGTATTAACCTTCTCCCTTACCTTTCCCAAGGATCTCCCAGCAAAGTTCAAACCTGATGCTTTGTGTTAACTCATTTCCATGACAACAAATTACCACTCTTTCTTGTTGCCTAGCCTTCATCACGGGACAGGAAAGGGCAGCAGGCATCAACGTATTTCTACACCAAGAGCAGGGACATGTGCTACCGGGAAGCATGTGCCTCATTAACTTTTATCAAGAGCCAGAGAGAACAAAACAAGAGCAGACGAGGGTAGGTTCACATTTCCCTTAGACACCTAAGTACATCTAATTCTTCCCCAAAGCACAGAAGCAAGTATAACTTATTCTAAAACACAATTAATCATGGGCAAAACTTCTTAAGAATTAAAATGATTCTGATGGAGCATCTCTCAGAATGACTTTGTCTTTTGGGTACAGACTGCCCCAGAGAATTTCCTAGAAAGCCTTAGTCCAGAGTTATGTGGAAAAATTCCCTTTCTTCCTTCTTCATCACATGTGAAAAAATCCGAGTTCTCATAATTTAGTGTTCATTTGTATGATAGAGATATTGATAATCTGAAAGTAACCTCAGGAAGGAAAATGGTATCAATCCTACATACATGTGCACATGTGTGAACCAACACATCAATCCTTCATACATGTGCACATGTGTGAACCAACACATTAGTCCTACACACATACGCACATGTGTGAACCAACACGTCACTGGGAAATTTCTCAGTAACGCCCGGGGCTTTGGCAGCTGTGTGTTCCTTAATATCTGGATGTCAATTAAATCTTTGGTCACCAAAAGAAAAAGGTTATGTCTAATGCCAATCTCACTTTAAAATAATATGCAAAGACCTACCTATTCACTTGGTAACTACAGTAGGTTAAATGCTGGTCTCCAAAGATATTCTTGTGTCCTATTTCCTAGAGCCTATAGCTATGATATTATTTCAAAGAAAAGGCTTTCAAGCTGTAATTAACAATCTTGAGAGGAGGTCATCCTGGATTATCCAGATCTGCCCTACATGCTTCCCTGACAAATATCCTTATAAGTCAGAGGTTAGAATGATGGGGCCAATAGTCAAGGAATGCCACAGCCACTAGATGCTGTAAGCAGCAAAGCTCAGAGCCTCTTCTAGAGTCATGGAGGGCCTGCCAGCATCTTAATCCTAGACAACGGACCTCCAGAAATTGTGAGCCTTTATTTATGTTCATTTAAGCAGCCAAGTTTATGATTATTTGTCATGATTTCTCCAGGAAACAAATATAGCAACCTATTCAGATGATGAAACCAGAAGGCCTAAAGACGACTGTGTGATTCAGTGTGGTTGGTGTCTAAAGACATGCCCCACGGGAACTGGCTTTTACATAAAGACCACTCTACATCTGTTGCTGGTCCACATGCACTATGCTTTCCAGCTAACAGCTGCTCCGTCGACCTGTTGGGTGTGAAGCTCGTGACTTTGCTGTGAGCACGCAGCACCAAGGAGAGAGAAGCCATGGAGTCTGAAGGGGTTTGTGGCAGCAGGTCAGCGCAGTCCGTTCAGACCAACAGGAATTCTTGTGTGATCTTTTTAAATGACCTAATGCCCAAATCTTGGGTCTTGACTTTTTCTGTGAATGAATTCAGAAATCCGGGTGACATCTTTGCCCTAAGAATTGTTCACAGGTCTTCAGATATTTGAACGTTGTTCACAGAGGAAAATCTTCTAACCATCACCACTTCCTTATTGCTGCTCATCATCAAAGGAAGTCTTGACAGGAACTCAAACAGGGCAGGAACCTGGAGGCAGGAGCTCATGCAGAGGCCATGAGGCTCCCTGGCTTGGTTCTACAATTTTATTCTTGATCAATTATATTAGCCTTAATATTGACCAGTTGCAGATACTTTTATTAAGTATGCCTACTGAAGAAAAAAAGCTTCTCTGGTAAGAACTGAAAGATATTCTATGGGTATAAAGGTAAGGACTGGGGCTGGAGAGATGGCTCTCCAGTTAAAAGCATATGTTGCTTTTCCAGAGTATATATGTTTGTTTTATAGCACCTATGTCAGAGGGTCACAACCATCTATAACTTAAGCTCTAGGGGACCCTTTATAGGTCTTCTTAGATCTGCCACTCAGATACACAAACATGCACAGACACACATATATACACACAATTAAAAATACAAATAAGAACTTAGGAAATAACTTGTCTATTTAGCAGACTGAAAGTATAAGATCATTCCCCAAGGCTATATGACCTAGCTAGTCATGAGTTTTACTAATTAACAGTACCAGGCATGAGTTCTAACTTGTGGATCAGGCCTAAATCCAATAAAAAAAAAAAATGGCTGTTTACTCCCATGACACCCAGGCCACTATTGCCTCCATGAGCCTATCTTCCCAGGCTGATTGTTGCCATTCACTGAGTAAAGGTGTAGATCATTCCCCCTACTAGCAGCTTAGTACTGTTCAGCACTATTAAAGCAAGCCAATAGTGAGAGAACTTCCAGGTCAGTATCAACTTGACTTATCCATGCCCTTTGATTCTAATATGTGGGATCTTTGGCAATATAATCTTAATACTGAGTTCTGGAGGGCAACAAGAGAAATAGCAATAGGCAGTAGTGTTTGGAAGGGTCTACAGGACCCCACTGACAAAGACGTCAAAAAGAGGTAACCCGTACCTGGCACTGAGCTTTTTACTTGTTAGCTTATGTTGTCTGGGGAAATATGTCCTTTGTATATGTATCCGTATACTTTTAGGAAGCTTCTACCATAGCAGATTTTCATATGGTTTTTTCAAAGGTCTAAAGACCTTTGTAAGCCATCCCGGCTCTCCATGCTGCCTTCTTTACCCTGCCTTCCAGTTTCCAACCCCATTGAACTCTTCCTCTTCCATTATTCCCTTCCCTATTCACATCATCTATATTCTGTCATCCCTAACTTGAACGCAGCCCCATTGGCTCCCTATCACATTCCTACCTTGAGCCAGTCTGAACACATCTATATAAAGATTCAGAGTCACATATGAGAGGGAACAGGTGGTGACATTTGTCTTCCTCAGTCTGGGTCACCTCACTCAGAATTGATTATCTCCAGCTTTATCCATTCATCTGAAAGTTTCAAAATTTCATTTTTTCTTTGTTGATGAATAATATTCCATTATGTATATGTACCACGTTTTCATTTCCCATTAAGCCACTGATAGACATCCACATTGTTTCCATTTCCTGGGTACTGTGAATACAATGATGATCACGGATGGGTGGGAAATATGTAGGTAATAGAATACAGTCTTTGGGACTGTACCCAGGAGTGATATAGCTGGTTCATATGGTAGACCTATTTATAGCTTTTTAAAGAAACAGTCGCATTATTTTCCATGTGGCCACATCAGTCTGTATCCCCATCAACAATAATGACTTCCTTTCCCCACATCCATGACAACATTGCTTGCCAGTTTTTTCTTTTTCCTTTTCTTTTTTAATCTCAGTCATTCTGACTGGGATAAGTTGAACTATCAAAGTGGTTTGAATTTTCATTTTTCCTACTGGCTAAGGATGTTGAACATTAAAAAAAAAATACATTTTGGCCATTTGTATTTTTTTTTCTTTTGAGTATTCTCTTTCGTTCCTTGCCAAGTTTTTAAATCAGTTGTTTGTTTTCTTGGTGTTTAAGATGACAAGATTTTTGTCACACTGCATTCTAGTGATTAATGTAGAGAATGCATTAAAATATATTTAATTGATTAATTAACTGATAACTTGGTCTCCCTTCTAAGATTTAAAACAAAGTATTCAACACAAAAGCAATATTGAAGCAGTGGCTCCTTGGAAGAACCATGCAGAAGTTTTCAAGCATCTTTAGGCTGTGGTTGATTTAGAGTTCTTATTAAGTTCATCTTAGTCGTTTGATGGAGAAATATGCCCCATAGTCTTGGCATTTTAACAGTTGTTTGCACTGTACAGGAAAGATTTACAAGGTGTGGCCTTGTTGAAGAAAATATGTCGCTAGTGGGTGGACTTTGAGATTCAAAGCCTCATTCTCCCTGCTTCACATTGGAGGTCCGGAAAGTGAACCCCCACTGCCTGCTCCTGCTGCCATGCCTACCACTCACTGCTTGCTCCTGCTGCCGTGCCTACCACTCAATACCGTGCCTACCACTCACTGCCTGCTCCTGCTGCCATGCCTACCACTCACTGCCTGCTCCTGCTGCAGTGCCTACCACCCACTCACTGCCTGCTCCTGCTGCCGTGCCTACCACCCACTCACTGCCTGCTCCTACTGCCGTGCCTACCACTCAATACCGTGCCTACCACTCACTACCTGCTCCTGTTGCCGTCCCTACCACTCACTGCCATGGCCTGCTGCCAGGATGGACTCCTTAAATGCAAATAAACTCTTCCTCTTTGTCTTAGTTAGGGTTCTACTGCTGTGAAGAGACACCATGACGAAGAAAACTCTATATTTAATTAGGGCTAGCCTACAGGTTCAGAGGTTCAGTCCATTATTTTCAAAGCAGGAGCATGGCAGCATCCAGGCAGGCAGGGTATAGGAGGAGCTGAGAGTTCTACATCTTGTTCCAAAGGCAAACAGGAGATCTCTGGCATCCTTGGGCAGCTAGGCCAAAGCTCTTAAGGCCCACTCCCACAGCAAAACACTTCCTCCAACAAGGCCATACTTACTTCAACAAGGCTACACCTCCAAATAGTACCATTCCCCGGGCCACGCCTATTTAAACCACCACACTTCTCTAAGTTCCTTCATGTTGTGGTGTTTCATTACAGCAGTAGAAAAGTAACTAAGACACCCTAAGATCATGTGCACCAAACTCAGCAAATTAGCTGTGGGAGATAGTTGGATCTGATTTCCATATTATATCAAAAAGGAATAGGGGAAATAAACCCAAGTCAAAGTTTCCCAGAAGGAAAGAGTATCCATGGAAACCTTGAGTTTTTCCCTCTAGTCTATAGTCTAAACATCTTGAAGAGAGATTAACCTTTTTTGTGTTTGTCAGAGTCTCTGTCAGAGTCTTGAGTGACATATGTAGTCAAGGATGATGTTGAAGTTCTGATCCTCCTACCTCCACTTTACCAAAAGGATTACAGTTGTGTACCCTATGCTCAGTTTACATGGAATTGATGATCTAGCCGAAGCCCTTGTGTGTGCTAAGCAGAAACTCCACCTGCTGAGTTGCATCTCCTGTCCCAGGTTACTGTTGTACTGCCACTACCACTGGATACAAATCACTACAGAATGTTCTACTTGCCCTCTCATGTCAACTATGACCTAAACCATAGGCTGACCATAAATTCATTCCTCTTTTCTGAGCAAACAGATTGTCCACACTTTGCAGTCTCTGAAGCTGAACATGAATTCAACCCAATGGAATATAAGTAGTGATGATCTGTGTCATTCCTAGGCCCATAATAAAAACCTCCCACTTGAAATCTCCCATGCTTGTTCTCCTGCATGCTGAAGGCTGAAGATCAGGGAAGTGATGGCAGCTGAGAGAGGAAGAGGTCAGAGCCCACCACTCCTCACTTTCTCCATCATTAGATGAGATGCCATAGAAATGAACGTTATTGTATTAAGCTGTGTAGTAGCTCACACAGCTAATACACTCACCTTCTTTTGTCATCCTCTCTTATTTTGGGGGGAGTATTTTGTTTTATTTTGCCTCTGATCTTTGTTCTCTGAATTCCTAAAGGTCTAAGAGAGAGAGAAGATGTGATGTGGTCTAGAGGGACAGTCAGATAGGTGAAGACACGTCTCTTAAGTGGCTTCTGTATCTTCCTTCTTTAGATGTCCATCTTAGAGCATCCTTCTCATAATGCAGACATGAAGCTTTGCTACAGATGGGCAACAGTGCAAGCCTCAGGTCCCCTCTGCTCTGCAGTGGTCCTCCTTTGCAGCCCCGTACCTTTCCCTGAACACCAGCTCTTCTGCCGTTTTCATAGCTGATGGAGGTAGAGAAGGAGAGCTGGGATGCCCTTTTTGAACTACAACCCTACAATCCTGTGCCTAAAACCCTTGTTCTTCTAGCTTTCTCTGTTCCTCTCATCTCCTGTGGACCACTAGCAACCTCACACAAAAATGACAGTGGGAGGAACCTCAAGTCTATCCCAAGGCCATACACAGGAAAAGAAATTGTAGTTCACTGAAGTGCTGCCTTGACATCCTCCATTTCTTCTCCATCTTACTTAGGTTTCCTTAGCTCCAAATCCTCTCTGCTTGGCCTCAGTCTTCCCTGTGTCCTAGCATCTTCTTTTTCATCCTGCCCTCTAAATTGTATGAAATACTGAGTTTGCTTTTATCTTCCTATTAACCATGCCTTTCCCTTTTTAAGCCAAACTAAAGCCTCCCTTTCCCTAAGATACCGAAGAAGCTGATTGCTCTATTGTACTTGAGCTAAATTACAGAACAAGCAGACTTAATGATCATCGTTCTATTTTCAGGGCCAGAGGTCAGCGCTATAAAGCTGCGCCTCTCCCAGTCAGCACTTCTGCAGAAGAGGGAGCTTTGAAACCACGTGGAAACTGTATGGGACGGGGGTGTTTCCCCCGTGGGATGTCTAAGTTCTCACTCATGCTGTTAAGCAATGGCCCATCATTTTAGATCAGGATTCGCCCTTGGTAAAAAAAGACACCATGCTAGGCAGAGTACTGAGGTAGGAGTCCCTGTACCTGGTGCTCCATTGGAATCATAGACAGCCAAATTCTCCATCTTCACTTGAGATAAGAACGCATGTTCATCACTATTATGTAGGGTTTTCTCTCTCTTTTTTTTTTTTTTTTTTTTTTTTTTTTTTTT
>NW_022196891.1:51152154-51153847 GCF_008632895.1 Mastomys coucha | reverse complement strand
CCTGGAACTCACTCTGTAGACCAGGCTAGCCTTGGACTCAGAAATCCTCCTGCCTCTGCCTCCCAAGTGCTGGGATTAAAGGGTTTTCTATCACAACTAATGTTATTTAATCCTCTTAGCTTCTGATAGTCAACATTCTTTCCCTTTTGTCCTCTGTACTTTATGGTTTGTTCCCTTCCAATCTTTCCAGTTCCCTTTAGAATACTGCACTAAGTATGGTGTCTGAGTTGTTATCCTAGCTACTACACCCAGCATTTCAGGGGGTAAAACTAAGGACTCAGGCAAGGGGGAGAAACTAGATTCAGTAGACCAATGTCATGGACCCAAACCCATCTCTTGACACTCTGATCCTGAGCTTTTAAACCAGACCAGCCCCTTCTTCCCACAGGCATACATACATACAGTTTATTTCCTTCTAGATTAGTCTATGCACAAATAAGTTAGCATTTATTACCTATGAAATTCAGAGTTTGTAGACAAGCAGGAAGATCATAACTTAGAGTTGTTTTGTTTTGCTTTTTCCTCATTAGTGTGAAAATCAATTGCATCTTCCGTTCCCAGGTTTCTGTACCACTTGATTTCTTCTTCCTCTAGGGGTGCTACTCCACAGGGAGGTCTCCAGGCCTGGAAAAGCTCAGCAAGAGGCAGTCTCTGTCCTACGGTTATCTAGAGATGGGAAGGGTCACTAGGCTGATGCTAGTTGTTTTTGGTTTGAATGTTTCCTGAGTGATGAAGGTCCTTAATAGGCCCTTACCTCCCTCCCCAGCCTTTCAGAACACCCAAGGCTAACTTCCAACTGAGAGGATGCTATTCCAGATCTCCTGCTGGCTCATGTCTTCTATCTGCAGAGTCAGCATCCCTTCCCCTTGTAGTAACAAGTGAGTTCCTTACCCAGTGTGAATGGCATAATAGAAGGCATGCTAGGTAGGAAAGAAAGTCAGCTATGACTTCCATTCTAATGTGATGATTAGAATCGGTTCTGGACATGGAAGTTAATGAATATTCCAAGCACAGTGCCTCATGGGACAGCCATACTTATAAGAATTAATAACCTGGCACTATGAGCCTTTCTCTTTCTCTTCCGGTCCCAGGCGCTGCGGGAGCCGCCGCTTACCATGCAGACATGGCCAAGTCCAAGAACCACACCACACACAATCAGTCCCGCAAATGGCACAGAAATGGCATCAAGAAACCCCGGTCACAAAGATACGAGTCTCTAAAGGGGGTTGACCCCAAGTTCCTGAGGAATATGCGCTTTGCCAAGAAGCACAAGAAAGGCCTGAAGAAGATGCAGGCCAACAACGCAAAGGCAGTGAGTGCACGCGCAGAGGCCATCAAGGCCCTGGTGAAGCCTCAGGTCGTCAAGCCCAAGATGCCAAAGGGTCCCAGCCGCAAACTCAGCCATCTGGAGTTCATCGCTCACCCCAAGCTTGGGAAGAAGATTCGAAGCTACATGGCTAAGGGTCAAAGGCTCTGCCAACCAAAGCCCAAGGTTCAAACAAAGGCAGGGGCCAAAGCTCCAGCTAAGGCCCAGGCTGCAGCTCCAGCCCAGGCTCCCAAAGGTGCCCAGGCCCCTGTAAAGGCCCCATAGAAAAGGCTCCTGCCAGTGTGAAGATAGATGGACCGCTGTGACACACCTACTTACACAGTTTGCAGATGACCAGTGTCCTATGCTGTTTTTACAAATAAACTC
>NW_022196891.1:51139969-51152086 GCF_008632895.1 Mastomys coucha | reverse complement strand
AAAAAAAAAAAAAAAAAAAAAAGAATTAATAACCTGATACTCAGGAACTCTACAGAACTCTTGCCACATGGCCACTGGGCTCTGAGCACAGCAGGTCTCTGACCTCCTGGAACTTGCCATCTACTGGCAAACTGTTATACTCTGTTTGAGTAATTATTTAAACCATTAAAACCATGATGGAGGTTATAAAGGAACAGTAAAGTGTGTGTGAGAAAGAGAGCATATGGAGACTCTAACTGGGGAGAGGAAGGGTTAGGAGGGGACTTAACCTAAGACCACAAAGACAAGAATTAGCCAGGCGTTGGGCATCCTGAACAGCAGGAATAGCCGGGTAAAAGCCCTTTTGTAGTAAAGATGATGGTGGTCTAACGTGGCAAATGGAATAACTAGAGAGATGGCATGGCCAGAGTACACAAACCCAAAGGGCCAAGTAAAGAATTTTTGTTTCACCAAAGAGTAATGGGGAGGCATGAAGCATTTGGGATTGAATACCTGCCTGATATAACTTACATTATGAAAGATCCCCATGGTGGTTAATTTTGATGGCCAGCTTCATTGGATTAGGAAATATCTTGACTATTCCTGAAGTTCACCTTTGGGTATGTCTGTGATATCGTAACTGAGTGGGGGAAAACCCATATTGAATGTAAGTGTCACCAACTCACAGGTTGGAGTCACAATCTGAATTTAAAAAATGGGAAAGAGGAGAAAACCAGCTAATACACCCCTCTCTGGGCTTCCTCATCGACTAAGATATGAGCAAGCAGCATACCACAAGCCACCGTGTCCAGGAGCCAGATCCACCCCCCACCCCCACCCCCAGGCTTTCCCACAAAGATGAGCTGAACCAAAACAATCCCCTCTCCCTCTAAGTCGGCTATGTCAGATGTTCAGTCATGGCAATCAGAAGGTAATCACTGCATCTCGTAAGAACAGCTTTTTCTAAATCTGCATCCTCTAATTAACACAATCAGGCGATCAGTCAATCAAGAAGATCCCTTAATATCTTTTCTGAGTCTAGCTAATAGGAGGAATAAATCCTTCCTGTTCACTGGGTATGTGAGCTAAGCTGTAGAAGAATTTCATGTAGGTCCCCTGGACAGAATTGCAAAATCTACAGTCTAACTCCACCACTAAAATCAGCAAGGAGGAGCCGTTTCAACAATATCAAGTCACGACTTTAAGTAGTCACCCTGAGTGCGCATGCCCATAGCACTAACCTGCTATGGTAACCTGGACAGATACCATATCTATTGGTCAAGATACATAACTCTTTGTTGCCTACAGTCTCCTGAGGTGTGTGTGTGTGTGTGTGTGTGTGTGCTTACTTAATTTTTTTGTGGCTCACTTATTCCAGGAGCCCAGGAAGAAGCCATTCTTCTTAGAACTAAATTGTCTGCCCAGACCCTATAGAGGTTTCTCTCAGGTTGTCATGGCCTAACTTGAAATACTCATATTGTTCTATCTGAGGTGAATTTTGGAGCCTCCACTAAACACAAATTCTAATGGCTTAAGTGTACTTGGGAGAGGCATGCCTTCCTTCTTTGGGATGCTATTCATAGGCTCCTGTATTGCTATGGGAAACCTTGACCTTCTGGTTCCCAAGTTGTAAAGTCTTCTCTGTAAAAGAGAAGACTTTTCTGAGAGTCTAGCAGCATCCAGCAACTCCCTTCAAGAACCCAACATGGAGTTATTCTCTGTGTTTAGTTAAAAGTCTAAGAGATATGATGGAGCTAACTACTCCATTTTTTTTTTTGCCAGATTAAGCTAGGATATCAAAAATCTATGTACATAAACTTTATCCCTGACTATCCCAAGAAAATGTTTTTACATTCATCATCTTAAAAAAAAGTATCAAAAGCCAACACAAGAACTAGATTTATCAATGCCATCTATTATTCACTGTGAGACTGAATCAAGAATTCTCCTTTACCCATAGCTTATGTTCCAAGCCTTCAGTGGATGTCCTAAATTTCAAGTGGTGATGATCCTGTATATATTATGTTTACCCCTACATATTCATATAGAAATTCATCCTTCCCTTCTCTACTAAGCACTTACCCACACCATGACAATTAAAATCATTTTTTTTAATTTGAAGGTATGTATTTCCTTTAATATGTCATTAAAAACAAGGACAAGGAACCAAGAGTGTTGGTTCAGCAATTAAAACAAAGACAAAGATGGGACATCTGGTTCAGCAGTTAGGAACACACATCGTTCTTACAGAGAATGCAAGTTCAATTCCTAGCACCTACATCGCAAGGCTTACAAGCACCTATAACTCCAGGTGCAGGAGGATCCAAGCATTTGGCCTTCAGGGTCACATGTACACACATGCACACACCCCTCTCTCACCCCTGCCCACACACATACACATAATTTGAAGATAAAAATAAATCCTTCTTTTAAAAATAGATTGGCATTTTTTTAAAGGGAGAGAGCCAAATTAAACTACCTTTATTTTTCCTGTATCTCAATGTATTTACCTGCCTAGGATGGTGAGCTATGAGAACAGAACAAAACAAACAAACAAACAAAAAGTTAAGACAACCACATCTATCTTCAGAGAACCACAAGTCCTGGAATTCTCAGTCCTCCTGCTTCAGTCTCCCAAGTGGAGGGGTTCACAGGCATGAGCCATCACACCCGGCCCTGAGAACTCCATAGAAATTGGCACTGAATGAGGCATGCAGGCAATGTTCTTAGAGAAGTGTGGCTTCTAATGTTTCTCAATGCACATCCCTCCGCTTCCCTGGGAAGCCTTTGTCTGCCAGCAAAGAGTTGACTAAAGCAGTGGTTCTCAGCCTTCAGGTCAGGACCCCTACAGGCATCGCAGAGCAGATATCCTGCATGTCAAATATTACATTATGACCTATAGCAATAGCAAGATTACAGTTATGAAGTAGCAACAAAAATAATTTTATAGTTTGGGCTCACCACAACACAAGGAACTGTGTTAAAGGGTCACAGCATTAGGAAGGCTGAGGAGCACTGGACTACAGAAAGGTTGAGGGTGCTTTCTGCTTTCCCTTCCTATACACAATAGTTCCTGCTTGAAGACGAGAAGATTTTTTTCAGTGAAAACCACTTCTGATTGCTAACAGTTGCCTGTGTCCAAGTGAATCTGTATATTGCATATCAAAGTTTACCAATGCAATGGCTGACACAAACATAGTTCAGTTTTGGAGTTTGAATTGAGTTATCCACTGCATGAGTGGATACCACTGCTACCAGAAGCCATAGGTTATTAAAAATTTACCCCAGTGCCAGGCATAGGATATGTTCTTATGAGTCGTTGGTTGGGGGGCCCCAGATGACCCCAAAACAGCACAGGCCAGGGTTCTTGGCTGCCTCCCCAAAATCTTTAAGATGTGCTTTATAAATGATTCTACAGTTATTCAATTCTTTCCTTCTACCTTGTGCATGCAAGGAATCTAACTCATGTCCCCAGGCTTGGTGGCAAGCGCCTTTAAAGGTATCTTAGTGGGGAAAGGGCTTTCACAGATGGATTCTAAAATTCACATGGAAAGGTAACCAGTGCTCTTGAAGAGAAATACCTGACTTGAAGAACTTTTAAAACTGAAATACCAAAAGTAAGGGAGTATTGATGTAAATACTAAGAGATATTCTTCATTTTCATTGAGTCAGCAGATGGATTTGAAGAAGGGCTAATCTATAATACTAAGACTTCTGACTCATAATCACAGTACATTTTTCTATTTCATTTGGCATTCTTTCATTTTTCTCAGTAAAATTTTGTAATTTTGAATATATAAATGCCTTACTTAAATACAGAGTGACCTTTGCTCCTTATAAGATTTGTCTACAAAGCATGTGTGCGCCTATAGACGTTCACGAGTGCTACATGAACCCAGAAGCTCCAGGAGGCCAGCTCTGAACATGGGTTCCCTGCAAGAGCAGTAAGGATTCTTAAGCACTGTGCTATTTCGGGATCATCGTGATCTGTATTTTTGATGTTGTTATAAATGATATTTTGTTCCAATTTCCAGTTTTTAATTCTAATATAGGAAAAAATGCAATTGATTTTTTTAAATACTGTTTAATATCCCAAGTAACTTTGTGAGTCTCTAACTTTATTAACTTTGTTTATTGAGTCTTATAGTTGTTTTTTATAACAATATCACAGCTGTTTGGGATTTTTTTCAATTTTGTTATTTTGTGTGTATAGTTGCTCTGCCTGTGTATCTGTATAATATGCGTGTGCTGTGCCCTCAGAAGCCAAAAGAGGACATTGGATTCTCTGAGACTAGAGTTACAGATGATTGTGAGCTGCCATGTGGGTACTGGGGATTGAACCCTGGTCCTCCAGAAGAGCAGCCTGCGCTCTTAAGCATTGAACCGTCTCCCAACCTCTGTTCTTACAGTTTTTAACTTAGTTTTGTTGTTGTTGTTAAGGCTTTTTACATAGCCTTACATATTTTCTACCTTCTTGGGAACTCTGCTGATAGGTCTGCCTGACTTCCCCATGAAAACATTAAAAATATTTACATCTGTGTTTATAAAAGATCTTGATCTATAATTTACTTTTAGAGTTTTTTGTCAGATTTTAGTACCAGGGCACTTTATCTTCATAAATTAGTTTCTGAAGATATTTGTGCAGACTCGTGATTCATTTTTTTAGGTGGTTGGAAGAACTAACAAAGCCAGAGAAGCATCAGCCATGATTAGTAGGTCACTTCTCTTACATTTCTTAGAAATAATCCAAAACCTCAAGTAACTGCTTTCTTGATTTTTAATCTTTTATTCTGCTTTACAGACATTTTAATTAAAAGGCATACTTTATGTCTTTTATTTTTTAATGACCACCAAATTTCTAGAATTAATTCATACTGTTGTTGGTGTTGAGGTTCTTATTTATTGTGTTTGACTTATAGTCCAATCTGTAAATTTTGTCAGTAAGCAATTTTCCTACTTACTCAGCTACTCAGACAGCAGTGCTATGAAGGCTCCTGAGGTGGTTGGGAACTGCCATGTGTGTGCCAGAAAGCAGACCTGGGTCTTCTGCAAGAGTAGTGAGTGATCTTACCTGCTGAGCGATCTTGCCAGCCACAGCTACCGTTAATCTTTCATTTTTCATATAGATCATAGAAACGGTCAAGTTCAAATGAAATAAACGTTTGGCATTTTGACTTGATTTTCACTGAACAATATAGATTTTCATTTATTAGGCTGCATAAAAGGGCGCCAAGAGAGTGATCCGGATGATAACATTCAATATCATCTTCCACTTGTGAGGTCAATGTAAGGGTCAAGATAGCCTTAGACCATAAGTGTTCTGAAACTTATGTCATTGTCCAGAGGTCAGAAACATGACCATATCCGATTGCAAGGCACACAGAAGTGCACAGCCCTTTCGCTGTTTCCTAGAGCAAAGTGATACTCTGTAATTGAAGAAAAGGGGAGATATTAGCAAGAGACAATGCAAATCATGAAATATATTAGAGCCATTACAAAGTTTTGTTCTCGTGGAGTAGAGTGGAGAATCGTGGAAAAGTTGGAGAGGAAAGTAGGTGAGGAGTATGATCAAAATACACTGTACATTTCCATATAAAATTTGTGAGAAATAAGTTTAAGATATTATACTAAATAATCAAACTTTTAAGAGGTTTATTCTTATTTAAAGCCTTAATGTGGTGCTGGAGAGATGGCTCAGTGGTAAAGAGCACTGCTGTTCCTGAAGAAGCCTGGATTCAGTTTCTCACATCCACCTCATGGCATTTAACTATCCACAGCTATAGTTCCAGAGGATTCAATGTCCTCTGTTATCCTTGAGCACCAAGCGTGGAGATGGAACACAAACATAAATGTAGGCAAAACATACACATGACGTTTTAAAGCAAAGTTTTTTTAAGATTTATTTATTTATTTATTTATTTATTTATTTATTGGTTTTTTGAGACAGGGTTTCTCTGTGTAGCCCTGGCTGTCCTGGAACTCACTCTGTAGACCACGCTGGCCTCGAACTCAGAAATCCACCTGTCTCTGCCTCCCAAGTGCTGGGATTAAAGGCGTGTGCCACCACTGCCCGGCAATTTATTTTATTTTTGTACGTGTAAGAATGTTTCCCTTGCATTTATATGTGTGTACCTTGTGTGTGCCTATGGATGGTTGTGGGTGCTGGGAATTGAACTCAGGTCCTCTGCAAGAATAGCAAGTGCTCTTAACTGCTGAGCCATCTCTCTGGCTCCCAAAGCAAAAGTCCTAATGGATCAAATCAAATAGAGATTTACTGCTATTTCACATCTTCCTAAGACCCAGTGGCAAGAACGGGTAGTTTAGAAGAGAGGCTTAAGATTAAAGCTTACTTAGATTTAGTTTAGGCTCCTCCCTCTTATGAACAGAGGTGACATTTTTCTCAGAGATGTAAGCCATCAATGATACAGAGAGGGGAGAACACTTCTTTTATAACAAGAAGAAAAGTCCCAGCCCCCATACACAATATTACTCCAGTCACATTTTATTATGTATGAACATGCACCCAAATATATATTGAAGCTGTAGTTTTTAAGTTAAAAAATGTCCCAGTACACAGTGTGAAATATCATCCTAAGAGTCTTTGGCCTGGGAAAACACAGCGGCTCCTGATTCAGCATAGGCTATTGTCTTTGTACTTTGCTGCCCACCAGACCTGGATGGCAAGACCCACTACTGAAGAAATAGCATAGATTCAGGACTCAGAGGAATCAGGCTGGAACTGAGCCAGATTCTCTCTCTGCTGGTAACAGCTTTGGCAAGTGCTGTGTGGGCTCTCAGAGGAGAAGAGTCCTCAGCAGTCTTATGCAGCTATGGATGAGGGTTACAACACCAACCAACCTTCAATGCAATCATGGCATGACTGCTTTGTGGGTGATCAATGAACTGCCTTCTGGTTGGACCTGAGGCTTGTTCCACAGAAAGGAATTTATATGTGGTATTGTAAATCTGGCTGGGAAGGTACCAGGCCTTAGGGCTGAACCTACTACTGATGCTTTGGTAAATGGACATGGAGTTAAACTGCCTTCTAAGTATTGATGTTTCTATCCATAGGCTAGTGTTCTATCCAGCTTTGGTGGGAGATGCCTCTTTCTGTGAGAGATGATAAAGGTTAGTGTCAATACTCAAAACCAGGCAAAATGCCATGCTCAGCCCCAAATGAGATGTCTCTATCAGTCTCTTTGAGGCTCAGGAAACACCATACAGGAGAGGGCAGAGAGGATGTAAGGATGGAGGATGGAGGATGGGATGGGTGCTATGATAAGACTAACCTGTTGCAGTCATGAACATATACCACCAACTATGGCTGCTTGCACAAAAGTTTGGCTCCTGCACATGCGCATGCACACACACAAACACTTGCTCATGCACATGAGATGTGAAAATAGGAGAGGGACTAGTTGTAAAGAAGAAGGGATCGTCAGGAGCAAAGGTAATGGGGGGAGTATGACAATATGCTATATATATTTATTCAATCATCAAAAAGAAAAGGGAAACTGATGGAATATTTATTTTGTTACCCACCTAGCCATTTGCCCTAACAGTAAAACTAATAAGTATGCAGTTGTAATGTTCCCAATACAAGGAAAAAATAAATAAAGCAATTCAATAATGGCTGGGAAGAGACTCAACTAGAGGTGCCTGTCACTCAAGAGTTAGGACCTGAGATCCCTCCCCATCGCATACATAAAAAAGCAGTTACTGGTCTTGAAGCTCTTTCAGGCTACAGAGCTTTCATAATACAAACGGTGCTATCCTAGCTGCTTAGGGAGAAAAGTTGCTAATTTACCCAGTTGGAAACCCCACAAGTCACAGCTTGTACTTAGTTTTGAAACAGTGGCATGGATGCAGCAGGGGTAGCCAATCACTTTCTGATTGGATTTAGGGCTCATGTACGTTCTGCAGAAGGAAATGGATGCCCAGTTCTATAAATATGGCCCAAACAGAATGGCCAAGGAGGTCATAAGCCCCAGGGAAGATCCTACTGCTTTTATTTTGCCAAACGGATACAATATCAAACTACCTTCTTGTTGGACCATGAAAGGCAGTATGTGTTCTGGTTGAGCGAGGCTTACTCTGGAGATCCAGTAGAAAATTCTACAAGGGACAGAGCAGTAAGCTACACTCCTAGACATTTCAAGGCTGCTGACACCTTGAGCCCTCACTTCATTATCCTGTGGCTATCTATCACATAGACAATACCCCAGTCTCCTGGTATTCCGGCTGTGCTGCACCAGCTGTGCTCCACCCTTATAGTTATCTGACTATAGTCAGGTATGCTCCGCCCCTGGGAACAGCAAGGTATCCCAGCCCACTATAAAAGGGGCTGTTTGCCCCCTCCTCTCTCTCTCACTCCTACTCTCTCCCTTGCTTCTTGCCCCTTTGTTTCCCCTCTCTCCCCATTCCCTTCCTCCCTCTCTCCGTGTGGCCATGGCCAATCTCTACATCTTTTCTCTCTCTCTCTCTGTCTCTCTGTCTCTGTCTCTCTCTCTCTCTGTCTCTCTCTCTCTGTCTCTCTCTCTCTGTCTCTCTGTCTCTCTGTGTCTCTCTCTCTCTCTGTCTCTGTCTCTCTCTCTCTCTCTCTCTCTCTCTCTCTCTCTCTCTCTCTCTCTCTCTCTCTCTCTCTCTCTCTCTCTCTCTCTCCTACAAAAAAGCCAAGAACTATGGACTGCCTCCTTTTATCTAGACTGGCTGTGCTAGAGCAATGGAATAGGCCTTCCCCTAAAGAGCCACGTCTAAATCTCCTGCAGGAAGGCCTTCCAGCATTTCCATTTCCAGCGGAGAGCCCAAGACTCTCGACCCAGGAACCACTCGGCGCTCCTTTTCTCCCTGCCCCTTTCTCCCTTCGGTTCCGGGGCTGATTGAGCTGCCCGCAGCCCCCACTTCATTCTCAGCTCTTCTGCAGTGTCCAGCAACATCCTGCGATGCGGAAGAGCTAGAACCTGTCTCCCGTGTCTGCCCGGCCAGTGCCCCCCTTCTCCTCAGCTCCAGCTCTTCCGAGGCACCCAGTGGTCTGTGTGCTCAAGAGCCAGAGCCGAGACTGCACCTTCCCTACCCCCCAGAGCAGGGTAGGGCAGCCTAAAAAGATCCGACGCCCACCCGTCCGGAGGGTCCTGAGACAGTCTCCCAAGCTCTGGCAGATTGCAGGACTCCCTCCCACCCTTTTATTTCCCCACCGCCCAGCCTGGCCTGGCGCCCTACACCTTCTAAATTTGCATCTCTCTACCCATAGATTGGTGCCGGTCTCAGCCCTCATTAGAGAGATCTGTTTGTGTACTAGACAGTGGTTAATTTAGAGATTCACAACAGTTAAGGTTCTAAGAGTAAGTGTTTGTGGAGTGCTTAGCCATAATTTGGGCATGTCTATTACACTTCCTTCCATCAAGGATCAGGGAACACTGTGGAGCAAAGGACAGAAAGACTTTTAGAGACAGACCAGGGAAGACCCGGGCAAAATAGTGTCTCCTGGACATGACAAGGCTGTGCACTGATAAACTAACAGCAGCCATGGATGGTTAGCAAAGCAAGATCAAACTAGTCAACAATGCATCATGCCTAGGGGAGGAATGTATAAACCTCCACCCCTAGCTGTAGAGCTAGCTGCTAGGAAGGGATGGTCAGTTTTCTTTAGGGGTGTGGCCCTTATAAGATGACCATGCTCCATTAGATGACCTCACACCCATGGGTGTATAGGCAGCACTACTTAGACTGAGTGAGTTATAAAAAAAAAAAAAAAAAAAAATTGACAGAAGGGACCAAGAAGAGATGCAGGGTAAATGAAGGGTGAATATGATAAAAATACATTATATAGCACATATGAAATTCTCAAAGAATGAGTTTAAAATTGCACTTAAATAAATAAGTAGGGCTGGTGAGATGGCTCAGTGGGAAAGAGCACCGACTGCTCTTCAGAAGATCATGAGTTCAAATCCCAGCAACCACATGGTGGCTCACAACCACCCGTAATGAGATCTGACGCCCTCTTCTGGTGCATCTGAAGATAGCTATAGTGTACTTACATATAATAAATAAATAAATGTTTAAAAAATAAATAAATAAATAAGTAACAAGCTGAGAGCAGAGGCACATGTCTGGAAACCTCAGCCCTGGGGAAGCAGAGACTGGTAGATAGATCCCTGGAGCTCATTGGCCACCCTAGCTAAATGCAGAACCAGGTTCAATGAGAGACACTCTCTCAAAAATGTAAGGGTAGGGGACCAATCAGAAGATATCTGACGTTGACCTCTGATCTCTACATTCTGTGTGTGAATGAAAGGTGGACAGACAGACAGATAGATAGATACAGAGATACATAGATACAGAGATACATAGATACATAGTAGATAGACAGTAGATGATAGATAGATAGTAGATAGATAGATTATAGATAGATAGATAGATAGATAGATAGATAGACAGACAGACAGATTATAAATAGATGTAATTTTAAAAATAATAAGAGGGACTAGGGAAAGGAGCTGTGTATATGAGCACAGTGCCTGTAGAAGCCAGAGGAGGGCACTGGATCCTCCAGAGCTGGAGTTACAGGCTATGTGAGCCACCTGACATGAGTCCTGGGAACTAAAATTAGGTCCTCTGCAAGAACACTGTAACACTAAACTGTTGCGCATTCTTGCACAGCTCTATCCTCCCATAATTAAAAATAAAAATAATCTTTCTTTTTGGTCCACACCCCCCCCAAACACACACACATCCCAGAAACAGGATCTTTCTGTGAAACAGTCCAGGCTGGCCTGGAACTAGCTCTGTAGACCAGGCTAGCCTCGAACTCAGAACTCCTCCTGCCTCTGCCTCCAAAGCTCTAGAATTAAAGGACTATTCCACTACCATCCAGCTTAAAAATTAAGTATTTAGCTCACTAGTCGCGAAGGGCAACAGGGACAAGATCCGCAACCCTCTCTGCACCTTCCCTGCAAGCAGAGGGCCTGCCTTTAAGGAGTGCTTTAACCCAAGGATCCGGTGAGATACGCCATTTTCTCACTGGTGACTTTCTAAGGTGGGACCAGCCAGGAGGCACAGGCCTCACAAATCGCAGAGCAGCCTGGTCAGGATCATTTCTACTTTAGACCACACCTAGGAGGGACAACAGACCCACAGCCCTCTCTGCACCTTTCCCACAAGCAGAGAGCCTGTCTCCAGGGTGTGCTCTGACCCCAGGACTCAGATAGACAACTGATCCACAGCCATCTGCACCCAGGATTTATCAGAGGAGAGCTGATCTCCCAAAACAACTGACACAGGCTTATAGACCCATGGGAGGAACAAGCTACAGCCAGAGACAGCAAGAACACCTAACACAGAGATCAACAGATGGCAAAAGGCAAACTCAAGGATCTTACTAACAGAAACCAAGACAACTTGGCTTCATCAGAAACTAGTACTCCCACCACAGCAAGTCCTGGATATCCCAAAACACCAGAAAAGCAAGATTTGGATCTAATATCATATCTCACAATGGTGCTAGAGGAATTTAAGAAGGACATGAATAACTCCCTTAAAGAAATACAGGAGAACACAGGTAAAGAGGTACAAGCCCTTAAAGAGGAAACAAAAATATTCGATAAAAAATTATAGGGGCCATTTTCTCTCCGGTGAGTTTCTGGGACAGGAGCAGCCAGCCGGGAGGCACAGGCCCCATGAGTCACAGGGGAGTTGCAGGGCGGCAGGGACAGGATCCTCTCAGCTTCCGAGTGACAGAGGTGGATCAGCGACCCTCTCTGCCCCTTTCCTGCAAGTGGAGGGCCTACCTCCAGGGAGCACCTTAACCCAGAGACTCGGGTGAGAGCCACCATTTCCTCTCTGGTGAGTTTCTGGGATGGGAGCAGCCAGCTGGGAGGCACAGGCCCCACGAGTCACAGGGGAGTTGCAGGGCGGCAAGGACAGGACAAGCTCTAGTCAGAGACACTAAGAACATCTAACACCAAAAATATAGAGATGGCAAAAGGCAAACGCAAGAATCCTACCAACAGAAACTAAGACTACTTGGCTTTATCAGAACCTAGTACTTCCACTGCAGCAAGTCCTGGATATGCCAAAACACCGGAAAAGCAAGAATTGAATCTAAAATCATATCTCACAATGCTGATAGAGGAACTTAAG
>NW_022196891.1:51136891-51138621 GCF_008632895.1 Mastomys coucha | reverse complement strand
CCCCACTCTCTGCAATGGACAGATCATGGAAACAGACACTAAACAAGGACACAGTGAGACTAACAGAAGTTATTAAACAGTTGGATTTAACAGATATCTATAGAACTTTTTATCCTAAAACAAAATGATATACCTTCTTCTCAGCACCTCATGGTACCTTCTACAAAATTGACCATATAATTGGTCACAAAACAGATACAAGAAGATTGAAATAATTCCTTGTATCCTATCAGATCACCATGGACTAAGGCTGCTCCTCAATAACAACATAAACAATAGAATGCCCACATACATGTGGAAGCTTAACAACACTCTACTCAATGATAACTTGGTCAAAGAAGGAATAAAGAAAGAAATTAAAGACTTTCTAGAGTTTAATGAAAATGAAGCCACAACATACGCAAACTTATGGGACACAATGAAAGCAGTTCTAAGAGGAAAACTCATAGCTTTAAGTGCTACTAAAAGAAACTGGAAAAAGCATACATCAGCAATTTGACAGCATATCTGAAAGCTCTAGAACAACAAGAAGCAAATTTACCCAAGAGGAGTCAAAGGCAGGAAATAATCAAACTCAGGGCTGAAATCAACCAAATAGAAACAAAAAGAATTATACAAAGAATCAACCAAACCAGGAGCCGGTTCTTTGAGAAAATCAACAAAATAGATAAACCCTTAGCCAGACTAACCAGTGGGCACAGAGAGAGTATCCTAATTAACAAGATCAGAAATGAAAAGGGAGACATAACAACAGATGTCTGATGAAATCCAAAAAATCATGAGAACCTACTACAAAAGTCTATACTCATCAAAACTGGAAAACCTGGATGAAATGGACAATTTTCTAGACAGATACCAGGTACCAAATTAAATCAAGATCAGATCAACTATCTAAACAGTCCCATATCTGCTAAGGAAATAGAAACAGTCATTAATAGTCTCCCAACCAAAAAAAGCCCAGGACCAGATGGGTTTAGTGCAGAAGTTTTATCAAACCTTCAAAGAAGACCTAATACCAACACTCCTCAAACTATTCCACAAAATAGAAACTGAAGGTACTCTACCCAATTTGTTCTATGAAACCACAATTATTCTTATACCTAAACCACACAAAGACCTAACAAAGAAAGAAAACTTCAGACCAATGTCCCTTATGAATATCAATACAAAAATACTCAATAAAATTCTTGCAAACTGAATCAAAGAACACATCAAAACGATCATCCACCATGATCAAGTAGGTTTCATCCCAGCAATGCAGGGATGGTTCAATATTAGGAAATCCATCAACGTAATTCACTATACAAACAAACTCAAAGAAAAAACCATATGATCGTCTCATTAGATACTGAGAAGGCATTTGACAAAATCCAACATCCCTTCATGATGAAAGTCTTAGAAAGATCAGGAATTCAAGGCCCATACTTAAACATAGTAAAAGCAATATACAGAAAACCAGTAGCCAACATCAAACTAAATGGAGAGAAACTTGAAGCAATCCCACTAAAATCAGGGACTAGACAAGGCTGCCTACTCTCTCCCTACCTATTCAATATTGTACTTGAAGTCCTAGCCAGAGCAATTAGACAACAAAAAGAGATCAAAGGGATACGAATTAGAAAGGAAGAAGTCAAATTATCACTATTTGCATATGATAGTATCCTTAAGTGACCCCAAAAATTCTACCAGAGAGCTCCTAAACCTGATAAACAACTTCAGCAAAGTAGCTG
>NW_022196891.1:51112598-51135878 GCF_008632895.1 Mastomys coucha | reverse complement strand
AATGTTCAACATCCTTAGTCATCAGGGAAATGCAAATCAAAACAACCCTGAGATTCTGCCTCATACCACTCAGACTGGCTAAGATAAAAAACTCAGGTGACAGCAGATACTGGAGAGATTGTGGAGAAAGAGGAACACTCTCCTTCATTGCTGGTGGGATTGCAAGCTGGTACAACCACTCTGGAAATCAGTTTGGTGGTTCCTCTGGAAATTGGACATAGATCTACTGAAGGACCCAGCTATACTACTCCTGGGCATATACCCAGAAGATGCTCCAACATGTAATAAGGACACACGCTCCACCATGTCCATAGCAGCCTTATTTAAAATAGCTAGAAACTGGAAACAACCCAGATGTCCCTCAACAGAGGAGTGGATACAGAAATTGTGGTACATCTACACAATGGAGTACTACTCAGCTATTAAAAACAATGAATTTATGAAATTCTTAGGGAAATGGATGGATCTGGAGAATATCATCCTGAGTGAGGTAACCCAATCACAAAAGAACACACATGGTATGCACTCTCTGATAAGTGGTTATTAGCCCAGAAGTGTGGAATACTTGAAGTACAATCCACAAACCACAAGAAACTCAAGAAGGAGGACCAAAATGTGGACATTTCATTTCTTCTTAAAAGGGGGAACAAAATACTCACAGAAGGAGATGCTGAGACTAACTATGAAGGAAGGTCAAGCCAGCCTGATATAGCTATCTCCTGAGAGGCTCTGACAGTACCTGACTAATACAGATGTAGAGGCTCACAGCCATCCATTGAACTGAGTACAGGGTCCCCAATGAAGGAGTTAGAGAAAGGACCAAAGGAGCTGAAGGGTTTGCAGCCCCTTAGGATGAACAACAATATGAACTAACTAGTACCCTCAGAGCTCCCAGGTACTCTACCGCCAACCAAGGAGTACACATGGTGGGACTGATTTTTCTGGCAGCATGTGTATAGTAGAGGATTGCAAAGTCAATCATCAATGGGAGGAGAGGCCCTTGACCCTGTGAAGGTTCTGTGCCCCAGTCTAGGGGAATGCCAGGGCCAATAAGAGGGAGAGGGTTGGGTGGTAAGCAGGGGGAGTGGGAAGGCAACAGGGGTTTGTTCTTGTTGTTTTTTGTTTTTGTTTTTTGTTTTGGAAGGGAAACTGGGAAAGCAGAAATCATATAACATGTAAATAAAGAAAATATCTAATAAAAATATAAATAAAAAATAAATAAAGTATTTAAAAACATAACAAAATAATTATAAAAAGCAACTTCTGCTATAGTTTGGAACCTCCATTACCTAAAGTAATCACAACTGGGCGGTGGTGGCGCACTCCTTTAATCCCAGCACTTGGGAGGCAGAGGCAGGAGGATTTCTGAGTTCAAAGCCAGAATGAGTTCCAGGACAGCCAGGGCTACACAGAGAAACCCTGTCTTGAAAAAACAAATAAAGTAATCACAACTAACTAGAGGATGGAGAAATTACAGTGGTGCATGTATTACTTTCAGCTCTAGGGTCAATAGCACAGAGGCTACAAAATTTTAGAGGAGGATTAAAGAGCAGAATTGTTAGATTGTGGGAAGCACTTAAAGATGGGAAAGACACTTTTTTAAAAATATAGATCAGAAAACTAACATGATGAAATGCCTCCTAACAATTCCAGCAGGAGAGCAGACACTCTAGAGATAAGATCCAGAGATACAATCCCCTTCCTTTAGCTATCAGTATTGAAACAATGATCCCCAAGAGTCCTATTATGGCTTTTAAATCCACTGGGAAAGATCAAAGACTTAAAACTCAATTCAAATTTAGTTTAAATGAATTTATTCTTACTGTTAGCAGGACAGCAGCCTTAGAGCCAAACAGTATGCTGTGCAGAAGCATGAGGGGCGAAATACGGTTTAAAAAGATATCAGATGTGCCTTATATCCATGAAATCCATAGCTGGTGAGCAAAATTATTTTCTTCCCTCAGTTGTTCTTTACTTTCCTGATATCATAATAAAAAAGCCAATTTCATCCCTTTCCCATAGCAATAAGCAGGTAAGCAAAGGCAGCTGTTAATGCCTCACAGCCCAGTAGCTATCTTAACTCAACTGCAGACCACTAGGCTCTTGAAGACATTCCAGAACAAAAGGTCAACGGACCTTAAAGGACGCCTGGTTCCATATTAAGTTTTATACAGGGGACCTGTAAATTATCACTTAGGTCTGAACACTAATGACTAGGACAGAGCTGTTCATTGCTGGGCAGGCAAAAACACAGTGGCCATCAGGTTGGGGCCTGGCTGTCACATCCCCACAGTCCCGTGATAGAGGCAGGAGAGGCTGAAGCCCTGATGGTAGCCAGAGGAAGAATTTGTCTTCCGAAAAGAGATTTTAAACAACTCTGACAATGTATCAGGCTAACCTGCAGAACAGATTTAATCTAGACAAAGATGGGTCATTAGATAGGGCCTCCCCTTGACCCAGACTGCTTCTTTATGCATACTCCTTGAGCCCTATTTTACATAAGCCTAAGCTTTGTGTTAGTACCACAAAGTATGCGTGGGAGCCACTAGATATCTGTATTGGGTCCTCTTTCCAGTATGACTGCATTGATTAAATATCCTTTCTCTACTTTTCACTGTTATTTGTCTTTTTACTTGGTGTATAGAGGATGGGTGGCTGAGAACAACTTGTTAGGGTTGCCAGAGCTCAAGCTTCTACATGACACATTTCAGTTAAGAGAACAGCTGTTGAGAAGGGATCCTGTCTAAATACCAGGAAGCCTGGGCCTCCAAACATAATCTGGCAAATGCCTTCCTTAAAGAAGCAGAAGTAGGGGCTGCAGAGATGGCTCATGAGTTAAGAGAACTGACTTCTCTTCCAGAGGTCATGAGTTCAATTCCTAGTAACCACATGGTGGCTCACAACCATCTGTAATGAGATTGGATACCCTCTTCTGGTGTATCTGAAGACAGCTACAGTGTACTCACATATATAAAATAAATAAATAATTCTTTGGGGAAAAAAAAAAAAAAGAAGCAGATGTAATTTGAGGAAATGAGGCCCTCATTGGACAGAATGTCATTCAAGCTTCATATTATAAAGACAGGAGAAATGCAATGATTTTTAATCTCGTGTTCAAGAATCATGAAACAAAAATAGCTTCTATTTGCTGGGCATATGACATGTTTGAACACAGAAATAAGTGATTTTAAAAGTGTTGATGCTCACAATGTGCTGGGAATTACTAAAATTCTTGAGAATGCACCCCTATTCTTTTTAAACGTGAAAAAAGAAAAAAAGCTGAAGGTTGACAGGAAAACTAATTCAAGGTTCAAGTACTTGATAAAGAATCCAAAAGTCTAACCCAAGTTTATCTGACTCTGAAGCCCACTTGTCAGCCAAGCCTCTTTGTGTGTGTGTGTGTGTGTGTGTGTGTGTGTGTGTGTGTGTTCTAATAGTACAGTTTGCATGAGTCAAGTCTCTATTCCTACCCCATGGAACCTGGGAGTTGAACTGATGTCTTCTGGCTTGGCAACAAGTACATTTTCCCAATGAGCCATCGCATGAGCCCTCAGGAGCGACTTGGATATTAAAAGAATGCATACAAAAGATTAACAGGATAATACCACTAGGAAAAGCCAAGACTTTAAACATCATAAAGACAACAGAGATTATTGTTTTCTTTGTGTTTGCTGAGGGAAGAGGCAAAGGGAGGCTAGTCTGACTGTTCAAGGCAGAGTCCATCAGGGGAACATTATACAACATTTGCACGCGCTAGTTACCAACTAGGGATCACAAAAGCCAGTCCCATCAAATATGGATTAACATTTTTGATGGACTTACAAAATAAGTAATGTAGTGTAGCTTGAGAAAACTTTGGCTAAAGAGCTCACCATATTCTCCCAGGGAAGACGGTGAAAGCCATGATGAATTCCTGACTGCTAAGCACCTGAGCTCTGAGAAGCTTAAGTGAAGCACGTTAGTTTGTAGGCTAGATGAACCTCACTACTCTGTCATCTTCAGAAACTTTGGTCTGAGCAGACTTGTCATCACACTCATGAATGATCTGAAGCTGGTTCAAGAGGCAGAAGTATTTGGCAAACTGAAGCTAGCAAGACAGAGTGTGCTGTAGATCTGTAAATTCCATCCTACCCAGAAATCATTTGTACTAGCACAAGATGAGAGAGGTGTGTTGGCTTCCAGTACACACACACACACACACACACACACACACACACACACACACACACATACACACGCACACACACGTACACATGCACACACGCACAAACATGCACACACATGCACACACATGCACACGCATGCACATGCACACAAAGGGGGGGTGCGGTACTGATCAATAACCTCTCAGAAAACAACAGTCAACCAACAAGGACAGAGCCTGCCCAAGGGTCTCTGTAATCTTTGCTTGCTTGCAGATGTATAGCTCCCCAAATTAAGGAAGAAAGCGTTGGTACTATATCTGCAACATATATTCTGTATTTGGTGGTAACATTTTAAATTACTAAAATAAACAAATTACTCAAAGATCCCCAACAAATGACAAACTGTCAGCAGCACATGACTTTGTTAGTTTTGCACCAATATAACAAGATTATCTGAGAGAAGCCATGAAAAAGGAGGAATGTGGGAGGGGTTATAGCTACAGAAGAGAGACATCTGATAGAGGTTTTAAATAGCAGCCACACTCAAAGAAAGGGGACTGGGTTGTCTCTAAAAGTCATACAGAAAGCCACCCTCAACCCCTGTGCCATATGTGTAGGTCAGGGTCCTATAGTACAAACTGGTCTCTGGGGGGTACCTTTCAGGGAGGAATATGGGAATGGTTGCTCCTTAGAACCCTAAAATATCCAACTATATATAGAAGAACTTGTGACTTTGGCCTAATTGTTTTGACTGACCATGGATGAGGCCTCAGGCATGTCTAAACCCAGCCAGGGTTGGCTGGAAGTTAATCTGCATGTGACTAAAGAGATTACTGGGAGCAGCGATGGCGTCCCCACTTAGATGCCCAGGCTTTGGGTTACTGTTGGAACAGCTCTAGGACCTTTACCTGCTGCTGAGGCTGTGTGGAAACCAGTCACTCAGGATCACTGATGGGCATGCTCAATGACACAGATGCGTTAGACTGTAGGTTAGTGAAGCTGTTAAAACTAAACACGAAGCTACATGTGATGAAGCAATTACACGTTTAGGCAGTCATCCCATGAGCCTTTAGAATAAGCCAATTTATTTTTAGCACTCAAAAACTGGAAACAAAGCCTGGAATGATGGCACAGACCCACACCCTAGCTACATGAGAGGCAGAGGCGGGAGGATCATAAAGTCAAGGTTTGCCTGGACCACATGAAGAGTTCAAAACCAGCTGGCACAACTCTGACTCAAATATAAATACTGACGAGGGCTGATGATAGAGTTCTTTGGTGGAGCACTTGGCTAGTGTGTGCAAGGCCCTGGATTCAGTCTTCAGTACTGAAAAGCAAAGCAAACAAACAAAAACAAACCACGATACAACTAGAGACATCCTACAAGGAAAGAATGCTTACATCATACACTGTGATATGGCCACACCATGGAACATATCCAATGAGAAATAAAACAATTTCAATGAATTCCCAAAGAATATAGGGACTTATTCAGCATTTTTAAAAAAGTCCAATTCAAAGGTCATATAATATATGAGTGTCTGAGTGTCATTTTCTTGAAATGATAAAGTTATAGAAACAAAGAGCAGACTATAGAAACAAAGTAGCTTCCCTAGATCAAGGATGGAGGGCAAGACTCCTAAAAGTCAACGTGGAGCAGGAGAGACAGCTCGGTGGTTAACAGTTCTTTCAGAAGATCTAAATTCAGTGCTCTGTTTCTTGTAGCCATATATGACACTGAAAGCATCTCAAAATGAAGAAGATTTTAATTTTAGGCTGTGGAATGGTAGATAAAGGTAAGAGAATGGAAGGACGTGGACAATCAGGTTCAGTTTCGCAGGAAAGACTCATCCTAATGAAGAATTCAGGCACATTGACCATTCAGAGCTTTAGATCTAAGAGAACAGGAGTTGTGTCTACCTGGAGCGTGGCTGGGTCCCTGCTGCTTTAGCCACACTTCTTGGCATAGTAGGCTTGGTACTTGGAACTAAAGCCCATCTCCATCTAAATAAGAGCATGCAAACACTGAGAAACTATGAGCTGTCCAACATACTTACTTGATCATCTTTGAATACAAAGGATTCATCCAGAAATTGCCTTGACTCCATCATGTTCCTGAGTTTGAGAGCAGGAGGTTCCTTGGCTATGTAGAGTTCAAAGTCAGCCTTGAATATACTGGAGATACTCTCAAAAATGCAAAGAAAAGAAGGCAAAAAAGAAAAGAAAATTTAGCCAGGTGTGGTGGCGCACACCTTTAGTCCCTGCACTCAGGAGGCATAGGGAGGCAGAACTCTATGAGTTCAAGGCCACACTGGTCTATAGGATGAGTTCTAGGACAACCAAGGCTGTTGTTACACAGAGAAACCCTATCTTGGGAAAAAGTTGGAGGAGGATGAGGGTGGGGGGATTGAGCTTAAAAGTGAGAGGACTGTCTTTATAAGTTATAAATCTTTACACGACTCAAAACCTGAAGATGAGGTAGTGGCAGTAAAATCTAGAGAAGGATTAGAGTGCAACTCCATGTCCTCAATAGGACCTGCCTCACTACTTCCACTAACACCAGAGGCTGGCCCTAGGCCCCTTGTGCAGCCTAGGAAAACAACGCCAGCTCCTCACTCATGTTCAAAGTAGGTAGACGATGAGCAGAGAGAAATGGCCAGGCCCTTTGTGCCAACAACTCTGACAGGGAAAACTGGGAGATGCACCCATAGAGAATCAAGGGTCACCCAGCTGGGGAACTCTGAATTCAACCTATTCTTCTGATTTAAATCTATTTATTTGTTTGTTTGTTTGTTTATGGTGTGTGTGTGGGGTGTGTGTGTGTGTGTGTGTGTGTGTGTGTGTAAAAGACAGATCTTGAGTATCTCAAGTTAACTCTGAATTGTCAGATCCAAAGGAAACTCCATTTCCCCAAATTCCAAAAGGCGAAAAGGGACAAAAAGCTGTCTGAGTTCCTATGAACATACCAAAGCCCATGCTGGCCTCCAGGCTTTCTGGGTGCCATGGGAACCTGCTATACATCTCAAACTCCATGCTAGCATCCTAGCTCTTCTCACCTTCTCCCTACCCTAGTCTTCCCTCCCCACAGCTACTCATCGTCCTAATAACCCTGCTATTTCCATATTCCCCCTGCCTTTGTCTTCTGCTCTTGGTCTCCCTCCTGCTATGCACTCCATATTCTATACCTCACTCCTGCTTCTCTCATGGCCATGTTCAGTTTGCTACTTTCTCTCTCTGCCCTAGACTCTCCCAGGTGCCTCTGACTGCTCTCTTTCTCTCTCTCTCTCTCTCTCTCTCTCTCTCTCTCTCTCTCTCTCACACACACACACACACACACACAACACATCTATAATAAAAACCTTCCCCTTAACAATACCGTAGAGTGGTCGTGTCCTCAATTATATAAGAACTAGCCAAGGATAACCTTGAACATTTTTCAAAATAGTCTTATTTGGTTGGTTAGTTGGTTGGCTGGTTTTGAGAACTTTATTTATGAGCACTGCAACTGCACTATACTCCTGACTATCAACCTTAAATTTTTAATCCTCCTGCTTCCACCTCCTAAATGCTAAGATTACAGCCAGGGCTTCAGGGTAAAGTCCTCATCGAATGTGTATTGTTTAACAAGGGCATGGCCGTGTCATCAGCCACAATACCTCAGCTCCACAGGTGTGCCAAAGCTCCTGCTAGGCTCAGGGAAATGGCAATGCCTTCTTTCCTGGTCTGAGTGGAAACACTGATATCACAAACATGCGCCCCATAGCTTTCTCCCCCCAGATTTATGGCCTAAAGACTGCTGAGACTGTCCTTTTTTTTTTTTTTTTAAGATTTATTTATTTATTTTATGTATATGAGTACACACTGTAGCTATACAGATAGTTGTGAGCCTTCATCTGGTTGTTGGGAATTGACTTTAGAACCTCTGCTCACTCCAGTCAACTGCGTCTTCTCCGGTCTGCCCTGCTCGCTCCGGCCCATTTATTTATTATTATAAATAACTACACTGTAGCTGTCTTCAGACACACCAGAAGAGGGCGTCAGATCTCATTACAGGTGGTTGTGAGACACCATGTGGTTGCCAGGATTTGAACTCAGGACCTTTGGAAGAGCAGTCAGTGCTCTTACCCACTGAGCCATCTCACCAGCCCTAGAGACTGTCCTTACTGTCCTCAATCCACATCCTTGTTCAGCTGTAGACCATACACTCTGCCTTGTTTATCAGTATGTAAAACCTGCCTCCTTGTTCACTGCGTATGGTAAACATGCTGCCCTTCCGTGCTGTGACTCTTCCATCAGAGAGTCCAGTCCATCCAATGCCAGCTTTTTCATGACTCTGTGGTTGTCATTTCTTCATTCCCTGGTCACCCCTAGTCAAGGTTCAGGGGATCTGGTTTTATAAGGATGAGGCACATGGCCACCACACCCCAGTTTACAGCCTGCTCCCTTGAAACAGAAACAATACCTCTCTAAAAATCCTGTGTGTGCAATGAAAAGTTGGTAGATTTTTTTTAATACTTTTATTTTGTGTGTATGGATGTCATATTTGCATATCTGTCTATGCACCACATGCATGCCTCTAGTGCCTTCTAAAGTCAGAAGACAGGGTGTAATCTCCAGGAACTAGAGTTACAGACAGTTGTGAGGCACCAGGTGGGTGCTGGGAATCAAATTCAGGTCCTTGGGAAGAGCACCTAGTGCTCTTTACCATCAACCATTGTTCTAGCCCCTGGGAGATTATCATTATTATCATTATCATTACTATTATTATTATTATTAAACACTTTTTAAGTAAACTATTAAGCACACAAATTAAAAATGTATTAAATTCCTGTTACCTGGGGCATTCAGGTCCCTAGCGAGGGCAAGCCAGCTGTCGCTAGTTGCTTAGCTGCACCTTCCATTTAGAGATGCAGCTAGAAGAAGGTCGTATTTGTCTCATAGAGATGCAGCTAGAAGAAGGTCGTATTTGTCTCATCAAAGAATAGTTCGGAAGCATATTGGAAGGTTTCGCATATGCTCTTCATTTAGGTGAAGAATTCAGTATCTCAGTTCCTGAGAAAAGTTTGATAGTGGTGATGGATGTTTTGTTTTTTTAAGCATTGAAAGAAAGCACCAAGTTCAGGAAACCCCAGTTTTCCTGGCACTGGAGGAGGCTGAGATGTGCAAGGTCAGATATATGCAGATGTGGGCCGCTAGAAGTTGGAGTGAAAGAGCTGAGATGTGAGTGTTGGGGGTGGAGAAACAGCTCACAGGTAAGGACACTTGTGTCACAAGCATAAGGATCCATGTAACAGGAGCTGGTGTGGTTGCACAAGCATCTGCAACCCCAGTGCTGGACCAGAAGTAGAAGGGTCCCAGGACTTGCTGGCTGCTGCCTGGCTCCAGGTTCAGTGAGAGACTCTGTCTCCAGGGAATAAAGGCCAGAAAGTGACATCTTCCTCTGGGTTTAGTCTCTGCACATGGACATACCCCCTCGAACACACACACACACACACACACACACACACACACACACACACACACCACCCCTGGCCTTGCACATCTTAGCTGGAGTATAAATGAGAGTTATTTCTAGAACCTTGACCACAGAGGAATCTGGGAAGAACACTGTTCCCAACTTGTTCTCCCTCAGACTGAGGCTGGATCTAGGAAGCCAACCCATACACTGAATTAAAGGTGTCCATTACTCCGCTACGAATCCTGTGCTAGGTTCTCGGCCCAACACTCAGTAAGTCAGGGACAACTGAGAAAGCAGAGCCCAAAGATCCCGTCACAGAGTAAGGAGTGAACCTGGACAGGTGCGGGTTCTATCTTACCATGAGTCAAGCTCTCAACCATCTCCTCCCCTTCCCTGCACCTAACCTAGGGTATGGGCACACCTTCTGGTGGATATTGGAGGAATTCACTTATGGGATTAAACTAAATCTTAAATGCTTTGGCCTCATGACTGTCTCATCTTCTGTGTAAGACCCAGGTCAGGAGGTAGGAGGTTGACTGAGCCACACAGCAGGGCATGTTCACTGTGCAGGGTGAGGCAGAGCTGTGTACACAAGTCGGAACTGTGGCTAGAAACTAGGGGAAAGGCCATCTTGCTGATTTGGATATGTGCCACCCCTTCCTGCTCCGATAAAAAGGCTGACGGTGTTGATGTCAACTGGCCTAACAAAGAAAAGGACCGACCGATCCACCCAAAAGACTTTTTGCCTTTAGGAGGGAATGAAAATATATCTTAGAGGAAAAACACGTAGCGTGTGAAGTCAAGCACTCTGTGGCATGTGATAATGGCTCTTGAGGGTGCTGACTGCTGATAACCGAAGACGCTGGCCTCTGCAGAAGCTGCAGCATGTCACTGCCCCCAGCACACACAGTGACTGTGCAGATTCTCAAACATCTACCATGCAAAGTGCTTCACCCAACTCTTAGATGCTAGCCACAGTCTCAGACACTGCTCCTAGGAAATCTTACTTTCCAGAATGGTTACTGAGGCCAGAAGTTAGACCTGAGAAGCCAGAGTCAGTCAACATGCACACAGTATACACATGAAAAGCCAGAGTCGGTAAACATGCACACAGTATACACATGAAAAGCCAGAGTCGATAAACATGCACACAGTACACACACACACACACACACACACATACACTTATTCATACACAAATTCACACTCGCCAAACACACACACATACTTGGACACACATACACAAACCATGTTAGCACTTGCAGAAACAGAAATATACCACAAATATACACATTACACATACAGTAACACTCACTCCACACAGAAATAGACACACAAATATACAGAGTCATAGATATGACACATACACACAATCATATAAACACTCAAAAATACCAAACATAGAAACATATAATGCATATATCCTGTATGTGCATCACATACACATACCACAGAGACACACAGATAAATACTGCACATGTTTCGTATACACTAGATCACCACAATGTACACATACAGAGACAAAATGTAACATACCATATAACACAAAGCTTTGGTTATTTTAGCTCTGCATATAGGAGATAAATATAAAAAAAGAGGAAAGAAAATCAAAATGCAGCAAAAATGTTATAAACACCAACAATCATTGTTTAAAATGAACACATATAAGGCTCATTGTAACAGGAGATAGTTGACATGTAGTGGGTTGTTCTGTTATTACAGGTTTTTGCTGTTTTGTTTTCTCAAGTCAGGGTTTGTCTGTATAGTTCTGGCTGCCCTGGCCCTTGCTTTGTAGACCAGGGTGGCTTCGAACTCAGAGATTCTCCTGTCTCTGTCTCTCGAACGCAGGGTTTAAAGGTGAGCGCCACACTGACCAGCTCTAATGGTGCTTTTTTTTTTTTTTTTTTTTTAGTGATGGTTCTTTTGTCCCCCTGCACTCACCGAGCCTGCTGAATACATTCTGCTAGGCAGCATCTCTTGAGTCTCTAATATGTCTACCACTCCCGCCCCCACTCTAGTTCCACGTGTCTGTAGATGGAGCAACTCTGCGTAGCCTTTTCAGTGCCTGCTTGGACAGAATTCGCCACTTCCTGCCTCCCTGTCTCCTTCCCTGCACCCTCCCTGCCCAAGTCAGGAAAGTCCCAGGGCGCTTGTCTCACAGTACAAACCGGGAAGTTCAAAGAGCTGATGCTGACCCTAGACATCAACTTCCCAGAATCCTGAGTCAGTCGAAGCACGTCACAGTTTACCTCTGTGTGCCTAGGGGGCGCTCCGGTCCAGGAATTGGAAATCTTAACTGTTCCCTTTAGTATTTTGAGATCCAGTAGGGAAAGGCTAGAGACTAAAATGAGGTGACAGCTGGAGGCTATTGAGGAAGGGGTAGGTTGCTTGGGAATACACTCCAAGGTCTACTGTCTCTCTGAACTTCAGAGCTGTAAGTGACGCCAGAGGACCATTTTCCCAGATGCTGAATCTGGGTCCAGAAGATGGAAGGCAAATGCTTAGCAGTCAGACCTAATTTGAAGCAATGTGTAACAGCAAACGTCAGAGTCGCCCTTTGACGGAGCAACGGGCACCATTTGCATCTTCCCGTTGCACAGTATTTTTCCACTAGTTCAAAATACGGATATTATTCTGCAGATGACATTTTACTAGAGAATTAAGTAACTGCATTTTGTGTTTTGTAAGAATGTAGAAGGACATATTAAAAGGTATAAGTAAACTGCTCCACACAAGTGTGCACTCCCTTGAGAGCCCTCAAAATACAAAACTCCAAATTTTAAAGCACATTAAAGTATGATTGCTTCCTTAGAAAACATGTCATTTAGTTTGTTTCATTTTGTTATAATAGAAAATTCTCACTATTTTTCTTTTTTCTTTCTTTCTTCTTTCTTTTTTTTTCCGAGACAGGGTTTCTCTGTGTAGTCCTGGCTGTCCTGGAGCTCACTCTGTAGACCAGGCTGGCCTCGAACTCAGAAATCTGCCTGCCTCTGCTTCCCAAGTGCTGGGATTAAAGGCATGCACCACCACCACCTGGCCCTTTTTCCTTTCTTTTCTTTATCTTTCTCTCTTCCTTTTTTTGTTTTTGTTTTGTTTATTTGTTTGTTTTTAAAAACAGAGTTTCTTTGTGTATACCCCTTGGCTGTTTTGGACCTAGTTCTATAGATCAGGCTAGCCTAGATCTCAGAGGTCCACCTACCTCTGTCTCTCTAGTGCAGACATGCACCACCACAGCCAGCTTTTCACTGTATATTTCAACTCTGAGTTTTTTACTTCAAAAGGGGTGAGTGTGAGTTGGTGAGATGGCTCAGTGGTTAAGAGTACCGACTGCTCTTCTGGAGGTCCCAAGTTCAAATCCCAGCAACCACATGGTGGCTTACAACCATCTGTAATGAGATCAGATGCCCTCTTCTGGTGTGTCTGAAGACAGCCATAGGGTACTTACATATAATAAATAAATAAATCTTTTTTTAAAAGGTGGGGGTGGGTGGAACTCAAGGAAAATAATGTGGAATTTGTATATATTCATATATCCTTTGTGCACTCCCATAATTTGCAAACTAAGTGTGTAAATTATTTTTATTTATTTAATTTTAAACAGAAACAAGTAGAGATATTGTAGAATAGCAATGTTGAACCAGTCCTACCTTCCATGCCAGCTCCTCATGCATCTCTGTGAGCCATTGTCTTCTCTAGACGAGCTGTGCATTCTGCCAATAATGTGAACCACAGTGGGAATACCGAATCCCATGACATGGAAGCCATCCTAGGCTTGTCTTCACCTTCATTTTGGGGTGCAGATTACTCTCCTTCCCAGGGGCTCGGTTCTCTAGACTATAGCACACATGCAGGCGCACTGGAATATTAAATAAGATAGGAAAGATAATGTGTCTTGACGATGCCCATCCCATCACAGGTACTCAGCCACCCTGGTTTTATCTCTACTTCCAGCATTGCTGCTTCCTCAATGGACAATTGTATTAATACTAAGAAGAACTCACTGACTGAACCTGGTGGAATACACCTGTACTCTCAGGACTTGGAAGGCACAGATGAGAAGATGTGAGTTTCAGAACAGCCTGTAATACATAGCAGATCTTACAATAGATAAACAAGCACACACTCACACACACACTCTATCATACACTCATACACACACACACACACACACACACACACACACACACACAGACACACACACAGCATCCTTCTGCATCAAGCCTGGGAATGTGGGTGGAGAGCTCTGCCTCCAGGCTTCCACAAAAAGCCTATGACTTTCATTGTGGCTGGAGCCAAAGCCATCATGGGAAGTAGAGAGCCCTGCATGCACTCTTGGCCTTAGCGGGTAGCTTTCAGTAGCAGGATTTTTACGCTGTTGTTGGTTTGATTTCATTTTGTTTCCCCTGCATTTACCTTTGCTCACTCTTACCGGGAGCTTACTTCATTTCGCTGAGATTTTCTTGGCTGCCCCTCCCTTCACTTTGGCTGCTGCTTCCTGCTTGAGTGTCCCTCAGCTCCCATCCCCCTGCATCTGGCTAATCCCTCAGGGGGCTCAGATTTCCTCCATGGAAATTTTTCTAACCCCTGACCACTCTGGCTATTTGTTTTCATAGCACCTTGTGCTTCTCCTTCCTCGAACTTATGAGTACCATTACATAAGCATCTGTGTCCGGCTGGTCTGCCCCTCTGACAGGCTGAAAGCTCACGGAAGCAGTGAGCTTCTTTATTTGATTCCTTGGCATATCACAGAGTTCCATAAATGTGCATGGACTGAATGGATGGGTTAAATGAACGGACTCTCAGAGGTCACTGCCATCCACAGGAGGCGACCCACTCAAGAATAGCAGTCTTTCCATACGGAGCTCCATCTTTGCAATTCTTTTCAGGACTCCTCCAAATGGTCTTTCCCCTACATGCTTAAAGGAATGAATTGATTTATTAGCAATATGAAAAACCGACCACAGAATCCTGATTTAAACTTTCTCTCCAGCAGTCATAGTAACCCTCTGTGACCTCTACTGATGCATCTGATCTACTTCAGAGCATTCTAGGCAGTTATCAAAAGGAGCAGGAGTTACCGATAACCAGGGCCTAGCTTCCATGGTGAATCACATTTAATAGAGATCCTAGATTCAGCCTCTTGAGAATTCCAACTTTGAGTGAGCCTCCAACTAATTGCAGGTAACTGGGCAGGGACTCTCTAATACCAACTCAGGTGCTTAACTAGAATCAGCCTTTCACTTTAATGGCATCTACGACTAGAGAAAAAAAAAAAAAAAGCAGAACTGTGGGCTCCTCTGAATTGTGGCCCAGCCCACTACCCTTGCTCTTCTGTTTGCCCTTGTCTTCTCAGTGGAACAAACCACAAACAACACGAAGGCCCTCGCCTGAGTGATCAGTAGTTTTCCTTTTCCAGTCCAGGCTGACTAAGAATCAGGTTAAATAGCCACTGGCAGTTGTATAGGAACTATTGTCCAAAACAGCCTTCTGAGTTCTGCTGAGTTTGGGTTGGCCCTCGGGCTTCCTGACAATACAGCTTTGTTCTGGTTTCCTTCTGATACCTGATAGGCGCTGTGCGATTGTGCTGAGCAGAGGCCTGTGCCCACTTCACAAGCCCCCAGAGATATACTGTCATTATGAAGAAAACAATAGCCCAACCCTCACTCGTGGATGGGTATATATTCAAGGATACAGTGTTTAATTCTTCTGCTTCCATGAATAGTCTTCAAAATGAATAGCTTCAAAATTCCTAATTCTCCCCCCTTAAGTCCCCTTAAATAGCACATCAAAGTCCTCCCACTTCAGCCTAAGTAGTGCCCATTCCAGGAATTCAGACTTCTCTGGGTGACTGTGACCCAAAGGTGGAGCAAGGGTGATTGATTTGAGAAGGAGATTTTGGCGGCAACATAGATCTTTGGGCAGAACAGAGTTCAATTTCTCAGACACCAGCAGAGCCCTCTCACATCCCAGAGGACAGAGAACACAAACTAGCAGGAAAGAAGAGCTACAAGGTAAAGGTTCAACAACCCTGCCCATTCCAGAAGCTAGAGAGGATATCAGCTGCAAGATCAACACCAGGTACCAACACTAGGGCAGCCAACACTAGGGAGAAGTCCCATTCTTCTGGACAAACTTCGAGGCACTTGGGGGATACTGACCTCTGAGACTACCATCTCATTGGTCTATAGCTTGGTGACAGTGACGTCGGCAGACGTCAACACCATCAGGAATGTCACTGTCAGCAGTGCTGTTAAGGATCCTTAAGTGACTTCTTGTGCAGTGAATGTCAATAAGTGGGACACAGCCAAAGGATGAAGCCCATGGCAGAGGCCATATGGGGCCGCATGAGCACTTGTACGGGTTTCTCGATGAGTCCTAGAAATAAATGGAGTAGAGAAAGATCTTATAGTAGTGTTGGAGGGCATTAGGATCCACAGAACAGCAACTGCCATTGTTAATGTGACTCTGAACACAAGTCAGCTCTGGCACAGACAAGACATAAATGACAGTATCGGTGCTGAGAAGGATCTCAGAGTTTATCTAGGCAAAACTCCCAGATGGTTCCAATAAAAATAACAAAGACAAAACAGGTTGAGCTACCTGCTCTGGTTTCACGGTCATGGCCAGTCAGCAATATAGGCAGGGTAGGGACGGGTACTCCTAGTCAAGTCTGTGATACTTGGTGGACTCCTGTCATTCCATAAAATGTCCATAATATTGAGAGCTTCTGCTGTCCGTGGGAAGGAGGGGACTTCTGGATGCACATTGCTTGGAGTAAAGTCCAAGAAACCTTCACTGGCCATCTAATAAAGAATACACGGAGCAGCACACCTTTGGAGGGGACTTTGGTGTAGAGATCACATGTGGCCAGAACACATTGCCAGAGGTACACTTTCACTGGCAAGACCAGAGAGGAGAATGCAGAATCTCATAGAAAAAGAATATTATGGAGCTAGGGAGTGCCTGCTGCCTGAGCACAAGGGCTGAGCTTGACCTCCCTCCCCCTAGCACCTGTGCAAAGAAAAGCTGTGCATGGTGGCTCACACTTTCAGTCCCATCGCTAGCAGGTGGGAATATATGAATCTCTGAGAGTGGCCAGTAGCCAGCCTGGACTAACTGGTGAATTCCAGGTCCTAGTGGAAAAAAAAAACTGGCTCCAAGACAAGACAGACAGCTCTTGAAGAATGACACCTGAAGTTGACCTCTGATTAGCACAGGTGTGCACATTTTCACACATATACATGTACTATACACCCACGTGGCATGTGCATGTATGTGTGCACAAATCTGTACATACAAAAGAGTTAGCTGGATTGGTGTCTAATCTGTTCACCTGTATGCTCCTATCTTCACAGGCAAAACTGATCTTCCATTTAATACTCCCCCCTACCCACCTACCCCCTCTCTCTCCACTGAGCGTTTTGTTTGTTTGTGTCTTACAGGGGCTGTTGGTTGGTTGGTTGGTTTTAGATTTAGGTGGGGTTGGTGGGGGTTTTGTTGTTTTGTTTGATTGTTTTAGTTTTTTTTTTTAAAAAAATTATCTTCCCTACCAGTTCTGTTCATTTACTCTTGATGCTGCCTGAGGAAATCTGAGGTTGTTTGCTTCTGTTGTTTAAGGTTGCAATCTGCCACCTCTAGCTTTCCCAAGGTGAAACAAACTAACCCCTTTATCTAACCAGCTCTTAATGTTTGAAGGAAGCTAGCTTTTATCAAGCCATGTTCCAGACCGAGAGAGGACACAACGTCCCTCTCTGGTGGCCTCACGTGAGAGCCTTCATCTACAAAGCTGGCACTTTCTGTGGGAAGTCACACTGATCACGTGGGAAACAGATTCTTCAGGGCCACAACTGTGCACTGAGCCAGCAGGGCTGAGAGGCAGCAAAAGCCTTCCGGAACCCTCCTTAGAGTTCCACCTTCCCCTTCCGCCCCATTCAAACAGGGCAGAAAACCTGGGGACAGTACAGTGGTTCCAAGCTGTATAGGCACAAAAAAAGCTTGGTTTTACAGCAGATCACAAAGCATCCTTCTAGATCTGTCTTTAGTTTTGAGCTGCTAAGCTCTCACCACATTTTGTACTTTACTCGAAAAAACAAAAAACAAACAAACAAAAAGAAACAAAAACAAACAGTAGGGTAGTAATGGTGCATGCCTTTAATCCTAGCAGTTAGGAGGTGGATTTCTGAGTTCGAGGCCAGACTTGTCTACAGAGTGAGTTCCAGGACAGCCAGGGCTACACAGAGAAACCCTGTCTCAAAAAAAACCAAAAAACAAACAAACATTGTGTACTTTAAAATGTTAGTAGGGGCTGGAGAGATGGCTCAGCCATTAAGAGCACTGGCTACTCTCTCTCTGAGGCCCCAAGTTCAATTCTCAGCACCCACAAGGGTGGCTCATAACCATCTATAATGGGATCTGATGCCTTCTTCTGTCTTGCAGACTTGCATGCAAATAGAGCACTTGTATACATAAAATACAAAAATAAATAAAGTAAAATATTAAGAAGGAGCTGGGGAAATTGCCTAGTGTGCAAAGTGCTTGCCACACAAGTATGGGTGCCTGAATTCTGATCCCCAGTAAAGATAGTAAACTATAACAGCAGCTATGGGGGTTGGAGACAAGTAGGTAGGGGAGCGGACATCACTGGCCAGCTGGTCTAGCTAAAATGATAAGCTCCAGGGTCAGTGAGAGACCTGTCTCCAAATTAACAACAACAACAACAATAGTGTGATGGGATGCTGCTGGTGAAATGGTTCCTCAGGTAAAGAACTTGTTGCCCACACCTGAATTCTATCTCAGGAACCAAGGTTTAAAAAAGCCATATGTGGTGGTGTGCATCAGTAATTCCACCACTCCTATGGCGAGCTGGAAGATGGAGACCACCAGGAGAGAATTAAGAGGAAGCACATGGGCCAGCTAGCCTGAAGTATGCAGCCACAGTCACATGGGCCAGCTAACCCATGGGCTATGCAGCCACAGTCACATGGGCCAGCTAGCCCATGGGCTATGCAGCCACAGCGGGGCGAAACGCCTGAGACTGCCTCTACAAGTTGTGAGAAGAGAAGCAACTGCCTAAAGTTGTCCTCTGACCCCCACGAGCATGCCACAGCATTACAAGTGCTCCCCATAACATGCTAATAATACATTTTAATTTTAAAAAGATAAGCAGGGCTCATTTTGGTAGCACATATGCCACAAAACAATACAGAATATTAGCATGGCCCTGCTCAAAGATGGCAAGAAAATTTGTAGATTTTCCCATGTGAAAAGGAAAAAAGCAGAGAGCAGTAGAAAAGGATGCATTGAATGGATCTGTGGTTCTCACAAGTACACACATGCACACACACACACACAGAGAGAGAGAGAGAGAGAGAGAGAGGGAGGGAGGAAGGAAGGAAAGAGGGAGGGAAGGAAGGAGGGAGAGAAGGGGAGAAGAAGGGGAGGAGGGAAGGGAAGGGGGAGAAACAGAGAGGAAGGGAGGGAATAAGGTTTTGGTTACATCTGCATGGAAATAAGGAGAGCTGGAGTCTGGGAGATGAAGAGTAAAATCTAAATCTGAAGCAGGATTTGCAGGAATCAAGGGCAGTCAATCTCAGGCAGGTGAAAGAACTGAAGACCATTGTTAAAGACTAAGAGAATTCATTAGCCTAGGAACTGTGGGAAGGTTTTCTCTGTCTTGACCTTATACATATTCAGATCATTTGGGGTACATTTTCCTACATTTAAAATATCAAAGTCCCCCCACCCCCTTTTTTCTTCAGAACAACAGCAACAACAACAAAAAGAAGTTCTTTGGAATATTAAAAAAAATTTTTTTTTTGTTTTAAAACAAATGTTTCTGATTTTCTTAGTGCCCATTTACCCGTGGTGTCTTTTTTGTTTCTTTTTCATTTTCTTTTTGAAATATTTCCACCAAAATGGGATGACAACCGCCTGTACTGAGAACCCGGAGTATTTGCAGACTTCTAAAGACTCTTTACTAAGTGCTGTCCCCCAGACAAAGCAGAAACTCCTGCAGCTCTAACCCCCTTCGCTGTCTCCCCAGAACACCAGGGCCAGGCACAGAACCTGGTGGTTTAGGAAGCAGTGAAATGCTTGTCAAGGAATGGAAAAACCCTGGGCCATCCGATCAGTAGGGGATCCCTTCATGGAACATTTGAATTAGACTGACATTTCAGGAAAGCAACAGGATGAGCAGTGACGTTTCAGCCTGCAGACTCTTAACTCCTGGAAGACAGTGTAGGTACACTTAATCCCAGTTGACACACAAGAAGCAAGACTGATGTAGCACAGCCACACATAAAGTCAATTGCTGGTTCACAACAAGCCCAGCTGCCCTCCAAAGTATACAGCCATCTTCAAAGACCTCGGCCAATCAAGTGAGCAGTCAGTAGACTGGAAGTGGTGTCACAGAACTGTCCTGGGTGTCTTTACTTTGTTTTGTGTGGCTAACCTAGAATACTTGAGACTGGGTAGTTTATAATAAAAGATTGTTTCCCCCATACACACGCAGTTCTAGAGACTGTCAAGGCATTGACATCTGGCAGTGGTCTAGCTGGGTCATTCTATGGTGAAATACTGAAGGGCAAAAGAAAAAAAAAGAGATGAAGTGAAAGTGGACATCATTGTTTTTATCGGAAACCCACTCTCTGCAGTAGCAACATTCAAGAGGTTGACATTCTCAGGACCCAGACTGCTTTCATTAGACCTCATCATGCTGAGGACCATGTCTTCAGCACATTAACAATAGGGAAATAGATCCAAAGCATTCAAACCAAACTGGAGAGTGTGAAAATCTTCTCTCTCCATCCCGTTCTGCCTTTCTGCACCCTTCGGTGACCAATGCTGACACCTATCCTATGGTCTAGAGAATGGAAGCCACGCAGATGGCATGGGAAGAGGGATGTAAACAAGAGAGGATGCATACAAGGGTTGGAATGAAGTAGCTAAGATGAAGTGTGCTAGTGAGGCTGAGTGCTTTGTAGTTCTCAGACCTGGCAGGGGTGACAGAGAAGCCTTGAACCACCCTCATTCCCACCAGCCAGTCTTGGCTTCACTCTGTGGGATACTCACTCAGAGGCTGCCATGAGTCCATTGGTGCATCTACTCAGGTAGGGACCAGGTAGTTCATGGTCTTTCCTATTTATTTGTTTTAGAACACTGTTGGGTACCATTCTCATTGACACTGCCATCTCCACCATCACCACTAACATGAGCAACACTCAAATTCATTTGGTTCTTTAGAGTTTGCACATTCTGTTCATAACCATTTGCTCATTCATGCCCACAGCAATGACCATTCCACAGCTCAAATGCTGTGTAATGAAATGACTACATTTTCCTTGGGCCCTGGAAGTGGACATTTTTAATAGTATAACAGTAAAGATGGGGTTAGACAGAATACTCTTGAATAACCTTGGAAAGGGAGGCCCCTCAGAGATATTTGTCTGAGTCACTTTGCTGAGGACACTTTGTTGATATGTCTATCATCTTGCTACTGAGATGAGAATGTAACCAAAATAAAAATGCAGACATTAGTAACACAATTTGCTAAGTTTTCCTTTTGTGGAATAGGATAGTGTGGAGGAGTGGTTCTGATGCTTTGATTTAATCAGGAATCTTCGGTACTGATGCTGAAAGTCCTTTCCCTAATTGGTTCTTGATCAATCAATAACAATGTGGGACTTCCAGGTTCCCACAGGCTAGGAGAAAGGAGGAGAAAATTCAAAATACTTGGGGGAGAGAGACCGAACAGACTCAAAGGTACAGGGGAGATCTTCCAAAACATAGGCAGAAAGGGAAAGTGGTCCATGAGCTTCACAGAAGGTAACTGGTCAACTAGGCTGAGGAAAGATTTAGAGCTATTGAGCTAGGAGTAAAGATAAGAGAATGCTAGCCACAGGAGGCTTAGAAGAGCCCAACCATAGAGGCAGTAAGGCAGGTCAAAAATGAGCTAATGTGTGTGTATCTTTCATCCACAGATCTGAGATAGCTCCTGACAGGTGCACAACTGCAACTCACAGGGAGCAGAGTAGCCAAAACTACCAGCCACAGGACTGAGACCCATGGGCCAAATGATATGTGAAACAAAAAAAACACAGATTGCAAATGATATAAATACAGGCAAGTGTTTAGCTCTTTGAAAACGCTTCTAACTTAACATTACAAGCGCTTTCAAGTTATTAAAATAATCATTGTTATATTCATTTAAAAATTATCACATGACTCCACCCCAACCAGTGGCATGGGTTCCTTCCAGTCTGGGCCTGTGCCCTGAGCAGACCTTGGGCATAAACTCCACAGCCAGTCCCAGAACACCCAGAGGAAGATCCACTTCCAGGCACTCTAACACTCCTACGATCATAGGATCAGAGGTGATGAGGACACAACGTCTGTCCCAAAACCAGGAGTAACTGGGACTAGCAGGACCCAGGCACCCAGGAACTCCACCCTACCAGTGGCACAGGTTCCTTCCAGTCTGAGCCGGTGCTCTGAGCAGACCTTGGGCGAAAATTCCACAGCCAGTCCCACAAAACCCAGAGGAAGCTCTACTCCCAGGTGCTCTAACATGCCCAGGACCACAGGATCCCAGGATCCTAGGATCCCAGGAGTTTGGTTACACTAGGATCTCAGGGGCCCAGAGGCAGCATGACTCCCAAGAGCTCTGACACATCCAGGATCTCAGGATCCCAGGATCCCAGAATCACAGTATTACAGAGACAGCTGAACTCTGAGGAATTCTGACACAACCAAGATCACAGGAAGGACAGGCTCCAGTCAGATATAGTGAGGGCAGGTAGCACTAGAAATAATCAGATGGTGGAAGGCAAGTGTAAGAACATAAGCAACAGAAATTAAAGTTACTTGGCATCATCAGAACCCAATTCTTCCACCATAGCAAGTCCTGGATACACCATCACATTGGAAAAGCAAAATTTGGATCTAGAATCACTTCTCATAATGGTGATAGAGGACTTTAAGAAGGACACAAATAACTCCCTTAAGGAAATACAGGAGAACACAGGTAAACAGCTAGAAGCCCTTAAAGAGGAAACACAAAAATCCCTTAAAGAACTACAGGAAAACACAATCAAACAGGCAAAGGAAATGAACAAAACAATCCAGGATCTAAATGGAAATAGAAACAATAAAGAAATCACAAAGGAAGACAAACCTGGAGTTAGAAAACTTAGGAAAGAGATCAGGAGTCATAGATGCAAGCATCACCAACAGAATACAAGAGATAGAAGAGAGAATCTCAGGGGCAGAAGATACCATAGAAAACATTGACACAACAGTCAAAGAAAATGCAAAAAGCTTCTAACCCAAAACATCCAGGAAATCCAGGACACAATGAGAAGACCACACATCTAAGGATAATAGGTATAGAAGAGAGTGAAGACTCCCAACATAAAAGGCCAGTAAATGTCTTCAACAAAATTATAGAAGAAAACTTCCCTAACCTAAAGAAAGAGATGCCCATGAACATACAAGAAGCCTATATAACTCCAAATAGACTGGACCAGAAAAGAAATTCCTCCCATCACATAATAATAAAAACACCAAATGCACTAAACAAAAAGAATTTTAAAAGCAGTAAGGAAAAAAGGAAAAGTAACATTTAAAGGCAGGCCTATCAGAATTATACCAGACTTCTCACCAGAGACTATGAAAGCTAGA
>NW_022196891.1:51102350-51112500 GCF_008632895.1 Mastomys coucha | reverse complement strand
CAAATGCCAGCCCAGGCTACTATACCCAGCAAAACTCTCAACTACCATAGATGGAGAAAACAAGATATACCATGACAAAACAAAATTTGCACAATCTTTCCATAAATCCAGCCCTACAAAGGATAATAGATGGAAAACACTAACACAAGGAGGGAAACTACACCTTAGAAAAAGCAAGAAATCTTTCAACAAACCCAAAAGAAGATAGCTGCACAAACATAATTCCACCTCTAACAACAAAAATAACAGGAAGTAACAATCACTTTTCCTTAATATCTCTTTACATCAATGGTCTCAATTCCCAAAAAAAGAAGTAGACTAACAACTGGATACATAAACAGGACCCAGCATTTTGTTGTATACAAGGCATGTACCTCAGTGACAAAGACAGACACTACCTCAGAGTAAAAGGCTGGAAAATAATTTTTCAAGCAAATGGTCCCAAGAAACAAGCTGGAATAGCCATTCTAATATCAAATAAAGTCAACTTTCAACCAAAAGTTATCAAAAAAGATAAGGAAGGACACTTCATGCTGGTCAAAGGAAAAATCTACCAATTTGAACTCTTAATTCTAAACATCTAACCTCCAAATGCAAGGGCACCCACATTAATAAAAGAAACTTTACTAAAGTTCAAAGCACACATTGCACCCCACACAATAATAGTGGGAGACTTCAACACCCCACTCTTAGCAATGGACAGATTATGGAAACAGAAACTAAAGAGAGACACAGTGAAACTAACAGAAGTTATGAACCAAATGTATCTAACAGATATTTATATAACATTTCATCCTAAAGCAAAAAAATATACCTTCTTCTCAGCACCTTATGGTACCTTCTCCAAAATTGACCATATAATTGATCACAAAATAGGCCACAACAGACACAAGAAGATTGAAATAATCCAATGTACCCTATCAGATCACCATGAACTAAGGCTGGTCTTAAATACCAACAAAAACAACACAAAGCACATATACACATGGAAGCTAAACATTGCTCTACTCAATGATAACTTGGTCAAGGAAGAAATAAAGAAATTAAAGGCTCTTTAGAATTTAATGAAAATGAAGACACATCATACCAAAACGTATGGGACACAATGACAGCAGTGGTAAGAGAAAAACTCCATAGCTCTAAGTGCCTCCAAACAGAAACTGGAGAGAGCTTACACTAACAGCTTGACAGCACACCTGAAAGCTCAAGAACAAAAAGAAGCAAATACACCCAAGAGGACTAAATGGCATGAAATAATCAAACTCAGGGCTGAAATCAACCAAATAGAAACAAGAAGAACTACACAAAGAATCAATAAAACCAAGAGCTGGTTCTTTGAGAAAATCAACAAAATAGATAAACCCTTAGCCAGACTAGCCAGAGGGCACAGAGACAGTATCCAAATTAATAAAATCAGAAATGAAAAGGGAGACATAACAACAAAATATAACTTAAAATTATTCTGTTTGTTGAATATTAACAGTTGAAAATATTAAAATCATGTTCTACAAACAAACAAACAAAAACAGTAGCCAGGTTTGTTTGCTTACTACATTATCATATATTACATATGGTCTCACGTGATCTGTGATAAAGGGCGTCACCTACATCATTTCACTTTAATGTACAGACAAAAAAAAAAAAAAAAAACACAGCACACAGAGGAGCCAAGTGGCTTTCTCTCAGCCATTCAGTGAAGAGCCCAGCCTCAGACCTGGCTTTGGAGCCGTGTGTGTCTTTGACCCTGAGATGCAACCTTCCCTCTTAGTGTCTGCTAAGTCACACCTTGTAGGAAGAACTGAACCCTGAGACCCTGGTGCAGGGTCTTCCCACCCACCTGCTCCCCCCAGGGTACTCAGTAAGGATGTTGGGGATTTTGCATCTGGGCTCTGTGAGAGATATAAGAGAGATGCAAAGCAAAAGGCTTGGAACGATTTCCTTTGAGGCAGCCAGGACAGAATGGCTTTAGGATGGGCACAGCTGTTAGCCCAAACCACTGATAAAAAAGTGGTTTATTCACATGTGCTGGAGAGCTTTATACACTCTCTTCTTTTCTTTTCCATGTTTATTACTCAGCTGTTGCTCTTTACTGTAAGAAATAATAATAATAATAATAAGCTTATTTTTAAGCATAAAAAATAAAAAACAAGTAAAATGATCACATTTATTTGTGTGTGTGCCACAGTGCACATATGGAGGTTAGAGGATAACTTCCGGGAGTATAGGGTCTCTACTTCCATCATGGGAGAATCCCAAAGAAGGAGCTGAGGTCATCGGGCTTGCTGGCAGGTACTTTTAATCCCTGAGCCAGTCTCTATTACACCCACTTCAAAGTTGAAAATTTCTCAAGTGTATAACTGACATAGTGGCATCAGGAACAAGAACAAGACAAACACCTTGGTCATAACTTTAGAAAAACCTGAAGTCCAGGTGTCTTAAAGGCCTTCTGCACAAGTGTCAATAAAATGGGGCAAAAGTTTTTTTGTGTTTGACATACTCAATAATCTTCTCATTTATAAAGTGAAAGTGAAAAACATAAAGCATTAACCTTACTTTTACTTTTACAGACCAATTATCAACAAATAACTGGACACAACATTTGAAATATGGACTTCTATACACACATATATGTATACAAATATATATATACATATGTGTATATATATATACATATATATACACACACACACACACACACATACATACATACAGAGAGAGAGAGTTTTGTTTTGAGACAGGATTTCTCTGTGTACCCATGAATGTCCTAGAACTTATTCTGTAGACAATGCTGGCCTCTAACTCAGAGATCCACTTGCCTCTGCCCTCTACCCTCCACCCCTGCCCCTGCCTCCCCAGTGCTGGAATTAAAGGTGTGTTCCACCACCACCTACTATAATAATATATTTTGAAAGAATCTTTCAGAGTACATTGATTAACGGTCTTTAACTTACCTGGTTCCAACAGATCTCTTGCTCATGGTTCTTTTAGCACCCTACACCCCTATCCCACCACCACCACAGACATAAATACACACAATGAATATTCTCCTGTGGAGACTAAATGGACTATATAGGACTATATGGACTATAATGGACTATAGGACTAAATGGTAGAAGGTCAAAATCCTGTTCAATAGTTTCCTACCCAGGCTCTCAGTTTCCATGGGACTCTATAAAATGATAAGATATTTCTTTCCTAGAATCATACAACTGCATCTTGAGGCAGTAGACAGAGGGTGAACAAGAACAATGTATAAGGACTCATGTGTAAAGACCTCATGATGAAGACCCTACTAATTAAGGGTGAAGTGTACCATTTTCCAGATAGTCTTCTAAGCTCGGCACAAAATGACAGACTCTCTTTAGTAAGCAGGGTTTGTCCTTCTCTAACCTCGTATGGAGATCTCAAAAGCCCCACACACCTCTCTCTACCTGTGGAATGCTGTCGTTAGATTACAAGCTCAGTTTCCTTTTTCCCCGATTAGAACACAACTAGTGCACCTGAGATTCCTGGAGTGCCTCCCCGTGCTAATGAAGCATCTCAGTACCTTAGCCTTCAGCCAATGACCTTTGTGCACCCTGGATATTCCTACCCCCTTCCCCAAAATTATAGGACCCTTGATTCACCCCTATTACAGTTGACCTGTCTCCCAGAAGCTGATCCCAGAATATGTCATCATTTCCATTTGTACTCATGGGCTGCCTGAACCGTGAGGGTTCAGCACTCTGCTCTCTTTGTTCTCATTGGCCACCATTTCTCCCCCTGGAGAAAGGAGGGCTCACAATGAGTCCTATTACTGTTTTAATGTAAAACATTGATTTTGATTTTTTTTTTTTGAAAAAAAAAATCCTAGTTGCAAGGGACAGAGGACACATATTTGCACATTCACAGTCCTCTATATAAAGAAAAGGCTGACTACTAAAGGTAAAAATGTTACGTTGTCACATGATCACTGTGACTGTCATTGGCATTCTTGCATATTTTGTGCTGATTCAATTTTATAAGACTTCTATAGTGCTTTCTGGACTTATACTATGACTTATCAACTGTGAAAAGCCAATAAAAAAAGAAAAGACAGACAAGAGAACGGTGATTTAATGGTGGTGCAGGTCTTTATTTGTGGGGGAAGCTGCAGAAGGAGCCATCTGTAAGAATCAGAACTCTATTAACAAGCTGGGGAGTTGTAGGACAAAGGGGGGATAGGGGAAGAGGTTAGAGCTTTCCTTAGGGGCTCACAGTTGGTCATTGCTAGGAATACCCAGCGAGTAGTCACTTAAGGAATGTTAGGTGATCAATAAACACCTGGCTGGGGTTCCCTAAAGCAGAGAGTCTCAAGAATCGCAAGAACCAAGTTAACTTACTTCTAGGAAACAAATCACTCTGATTACTGGGAATGTCTGTCACAGTCCAACCAAAACAAAGGAGCTTACAAAATGGTGTGGCCCTGGCTGACATCCGTACTTTTGTGTTATTAGCTAGGTGAAGGCAAAGTTGTCATTTTCTTGGCTCTTTCCTGCTAAACAAGAGCAATATCCCCATCGAGGGTCTTAGGAGAGTATCTGGTATCAGAGGTTTTGGAGGAAAAATCTGTGAGAGAAAGGTCTGTTCTCAACGGCTTCCAAGCCTGCTGATAATCTGTCTAGCTACCTAACATGCTCAAGCATCAAAACCCTAAAATCACTTAGGAGGCAGACGTCAAGTCCGTTTGACTGCTTCTGACTGATCTTGAGAGTATAGAGTGTCCTAGGCTTTCTACCTTTGCTGATGTTAAGGCATTGCAGGGCAATCAGGGGGTGATAGATAGATAGATAGATAGATAGATAGATAGATAGATAGATAGATAGATAGATAGATAGATAGATAGATGCTAGACTGTCAAAAGACCATCTAGTATGGATCAACTGTAAATGAAAAAAATAACAGTTGAGGACACTTGGTCCAGACTAATAGCATCACTAATAAGATCATAATAGATTCAAACCATTTTTTTACTTTGAGGATCCAGAGACCCAGTTTTTTTGTTTGGTTTGGTTTTTGGTTTTTTTTTTTTTTTTTTTTTTTTTTTTTTTTTTTTTTTCGAGACAGGGTTTCTCTGAATAGCCTTGGCTGTCCTGGAACTCACTCTGTAGACCAGGCTGGCCTCGAACTCAGAAATCCACCTGCCTCTGCCTCCCAAGTGCTGGGATTAAAGGTGTGTGTCACTACCGCCGTGCCAGAGACCCAGTTTTAAGGTTGTTCACCAATGAGACGGTGGTACTGGGTGTGGTCTTCATCTGATCTATAGACTACATAGAGCATGAGAAAGAGGCATAAGCAGAATTATCAGAGCTGTACAAACAGCAGCAGCATGTTACAGAAAGCATGGAAGAGCTTTATTTAACTTGATTTCAGCCCAGGCAGCTGTGATGAGCCTGCCTGGTACGTTCAGAACCCATGCCGACCTGTAAAATCTGACCTACTGTTTGCTGTATACGACTATAAATAATGTTAGCTTTGCAGTATAACAAGCTACACCTTAGTAAAAATACCTTTTCAATGAAAGTGGAAGACTAGGACAGGGAAGATACAAAGGGCCTCCCCCTCCCAGATCACTTGGCCATTTTTTTCACTAGCTTTCCTAGGAAATTGGTGACCTTGAGAAACAGAGAAAGAAGTGTTCCAGCTTTGCAGTCCAGGTTTGCTTTTTGTGACCAAGAAATGACACTTCCTGGAGATGGAGCAATGGCTCGGTGATTAAGAGTACCTCCTATTCTTCTAAAAGACCTGGCGACAATTCCCAGCACTCACAGAATGGCTCGCATCTGTCTGTAACTTAGTTACAGTGAATACAAGGCCCTCTTCTACCTCCTTGAGCACCGTACATACATGCTGCACATACATACATGCAGGCAAAACACTCATACACATAAAAATAAATATTTAATGGAAAAGAGAAACATGAGACTTCCCTATTAGACAATTTCTTAGAACAGTGTTTCCCAACCTGTGGATTGGATATCGCTTTCATAGATGTCACCTAAGATGACCAGAAAATGCAGACATTTACATTACAATTCATAACAGTAGCAAAATTACAGTTATGAAGTAGCAACAAAAATAATTTTATGGTTGGGGGGAGGGGAGTCACCACAACATGAGGAACTGTATTAAAGGGTCGCAGTATAAGGAAGGTTGAGAACCACTGTCTTAGAATAATATCTCAGCATAGCTGTTCATCCTTCCCAAACATGACTAGGATCTAAATTATAAGTTAAAATACTTAATAGTTGAATCTCCTCTCTCTATCCCCAATGCTTGATCAGTTGTAAATGTAAATTTCAGCATGTTCCCCCATATCCTCAAGTGTATTTACAATGGCTCTGTATTACTCTTAGCTAATCCTGATACAGAAAATCACATGGTCCCTGCTCAGTTTCTCAGAAGTCTGTGCCAGGCAGGGCCTTCACCCAGAGCAGGGGATGGAGTTTCACAGGGGTTTGTTTTGGCATGTTCTCTATGTGGACTATGTACACTCTACATCCTGGACCATTAAGTCCCTAGAAGGAGAGGGTAGGCTCGCAAAGCCAGTTAGAGACTCTAGAGGAGCCAAATTGGCCCTGAAAACCATGAAGAACCAAGTCTATTTTCTGCAAAGTTAAAATCCCAAACTTCTTACTTGTGAGGCTGGGTGAGACCTGAGAGTTCTGTCCTGTATCTGAACTGCCTGGAAACCTATGTAGCCAGGTTCCTGTGCATTTTCTGTCTCCCTGAGTGGCTGTGCTTAGCAGGGCCCCAGTGCTTAGCTTTCACCCAGAGAGTCAGCAACAAAAACTCTGCATTCCCACCCAGCAGAAGCTGAGCATCAACTCTTCTCTTAAACGTGTGAGACACAGCCAGGATTAGCAGAGTCGACCTTGTTTAAAGGTAGATTTGGTTGGATGATATGAATTGACATCTCACTGAAGAATTGCTATCCCTAAGAGCTTGACTGAAGATGGATGATCTTCTGGCCTCACGAGAAGCTAGGTCTGGCCCCGTGATTTGGCACAACAGATTTGGCACAAAACACTTCAGGTTTCCAGCTCTTGAGATGTGTGGCAGATGATCAGATGCAGCCAAAAACGAGAACTTGGTGCTGTAGTTGGGCATGTGGCTGGGTGGACGGAGACCTGCCCAATCATTATTCCTTGATCTAGTCTTTCTAGATTGATTTCTATGTAGTATTTCCAAGCAAACTCTGCAGAGAGCAACCGTGACTTTGGCAGGGACTTGTGTCAGGAAACATTTTCCTTAGAAGGAACAGAAGAAATTTATCTATCTATCTATCTAATCTATCTATCTATCTATCTATCTATCTATCTATCTATCTATCTATCTATCTATCCATCTATCTATCCATCTATTTGTCTATCAATCTACCCATCCATCCATCTATCCATCCAACCCATCTATCCATCCAACCCATCCATCCATCCATCCATCCATCCAACCCATCTATCCATCCAACCCATCCATCCATCCATCCATCCAACCCATATATCCATCCAACCCATACATCCATCCAACCCATCCATCTACCCATCCATCCAACCCATCTATCCATCCAACCCATCCATCCATCCATCCATCCATCCAACCCATATATCCATCCAACCCATACATCCATCCAACCCATCCATCTACCCATCCATCCAACTCTATCATCTATCTACCTGTCTGTCTATCATCTGTCTGTCTTTCTCTCTCTTTCACAAAAACCTTCTCCTCTTTATTCTTAATAAGTGATGAGACTTCTGGCTATCTGATGGCTTGATGTTCTAGTGCCAGCATCTTCATCTACAAGCTTATGCTCATTTGTGACTAGTTAGCTAAATTGCCCACAAATGCAAATCAGTGAGTGGTCACAAAGCCCCAGACCTGAACCTTCCAAACAAGTTAGCTCTGGCCTTTAACCTAACCATTTCCCTTTCCCTCATGATCAGCTGCTCTTTGGCAGCATAGCAACAGACCAGGCCTCCCTCCTTCTCAGTGATCTCACAAGGACACTTGTAGCACTCTGACTGACCTGGCTCTTGGTAGCACTAGCAGAGTGTGTGCTTGATTCCCATTCATTGCCAACATTAGCTACTGGGTCCCCCATGCTGCACATGGTTCAAACAGGATCCCAGCCTGCCCTATCCCCTCTACCTCCTCCCATCCACCTCCACCCCCACCCCCACAGCCACAGACTGTGGCTGGGCTCTTGACACTTGCACCCTGCAGCTACTGTGCCAGCTATGAATGAGGCTCACCCAGCTGAAAGCTGAGGGTCTGTTCCAGCAGCCTCTGCAGAGATTTAGACATGTCCACCTCATGAATCTGCAGAGGCAGGCTGGCAAGTGGTCACGGACAGACCATCTCATGAGATTTCCTGTGCTTCCTGCAACTGCTGCTGCCCAGGCCACGGGTCCCAAGAAGAGCTTTTCTCATGCTGGCTCAGCACTTCCGCTGCCAGTTGTGGCAGAGGCCAGATGGAAGGGGTGTGGACAGAAAAATAATGAAGGAATAGGCCCTCTAGTTTTTCTTGTTCTATTTTGAGTTGTTTTAGAGCTTTTTGTTTGTTTGTTTGTTTGTTTGTTTAGCTGTTTTATCTCTGATTTTTTTAAGGGATCATGAAAAGAGAAAGTCCTGGATAAAAAGGCAATGTACTGAAAAAAAATCACTAAGTCAATTCATGTAACATTTGCAAAGAAGGCTCATGGTGTGCAGAATGCAGCCAGGGTCACTGTGGAGTTGGCCCTTGATGACCATATGACAGCTTAGAGCAAACATTGGAGAAAACAGGATTGTCAATCACAATCTTGCAGGATTTCAAAGGAAGGGAATGAATGATGCCTAGTCTCTTCATGCCAGAGTGACAGTGATCAAACCACTTAATGACTCTTTGCTATTCTATTAGGAGCCAACCTCCACCTGAATTCATCCTCCCCCTCCCCCTGTATCCTGAGCATTGTTTAGCACCTAATCCAGAGCCTTGTCTCTCAGTGACTAGAAGTCATTCCTATGAAAGAGACCCCATGTACTTTGCATCTTCTACCAAAACATTCTCTCCTCATAGTTATCACTGATCCTTCCTCTAGGCCCTAGCCCTGAGCTGTGTTATCAACCAATAGAACTCATTTTTACTGTAAAGGACATGGATACTTTGTCACCTTGCTAGGGAGTGATTATGTAGCTATCCCTAAAGCTTTGTTGTGATACTCTTCACATGGAAACCCCTTCCCAAAATTTTACTATGCTCAAATGTGTATGAATAATAAGCTACAAGGTCAGACTCTGAAGGCTTTTGACCCAGTGTGTGTAAAGATGGTACTGACTTTCATTCTCCACCTCTCTGTATTGTCGCCCAGCCAGCCATGAGGCCTATGGGGTCCCTGACAGTAACAATGTTGAGCCAGTTCTTCCTCTGACTCCACCCATTCCCAGATCTATTGTTCATCGAGTACAATGGTTCCAACAGAAAAACACCAAGTTCAGAGTCGAATGCTCGGGAAAGTGAAGAATATGCGTTGTTCAATAGATTGTCCCACTGTCCAGCAAAGGGCACATACAATACTTATGGAGTGATGGGCAGAAGTAATTTGGGCTGAGATCAGCATTAGACTGAAAGAAGGATACTTAAACAAAACCAGATGCGCTACTTTAGGGCTACTGAGCAACTGCTGGCCTTTCTCTTTGCCCACGTTCTTAGAAAGGATTCAGGTGAGTCCTTCCCACTCCATTCCCAAACATACAATCAGATACTAAGAGCTCGTCTAATAGAAGTAAACATTTGGAGGCTGGAGAGATGGCTCAGCAGTTAAGAGCATTGACTGCTCTTCCAGAGGACCGTCTTTGAGTCCCAGTACCCACATTGTAGCTGATAACAGTCTCTATAACTCCAGTCCCAAGGGGTCCAATACCCTATTCTTGCTTTTGTGGGTACCACACTTATGTGGTATGCAGACATACACGTAGGCAAAATACCCATATACATAAAAGAAAAAATGAAAATGTAAACATTTAGTAAAAACTTAGTGAGCAGCACATGGTAAGTCGTCACGCGCTCTTGTGGGTGAAGTCGGTGTTAGCCTGTTCCTGTGGGTGAAGTCGGTGTTAGCGTGTTCCTGTGGGTGAAGTCAGTGTTAGCGTG
>NW_022196891.1:51088455-51102340 GCF_008632895.1 Mastomys coucha | reverse complement strand
GGGTGAAGTCGGTGTTAGCGTGTTCCTGTGGGTGAAGTCAGTGTTAGCGTGTTCCTGTGGATGAAGTCGGTGTTAGCCTGTTCCTGTGGGTAAAGTCGGTGTTAGCGTGCTCCTGTGGGTGAAGTCGGTGTTAGCGTGTTCCTGTGGGTGAAGTCGGTGTTAGCCTGCTCCTGTGTTCCAGATGCTTCAGCCACGTCCTCCACAGAAGATTCTCTGTGCACACACACATAACCATATCCTGAAGAGCTAGTTGTTAACCGTGTACTAGATCCCATGCCTTACTCATAAATCTACAATAGTGTAGCATCAATTTCTAGCATCTATTATTTCATTTTCTAGTTATGAAAACTGGTGGGTTTCCTTCTGGCATTAAATGCAAGCTTTCCCCCTGCCCTCCCACACCATCTCTCTGCCCTGCCTTTTGCCAGTCTCCTTCCTTCTTCAAAGCAGTCATGCCACATGACCTAATACCCCGATGTGAAACTTTGTAAGGTCTATGGGGATGGCTTCCAAAGGGCTTACAGTTGCTAAAACAAGAGCGTGGCCTTTCTGATTACGAGCTGTTCAACCTTAGAAAGTAAATTCTGTTAAATAACATAGTCATGTGTGTGTGTTTGTGTGTCTATCTATTTTACTGCATATGTGCATGCACATATGTATATTTGCAGATGCATATATGCCAAGCATACATGTGAAGGTCACGGGAAACCCCCCAGGAGATGGTTGTCTTTTACTATTTTGTTGAATCTGGAAAGCCAACTCAGATTGTCTGGCCCACCCATACACAAGTGCCTCCCTCACTGAGCCATCTTGCATGCCTGCATTTTTAAACGACATGTAAACAAGAAAGTAAACATCATTAAGATGAGAATTTTTGTCCTGTCCACTTCTGTGTCTAAAATAATGCCTGTAGTGAGGAAGCCTATATGTGTTGGATGAGTCAATTCCACATCGACATGACTAATCTACTTGAGGGTAATTTTTGAAAGAGTTTATTTATGTGTGTGTGTCTGTGTGACTGCCTGTGTACAGGAATGCTTGTGCCCATAGCAGAGGCATCAGGTTCTCTGGAGCTGGAATTACAGTCACTTATAGCCTGCTTGACACGGGCGATGGGAATAGAACGCAGGTCCTCTGCAGGAGCAGTCCATGCCCTTAACCACTGAGCTGTGTCTCCAGCCCACATATAGGCATTTTTAAACAAAATGCTTTGGAACGAGCAAGATGGCTCAGCAGGTAAGAGTGTTCACCACAAGGGCCTGGTGATCTGAGTTCAGTTCCTGGGGTTGCAGGGTGGAAGGAACCAACACACATGCATGAAATACTAATAAATAATATTTTTTAAATATGTTTTGCCTATAAGCATACTTCATATAACAGTAATGAAACATGTTTTTGAAACACACCATCATATTATAGGGAGCTCAGGAATTTACAGTCTAAAGGCAGCATCCAGATTAAAGGATATGCCTAATAACTCCACTTTCATTTATGTCTACTCTTTATAACTGCATCAACCTCCCTACCAGTGTCTTCTCATAAGAGTCTCCATCTAAACATTAAACAATTTTGAGCCCATAGCCCATGGACTATCTTCTCTATAGTTTTTGTGCACCCCAACAGCCCTCCAGTCTCCTCCGCAAATCCCCCCCCTTGCTTTTTAGTGCTACTTTTGACTTTATAGGTCCCCACCTCATGCCCCATATCTTTGCATTCAATCTAACCATGATCAACCCTTACAGGTTAGAGGACATCATGTCCTAATAAAGATCTAAAGCCCTTAAGTTCAAAGATTTCCATACCAATACCAAGCCCCTGTACACCTTTAAACATGAACAAAAGGCTCAGTTTTGAGATTTTAGCAATGGATGGGTGTGATCACTATTTATTTAAGCAGCTCTTCGAATGAGTTCACAGAATGTGTGAAATTGCTTTCTAATTTTAAAAAAGTTATTCTTTTCTTGGTTTTTCGAAACAGGGTTTCTCTGTGTAGTCCTGGCTATCCTGGAACTTGCTCTGTAGACCAGGCTGGCCTCAGATTCAGAGAACCTCCTGCCTCTGCCTCCCTAGTGCTAGAATTAAAGTTATGTGCCACCACCACCTGGCTAACTTTAATAATTATTTTACTATTGTGTGTATTTATGATATGATATGTGTTGTTGCTCAAGGAAAACCAGTGAAGGACACACACACACAGAGGGAGAGACAGAGAGACAGAGAGACAGAGAGACAGAGAGAGGTAGGAGGGGGTGAAGAAACCACAACCCTGTCCAAAAAAAAAAAAAAAATGAATAAAGAGCCAGAGATAGGAGTGTTTTGGAAGTTCTACTGTCCTGTTGTCCTGGACTGAGGTTGCTCACCTGCCTCTCAGCTCTACGCAGCCACTCAGCCCCACCTTCCTCCATTCCACCCTCTAGCATCATCCTAGCACCTATAAGCACCTCAGCTCCTAGGCAGCTGCAATGGCTATAATGGCTGCAATGTCTGCAATGGCTATAATGACTGCAATGACTGCAATGGCTATAATGGCTGCAATGGCTGCAATGGCTATAATGACTGCAATGGCTGCAATGGCTGCAATGGCTGCAATGGCTATAATGACTGCAATGGCTGCAATGGCTGCAATGGCTGCAATGGCTGCAATGGCTGCAATGGCTGCAATGGCTGCAATGGCTGCAATGGCTGCAATGGCCTCAGGCTGCCTACCGCAGCCCCAGCCCTTTATGTTTTTTTCTTAATGATGATGCTCCTGAAAGAGCTTTAACTACGTCTCTCCCTCCACAATTTTCCCTCCATGAATACATTGGTATAAACACCTCTATCGAAAATACATTTGATGGGATCTGCCAGGAAGACAATGTAACAAAATCTGCCAGAGATAAAGAAAAAGGCCAGGGTTCTGAGCACAAGACGGAGCCAGGAATGAATCTAACACAACATGTTGTGCCTTCGTTATGGCTCCTCTGAGAAATTTCCTGGGATTGGTTAACTTAAACATCAGACATTATTAGTCACAGTCCAAGGTGGAGGAGTCTCCTGTCAGTAGGCCTGCTGAAGGCTCATCCCCTGGTTTCAGATAGCCTTCTTGTATCTTCACAGGACAGAGAGCAAGCACGCACCAACAAACACCTGGGGGAAGATACAAATGCTTCGCAGCATACAGAATCGCAGATATTCACCAAAGGTGGCTCAAAGATTTTTGAGCAGGTAAGAGAAAGGAAAACAGAATAAGATACACAGTTCATAGGCTCGTGAACATGATGCAACTGTTCATTCAGAACTATCCAGGTATTTGTAAGTTCTGGATTTTCTTTTTTAATATACCCAGAAGGCCTGCAACTTACTGCCCACTTAGACTTCATCAGTGTCACCTCCCTGCCTGTTCATATTGATTCTTGTCTCCTTTCTGTTCCTCAAACAAGCCAAAGTCACTCAAAGTCACCCAAGGACTCTGTAATGCCTTTGAACCACATTTCTCTATTCTTCTAGAATGTTCTTCCCTCACATATGTGCACATCTAACTTGTTCTCCACCTTCAGGCTTCAGCTAGAAATCCCATTTTCAAAGACATGGCTCTGCTTTTTCTCCCCAAAATTTGTTTGATCTTTTTCTCATAGTACCTAAGGACCACATAAAATATTTTTATTTGTATACATGATAATCTTTTATTATGCACTCCTCCCATGTGTAAGATCACAAGCACAGGAACTCGGCTGTACCTCTTAGAACTGTGTCTGGAACATATTAGAAGCTTTAATAACTAGGAGTCCAGTAACTGAACCACACAGCTGGTACTTAACAAGGGGAAAGGTTTTCTGAAGGGTCCTCATTAAAGACACAGATGGACTTAGTATGTGTGCCCTCGGAAGCATTTTTACAGCAGACACAGCAGACATAGACAGTTGTCCACAAAAAGACTTAATGTCACGTGACTCCAAACAAGTTATTCTGGGGAGCCCCAAGAGTTCCGTTTGCACTTTTTCCTAGTTCTTAGATCCTCTCGCTGCTCAGAGATGGTGCTGAGCTTTCAGAGACCGGACTTCACTTCCCTCTTCACCAGTGCATGCTTCTCCATCTCCAGCTTCAAAATGAAGAGCTGTCAGCAAAGCAAGCCATAAACTCTCACAGCGTGCTTGGGCTAACTGTAGCCTGGCGACTGTCACACGCATGCGCTCTTCACTTCTGCTAACTTAACCTGATTCTTCACTTAAGAGGAAGACCTTATCATTCGGTCCACTGGATTTTAGTCGTTCTACCTTCTCAGCCTAGGTGTCTGTACATTTTCTAGGATGCCTCAGTGTCCAACTGCATTCCATCATTCTCTGAGCACAAACACAAAGAATCCTTACTACCCACAATCTATAGGACCTGTTCCCTGTGCAGTTCCCTTCCGGAATCATCTGCTCAAATTCTCCTTCCTCACAGGACTCCAGACACACTGGTTTCTGGCTAGCTGTAGATCGTGTCTGGTCTGCACCTGTCTCAGGACCTCTGTACTACTTACGTCAGACACACTTTTCCCTAGGCAGCTACACAGCTCCCTCCCTTCCTCCAGCACTGTGTTCAAAGGTGTCCTCTGAGTGGGGCCTCCCCTGGAAATGCTCTCTAAAAAGTAGCAACCTCTACCTAGCATTTCACATACTTTGAGCCCATTTTTTTTCTCCCCTGCTATTCTCACTAGAAACTTTCAAATATCTATCTCAGAAAGTAGAAAGGAAAACAAGGACTAAGAAAATATATGGAGCTGAGCAGTGGTGGCGTAAGCCTTTAGCCCCAGCACTTGAGAGGCAGAGGCAGGCGAATTTCTGAGTTCAAGGCCAGTCTGGTCTGCAGAGTGAGTTCCAGGACAGCCAGGGCTATACAGAGAAACCCTGTCTCAAAAAACAAAACAAAACAAAACAAAACAAAACAAAAAGAAAAAGAAAAAGTAAAAGAAAAGAAAATATATGGAGAACAAAAGTGACCACAGGGAGTGAATATTCTAACCTAAAATTACAAGTGGTAAAATTCTGGCCAAAGACAAGGTAAATTCCCCCAAACCCAGGAAGCAATTGATAGGAAGGACACAAATGCATATGGACAAGGGATTTTCTAGTAGTATCTGGGAGTGAGGCCGCATCCCTAGGTAACAGTGCAAATGGCACAGGCTGTGAAGAGTAGCAAGCAGGGTGTGGTGGTGCATGCCAGCAGGGCACAGTGGTGCATGCCAGCAATCCTAAAAGTCTGCAATGTGAGGCAGGTTAGTTGTCCTGAGTTTGAGTCAAAATGGCTACAGTGTGATCCCTTGTCAAAACAGCAGCCATAGAGCAGCCAAGCAATACTGCGGAAAAGGCTGAGGAAGAGGGAAGTAGGACTAATTTCCATAGACTGCACAGAAGCGTAGACCATATTCCTGTCAGAGTGCAAACACAGGCCTGGGCATTTTCCAAAGGGGTAGTAAACTGTGTCTGTGACTGCCACACAGGCCATGGAATTGTGTTGAGCTTTGCAGGTTTGCTGGACACCAGGGAGGCCTAGACTACCTGTGAACTCAAAGATGGAAGGAAGCCTAGAGGAGCTTCAGCAGAAACAGGGAGCCCACAGCTGCAAACACAGCTGGAAGAACAGTTATTAACACCGCAGAGAAGGTGTGGATGTGTGTGGTGAAAGAATTCATTTTTTTCTAAAAACAAAAACAACAACAAAAAACCCAACAAAACAAAACAAACTTCTCAGGCTGAAGTGATGGCTCAGCAGTTAAAAGCACTGATTGCTCTTCCTAGAGTTCAAATCCCAGCAACCACATGGTGGCTCACAACCATCCATAATGAGATCTGACGCCCTCTTCTGGTGTGTCTGAAGACAGCTACAGTGTACTTACATATAATAATAAATAAATCTTTGGGCCAGAGAAAGCTGAGGTCCTGAGTTTAATTCCCAGCAATCATATAATGGCTCACAACTATCTGTACAGCTACAGCATACTCATATAAATAAAATAAATAAATTTAAAAACTCCTCTTGCATACAGAGTACAGAATTCAGAATTCAGAAAGCAACTGCTATATGCTTTTTTTGTTTGGTTTGGTTTGGGTTTTTGAGACAGGGTCTCACTAAATAGGTTTGGCTGGCCTCCAAGTAACTATATAGACTAGGCTGGCCTCTATCTCAGACATCCACCTGCCTCTGCCTCCAGAGTACCAGGATTAAAGGCGTGTGCCACTTTTGATTAAATAAAGTCATTAGGAGATGAGGAGAAGTTTAGAATGAAATAGCTATAATCAGCCAAACTCCCAAGAGCCCATCAAAGGCTGGGCATTTAGCACAGTTTGTAGAGTACTTGTATAGCATGCACAAGTACCCTGGCTTCAGTCCTCAGCAACCACATCAACCAGACATGACAGCATGCATCTGTGATCCCAACACTCAGGAGGTACAGACAAGTTTAAAGTTATCCTTGGCTGTATAATGGGTTCATAGCCACCTTGGGATATATGATAATCCATCAATAAATAAATGCATAAATAAAACAAATGGTAATTTTATTTCCTAGCTCCTGAAGGGCATATTAAAGAGAAAAAAAACACCTATTGATAAGGGTATAGAGCACATACTTTTAGTCCCAGCACTGGGGAGGCAAAATAGATGGATCTATGTGGGACTAGCCTGGACTATGAAGAGAATTCCAGGCTATACAATGAAAGCTTGTCTCAGAAAAAAATAAAACAAATAAGCAAAAGAAACCAAAACAACAAAACCAAAACCTCAGAGCTAACCTGACCAAACTGATTTTATAACCAGGAAAACAACCATCTTCCTGCCCCTGTGAAACCCGCAGTGTAGTTGGGGGAGGGAAGAAAGAAAAGAGAAAAAAGTACAGCATGTAACGTTGGTATCAATAAGCAGTATTAAAAAGTGGAAGAAACTCCGTGGAGAAACAGCTGACGGTGACTCAAGCCGGAAATAAACAAGAAACGTTCAAAACATCTCAAGTGCCAGAAAATAAGGAAGCGCTCAAAGCTAAAAGAGGAGGGAGAAGAAAATTGACGGGAGCATGCAGGGAAACACAGGATGAAGAGGAGGCTGCAGTGGGGAGGTCTAGAAGCAGCAGAGCCATAAGGTAAGGATGACTCAGTCAACTCAAGGTGCAGGGTAAAAAACCAAGACTCTATCTACACCGGTGTAGAGATGGCTGGAGAAGCCAGGAAATCCCTAGTGAAGAATTCCAAACTGTGTAGAAAATGCCCTCTGAGGGAGGCGGAGCACAGACTCGAAGGTGTGGGCCACACCTAGAAATGCTTTCAAAGGCTACAGGATGGAAAGGATGGGGAAAGAACATGATAGTGACAACCCTGCCATCAGCATCCTAACCAAAGTCTCACCGTGGGAAAAACAGGCAAATCCCAGAGAGAGCCATTTTATAAAATGCCTGACTAGAAAGACAGCTCAGTATCTAAGGACACTTGCCCTTGTAGATGATCTGTGTTTGATTCCCAGCAATCACATGGAGGCTCACGACCATCCATAACTCCAGTTCCAGAGGATCCAATGTGACAGATACTGGCACATCCAGGTTGATACACTACTAGTCACAATGGCCACATTCTGGAGTCATCCCAGTTGTCCATCAACAGATGAATTTGTGAAAAGAATGTGATGTGTATGTACAACACAGGATCTCATTCAGCTATAAAGAGGAACAAAAGTAGGTTGTTTGCCAGAAAATGCAGTGAGCACTCTTAACCACTGAGCCATCTCTCCAGCACAAATGTGCTGTTGCTGCTGTTGCTGCTGCTGTTGTTGTTGTTGTTGCTATTGTTGCTGATGGTGGTGGTGGTGGTGGTGGTGGTCATTCCTTGGGAGGTGCTCTGTGTGCTCTTCATACATAGAGTCAAAAGAGTGGGACAAGGGAAGTAAGTCATTTAGAAATCCGGAGGTCAACAATTGAGGCCAAAGTGATAGTGGCTAAGACTAAGGTCATCATTCGGGGTGTTCAAGGTCATTAACTTCAAGATGAATTTCAAAAGTCAAAGGTTGAAGGATTTGCTAATAGGTTGGGTAGGGGACATGAACAGGAAAGGCCACATAGTCACTGATGGCATCATTCATTCAAAATGCTGGCACCAAGAAGAGACTCCCTGATTAGTTGGTTTAGTCTTCCTGTTGAGAAGGTATTAAGAAACATTAAGAATGAGGTTGGAGAGCTGGCTCAGCAGTTAAGAACACTGGCTACTTTTCCAGAGAACCCAGGCTCAATTCCCAGCACCCACATGGTAGCTCACACCTGTCTGTAAGTCCAGTTCCAGAGTTTCTGAAACCTTCTCATAGACACAGTCAACAAAACACCAATGCACATAAAATAAAAATTACACACACATACACACACACATATATATGTATATATATATAGGGGTGGTGTGGGGGTGGGAGATAGACGATAGATAGATAGATAGATAGATAGATAGATAGATAGATAGATCAGAAACATTAAGAAAGGAAAACTCAAGTGGTATTAAAAAAACCTCTCAGAAATTCAATCCTGATGATATAACTGCAGCTGACAGGGAATGAGCTAACAGCTAAGGAAGCTTGAACAGTTAAGACAGTTACACAGCTGTAGTGCAATGTGCTCATACTTATTCCTGTAAGTCACAAATAGACGTGGTGACAGAGAGCTACAGGTATGATGAACCAGGGTCAGTTTTCTGGTTTGGACATTGTGTGATAGTTAAAGTAAGACGTGAGCACAGAGGTATGACTTAGGGACTGAAGGAAGGACATAGGGGACCTCTTTGCATTGTACTTGTGAGTTCTTATAAATATGCCACCTTTTCAAAGTAAAAATAATTTTAAAATCAATTTTCCCTCAGGTGGATGAAATGACAGCAGACCTCTCACAGAGTGCCGATGACTGAAGGGACTTGAGTTAAGACTGTGGTCTGTTTGCCACGCCCCTGCAACTGGGACCAGGAACCCTGGAAGTTCTTTGGAAGTTGTACATCTGAAGGAGTCATTTCACTTCTGGGTGCCACCATTGCAGGCTGACAGGCACAGCAGATAATAATAATGAGGTGGTACACTCAGAACTGAGCCACACTGTGATACAGACGTCCTTAATGAAGTGAAGGTGTTTAGCCAGGACTGCTGTAGACATTCGAAAAATAAGCATTATCTTAAAATACTTGACAGTGGTCACTGGAGAATAAAATTAAACTTTCACAAGATGAGAGATCTATCTTCTTAAAGAACATGGAAACAATCTGAGTTACACTCAAGTGTCTGACACTAAAACCTGAAGCACCAGATGCATCAAAAAATGTTCCCCCTCCCCATGGAACCATAAGCAGCTTCATTTGGTCTCAGGTTCAGCCATTACCTTTAAGGAGCTTCTATTTATTACTGCCAACTTCAGTCATCTCATTCTGAAACTATCCTAGGACCTAACTCGATAGGTCTGAGGTTGGTGCTTAAGAGTGAAATGATTATCAGCTCCTAAATTGGGATGAAGACATTTGATTAAATATCTGCTCAACCAAAAAGAAGCAGGACATAGTACATATCCTAATCGTCCATATGATATACGGATGGAAAAAAAGAGGGATTTAGCCGGGCAGTGGTGGCTCATGCCCTTAATCCCAGCACCTAGTAGACAGAGGCAGGTGGATTTCTGAGTTTGAGGCCAGCCTGGTCTACAGAATGAGTTCCAGGACAGCCAGGGCTAACAGAGAAACCATGTCTCGAAAAACCAAAAAAACCAAAAAACCAAAACCAAAAAAAACAAAAAGAAAAAGAAAAGAAAGAGGGATTTAGTACTGTACAGGTAATATTGCTATTTACTGGATAAGATGGTACTTAGACTTCCAGCACTAAGGCAAGAGAACTCCAAGTTCCAGTCTAGCCTGGGCTCACAGCAAGACATTATCTCAAATAAACAAAAATCACAGAGAAGAGAAAAAAGTTTTAGGAAAAATATCTTTTTTTTTTTAAGATTTATTTATTTTATGTATATGAGTACACACTGTAGCTGTACAGATAGTTGTGAGCCTTCATCTGGTTGTTGGAAATTGACTTTTAGGACCTCTGCTCGCTCCGGTAGCTCCCACTTGCTCAGCCCCAAAGATTTATTATATTATAATTAAGTACACTGTAGCACTGTAGCTGACTTCAGACGCACCAGAAGAGGGCGTCAGATCTTATTACAGGTGGTTGTGAGCCACCATGTGGTTGCTGGGATCTGAACTCAGGGCCTTCGGAAGAGCAGTTGGTGCTCTTACCCACTGAGCCATCTCTCCAGCCCTAGGAAAAATATCTTGCAGTCATTTTTTCATTTGGAGACGGTAACAGTTTGTATGAGAATGGGCCCCCATGGGATCCTAGGTTTGAACACTTGGCCCCCAGTGGATGGAGATGCTCGGGAAGGATTAGCAAGAGTGGCCATGTTGGCGGAAGTGTGTTACTTGAGGTGGGTCTTGAAGGCGGAAGTGTGTTACTTGGGGTGGGTCTTGAAGTTTCACAAGGCTGGTGCTGTTCCCAGTATGCTCTCTGCTTCCTACTTGTAGTTCAAAACATTCCAGCCTTCACTCAGCCATCATGGAATTATAAGCCCAATTAAACCCTTTCTTTTATGGGTTATCTTGGCCATGGTGTTTTACCACAGAAATAAAAAAATAACTAATGCAGAGACTGAGACAGTCTATCACGAACCTATTCACTCTGCCATTGAACTGAATACCTGTTACCAATCACCTTTTCATTGCTTTGACAAAATACCTTAGTTAATCAACTTTTTAAAAAAGGGTTATTACTCTTGTGGTCTGAATAACAATGGTCCCATAGGCTCATGTATTTGAATGTTTGGTCCCCAGCTGGTGGACAACTTAGGGAGGGTTACAGGGTGTGGCCTTGATGAAGAAGGTATGTTACTGGGGATGGACTTTGAGATTTCAAGTCTATACCAGGCTTGCTCTCTCTCTCTCTCTCTCTCTCTCTCTCTCTCTCTCTCTCTCTCTCTCTTGCTCTCTCTCTCTCTTTTTCTCTCTCTTTCTCTCTCTCTTCCTCTCTCTTTCCCTCTGTCTTCCTCTCTCTTCTTTCTTCCTCTCTTCTTCTCTCTTCCTCTCTCTTCCTCTCTCTCCCTCTGTCTTCCTTTCTCTCTCTCTCCCTCTGTCTTCCTCTCTCTCTTCCTCTCTCCCTCTCTTCCTCTCTCTCTTCTTCTCTCTCTTCCTTCCTCTCTCTCTCTTTCCCTATGTCTTCCTCTCTCTTCTTTCTTCCTCTCTTCCTCTCGCTCTCTCCCTCTCCTTCTCTCTTCCTCTCTCTTCCTCTCTTTTCCTCTCTCTCCCTGTCTTCCTCTCTCTCTTCCTCTCTCTCCCACTCTCCCTCTGTCTTCCTCTGTCTTCCTCTTTCTCTTCCTCTCTTCCTCTCTCCTTCTCCCTCTCTCTTCCTCTCTCTCTTCCTCTCTCTCTTTCCCTCTTCTTCCTCTCTCTTCTTTCTTCCTCTCTTCCTCTCACTCTCTTTCTCTCTCTTCCTCTCTCTTCTTCTCTCTTCCTCTCTCTTCCTCTCTTTTCTTCTCTCTCTCCCTCTGGCTTCCTCTCCCTTCCTCTCTCTCTTTCTTTCTCTCTCTCCCTCTCTCTCTCTCTTCCTCTCTCTTTCCCTCTGTCTTCCTCTTCCTCTCTTTTCCTCTCTCTCTACCTGTCTTCCTCTCTCTTCTTCTCTCTTCCTCTCTCTCTTCCTCTCTCTCTTCCTCTCTCTCTCTTCCTCTCTCTCTCTCTCTCTCTCTCTCTCTCTCTCTCTCTCTCTCTCTCTCTCCCCCTCTTTCTCTCTCTTCCCTGACTGTAATTTCTCACCTACTACTCCATAGCCATGCCCGCCCACCAGCATGCTCACTACTATGATGATTGTGGACTATTCCTTAGAAACTATAAGCAATCTTTCAATTCAATGCTTTCTTGTATAAGTTGTCTTCACAGTGATAGGACAGTAACTAAGATAATTACAGCGCACTTCCTGTTTCAAAAGTTTTAGTCCAGACCACTTGGACCCGTTGCTTTGGGTCCATGGTGGCACATATCATGGTGGGTGTATATAGCAGAAGAAGCCTATGCTGGACAGAAATCAGGGAAGGAAGGAGAAAGGAAGGGAGGAAGAGGGGGAAGGAGATAGAGAGGAGGAGGGAAAGGGAAGAAGAGAAAGAGAGAGACTATTATTCAACCATAAAGAACAGAGTGAGGGGCTGGCGAGATAGCTCAGTGGGTAAGAGCACTGAATGCTCTTCTGAAGGCCCTGAGTTCAAATCCCAGCAACCACATGGTGGCTCACACCTTCTTCTGGGGTGTCTGAAGACAGCTACAGTCTACTTACATATAATAATAAATAAATCTTTAAAAAAATAAGAGTGAGGTAATAAAGCAGGCTAAGGAGGAGTGGATATGATCTATGCTGTTATGTATACATATGAAAATGACACAACAAGTAAGGCCTGTAACAGACAATTCCCATTCATAAAAACTCAAAGAGTATTCAGGAAGTGCACACAGGAGCTCTCAGTAATTTCTGAAACTGTGAGGGAGCTTTAGTGAGCACAATGTTGATGTGCCTTTTTTCATTAAATTCCGATTATTAAAGAATGAACAAAAGAGAACCAAGAAACAATGCTATTGGAAAGGTCCCCCTCCCTTCCAAGGAGAACTGGAGAGTGTAGTGGTCTCCCCAGGACGTGCAGACTGAAGGCTCTGACACCTTGCAGCCTAAGCTTCCTACTGTGCTGTGTCTGGGTGATGCTGCTCCGCATCTGTCTCCTAGAGCCATCCCTGCCCAAGTCTTCAGCAGCAGCTGATCTCTACACAAACACCGGAGGGAAAGAGATGGAGCAGAAGCTCTTGTTCTTATCTATCACTGGGTAACCCCAAACCCTTCTCCCAAAGACACATTGAATGTCCATGACTCAGACTGAGCAGTCGCCTTCACCTTCTTAGTTATTTTATCAGGGGAAGGGAGGTGTCACACATTCCCATTGGTCCAGAGAGCCTGGGATAATCCTCTAGGTTGCCTAGCCACTCTGCCCTCAACAATAGCAAAGTTCTGGAACCCATTCATTGGTTTATTTATCAATTCAGCATATACCAAGTAGCTAACATAGTTCCTTCTATGGGTCAGACAGTGTTTCTGGGATTAAAGATACAACAAAGCACAAAGTGAGCAACAATCCCTGCCCCTATGCAACTCCACCACCACCCCTGTCCCCTGTGCAACCCCGCCCACCACTAACACAGGTGGGTAGGTATGGCAAATACTATGGGAAAAATGTGGGCGGAGAGGGAGAGAGAGAGAGAGAGAGAGAGAGAGAGAGAGAGAAAGAGAGAGAGAGAGAGAAGAAGGAAGGGAAGGAGGGAGGGAGGGAGAGAGAGAGAGAGAGAGAGAGAGAGAGAGAGAGAGAGAGAATGAATATAGGAGATATCAGGATAAAGATGAACGGATCAAAGAGGAAGACACTCAGAAATTTGAGAAAAGTAGCCCAGGAAAGATCTGGGCTGGAAGTGGTCCTGGCATCTTCTCAGAGCAGAAAGAGGTAGGTGGGCAGAGTCAGCATCAGCAGTGAGGCCCTCAGCGAGAGCTCACAGGAAGCCAGGCACAGGAGAAGCTCAAAGATCACTGAATGACCTCTTAGTAGGATGGGAGTTACTGGGCATTTGTAACAGAAACAGATCAAAACTGTAATTTTACAGGCTGAGAGTAGATTGATAGGAAGAGAAGATGCAAAGGCTAGAGAGAGAGCTCAGGAAATCATGTGGACCAGGGTTCCGGCCCAAGCTTCACATGACAAACCCCACAATACCTGTTACTCCAACTCTGGGGGAATCTAGCATCCTCTTCTGGTCTCAGCAGGTATACCTGCACACACACACGGGGGGGG
>NW_022196891.1:51043688-51088427 GCF_008632895.1 Mastomys coucha | reverse complement strand
GGGGCTCAATTCATGAATCAATAAAACTGTTTTAAATAAAAATAATAGAAAGAGAGGTTGCAGAAGTCGACCTCTTGGCTGCTGTCATATGTAGCTAGGGGCTAATGGTTGCTCCAGACAGGGAGCAAAGTCACCGAGGTAGGAAGAAAGAATCAGGACTGAGATTCAGAGTTAACAGTCACTGTGAGAGTAAGAGAAATGAAGAAAATTAAAGGTGCCATTAACCAGCAAGTTGCTTATGCTCTGTCCCTGTGATAAAAGGTCATGAGCCAGAGTAGTTTACAGAAGAAAGCTTGGGGGAGGGGCTAGAGAAATGGCTCACTAAATAAGAGCACTTGCTGCCTTTGCAAAGGACCCTAGTTTGATTTCCCCCGCACCCATATGGAAGTAACAACTCTCTGCAACTCCAGTTGCCTGGTCTCCAATGCCCTCCAGACACTGCATGCATGTGATACACAGGCAAAACAGCCATACACATAAAATAAAAAGAAAGACATCTTAAAAATCAAATAAAACCAAGAGTTTACAGTTCCAAGGGATAGGGCCCATAAAGATGCGGGAGGCCCAGCTGCAGGAGGCCAGAGCACCAAGCTAAGAAATCACATCTCAAGGAACAATGAGAGTGGCCTGGGGAATGGGGGCTATAAAGCCTCAAAGCCCATTGGGAACTGAACTCCCTAAGATTTTGTAACATCCCCAAACAGCACCGCCCAAGGAGGAAGAAGTACTCAGATACCTGAGCCCATGGGGGAACATTTCTCCAACCACTACAAGCAGAGGTAAGGAAGACTGGAAGAGCAATGTCTGCAGGATGCGGGATGTTAAGAGCTCGTTTGGGGATGCTTTACAGGTCCTTGATAACCAGCTGGAGACGGTAAGCAAGAAGCTAGGATACAGGAGGCTGGGAGTTCAGGACGTGGATGCGGTCAGCAGTGTGACCTGGGAACAGTCCTCTCAGCCACAAGACTGAGGAGAATCTTGAGAGTGAGGGCAGGGAAGAGAGCTCGGGCCATGGAGCCCACCACCTTTACGTATTCTCAGAGCTGAGGAAGAGGACAGTCAGAGGGAGGAAGAAAGGATGCAACTCGGGAGCCTGTGTGCTATGTCTTCCCCCCGCTGCTTCCCAGATCATGTGATATGCCTTCCGTCCCATTCCACCTCTGTCAGCTTTACTCTTAAGTAAATAAAGACAATTTTTTATCAATGTGCAAGAGCCAAAATAGATATTTGCTATGCAAACACCATCCTTTTAATTCAGTGATTCTTTTAAAACTGCACACTGGCAGCTATGCAGGATATTAGTGACAATTCAAGTCACCCAGCTCTTCTCCTGATGCCTGTGGGGGGTAGGATCTGGGGGCGTGGGGTAGGGGACTGGGAGGGAGGCAGGGTGGAAGGTAGCGGTCTGCTAGGGTAGAGGGGCTGCAGATAGTCTCACTGCAATTGTTCCCGTCCAGGGACGTTGTGGGGCTCCTCACCAGCACCCCTTCTGCCTCCCCTCCACAGAGCCCAGCCTCTCGTCCAGAAAGCAATGAATGCTCACATCATTTCACTTTGGTCCAGCTGCCAGGCTGGGGAACAGATGTTGTATTGTTAACACAGAGGAGAAAACAAACAACTCGGCTCTCTCCTGCTCTCCCGCCCTCCGCCCCCGCCATGGGAGCCCCTTGGTGAAGGGCCCCAGACCAAGGAAGCCATGGCGTTCTCCTGGCACTGTTTACAGAGGACACGGGTTCTGTCAGCTGAGTGGGGCTGGTGTCCGGAAGATACCCTCACTGTGGCAAGCTTTGAGAAGAGGACAATAGCCTTATTCTGCATGGGGCCCCAGTAAGGAACCTACCTCTATGTTAGGGACAAAAGCGATGACCCAAGACAAGCGCGGGGTGTGGGGTGCAGGATGATGACCCAAGACAAGCGTGGGGTGTGGGGTGCAGGATGGGGGGCGGAGGGCGCTTGGGCAGCAGAAGTAAACTGTTTATAGTTTCCTTCGCTTAACTGGTATAACAAAGAAGCAGCTTCCACTAACGGTTCTGGGGGACCAAGGTCAAGGCCCACTCTTCTTTCTGTAGCAACTGACATGGCAGGACAGCAGAAGGTGACATACACAGCACACATTTATATCTTATCTGGTCTCTCCTTTTCCTTTTAAAGTCATTAGTATTTAATCATGGTGGCACTACTCTGACCACCTTTTCTAATTCTAGTCACCTCGTAAAACAATGGTTCTCAACCTTCCTAATGCTGCAATTCCTTAACACAGTTCCTCATGGTGTGGTCACGCTCCCCATCCGTGAAATTATTTTCGTCGCTACTTCATAACTGTAATTTTGCTATTGTTATGAAGTATAATGTAAATAACTGTTTTCTGATGGTCTTGGGCCACCCCTGTAAAGGGTCCTTCAACCCTCTATAGGATCATGACCCACGAGTTGAGGAACACCATCCTAAAGGCCCTGCCCCTAAACTCTGTGGCCAGATTAACTTTCTACCTTCTTAACACTCTGCCACGTGGATTACATTTTAACATGTGTCGTGAAGGGAAGCAGTGATATAAGTAAGACAGGGTAGAGCCTCTCCTTTCTGGAGCTCACAGGCCGTGACACACGGGAAGCAGACCACAGCTTTGTGATGGATGAATGGCAAGGGAGAGCTGGTTAAGATATTACTTGAGCAATTTAAGTCACAGACAGCAAAGCCCCAAGAGAACATTAGAAGTGGTTCAATTGCTATCAATGATGCAAAAATCAACAGGGCTTAGGAACCAATTGAGCATGGAGAAAAGGTGTCAGAGAGTGTGACGGGGCTATTAGCACTAAGAGTTCTGTCCCCGAGAAGGTTATGTCTATCCACTCTCCTGCATACACCATCCAAGATATAAGTAATATTAAATCGTAATACAGGTATAAGAAAATCCAACATGTTTCTGTTTTTTTCCATGTATGGCCCCACTCTGACAGTTTTAAAAAAGATTTATTTATTGATTTATTTTATGTATGAATACACTGTAGCTGTCTTCAGACACACCAGAAGTGGGCATCAGATCCCATTACAGATGGTTGTGAGCCACCATGGGGTTGCTGGGAATTGAACTCAGGGCCTTTGGAAAAGCAGCTAGTGCTCTTAACCACTGGGCCATCTCTCCAGCCCTCTGACACTTTTTTTTTAAGGCACTGCCTTTTCAAAAATTGTTTCTCAGCAGCCTGGTTTTGTTTTCTTAGTTTTCCAAATCTATGCTTGGTTACTTGTGTTTATAGTGAAATTAAACATTGGGATAGAGTCACAGCATCATGTTTGGGCCACTAGGTGGGTGCTGATGCCCTTCACAGGATAAAGAAAGAGGAGGCGTGGGAGATAGAATGGGATGAGACAGAGAATGAGCTCAGCTTTGGATGCCTGGACTCTGAGGCATCAATGGAGACAGACACTGCCAGAAGGCAGCTGATGAGATGAGTCTGGAGCTGGAGCGGAGACAGGAACTAGACATCATCAGTGCTCATGTGGGAGAGAGGAGTCATGAGAGGAGAGGAGGTCACCTAGGGTGAGAGGACCGGGGTGGAAGAATCGCAGAGAGAACCTGCATGGCATGGGGCTGAGTGGGAAAGGAGCCTAGGGAGCAATCAGAGAGGCTGGAGAAAACTTGAGGAGTATTAGAACCACTAAGATCAAGGAGAGTGGAAATGGAATTCCCAGAAGGAGGTGATGACCACTAGCACCAATGGTGTAGATGGACTCAAAGCAGTTAAGGGGATGGTGAGGACAAATATGTGTTACTGCACTCAACCGTATGTCACTGGTGGCCCTAATGAGGAGGACTTCAGGGGAAGAGGATATGTGGGAGGACAAACATAGCGGATGAGATGGTAAAGAAGAGGTAGCATGCATGTGCACTGTGAGTGGAAGCTACAAAAGCTAGGGCAGAAGGGTCATGGGTTCAAGGCCAGCCTGGGTCACACAGTGATAAAGCAAAACAAAATGAAAATTAAAGCAAAAGGATCAATGAGAATTTAAAAGATACAATAACCTCAATGGAAGAGGTCAGATAGAAGGCTGAGTAAATCTCCCAAAGGGGAGAGAGTGGACAGAATGGTGGAAAAGCACCTTTTGTAAAACTTTATTTTTATGTACACCGATGACTTGACTGCTTCTATGTATGCATATATTTTTATAGACTATTTTACTAAGGGTCCAACCCCCTCCCAGCCCACCACCCACCAGATGTAGTGGAAAAGAAAGGTTATTAGGATATGGAAGAAGTGGGCCTGTTTAGAAATAGTTCTGTGGAGGTCTTCCAATCTTCATTGTTCTCTGTCCAGTCCACTAGCAAACACCAAACACGAATGGGCAGCTGCAGTTCAGCTCACTCAGCAGACACCACACACACACACACACACACACACACACACACACACACACGAATCAACAAAGGAGGTTCAATCCAGAGGAAACCTTGAGGCTTGCCAGCTGACCTGAGTCCACAGGAACTGCATAAGAAGTTCTTTGGCGAGCTTCTCTCTATGAAGTCACCACAAGGGAAGCTCAGCAATGCAGTGTAAGGCGAACCAATACATGCGTGCATCAGCAAAGATAGTGAAATGGAACAAAGTGAACCAATGCTCAAGCTCCCACTGTCTGTGGGGTCATGTTTATATTCTTTCTAAACATAAGTCCTTTCACATGTTGCTAAAGCAAAACACCCTTTTACGTGTTTGCCCCAGCTAAACATCATTTGACATAACTGACTTCCAAAGAAACCAGAAGGCTCTACTTCACATGTATGTCTGTGTGGGGATGTCAGATCCCCTGGAACAGGAGTTACAGACAATTGTGAGCTACCATGTGGGTGCTGGGAATTGGATCCAGGACCTCTGGAAGAGCAGCCAGTGCTCTTAACTACTGAGTTATCTCTCCAGCCCAGACTTTTTCTTAAAAGGAGAATCAGCTGGAGTCCAAGAAGCAGAGACAGGGGCTGCAACTTTCAAACAAGTCTGAGACAAGACTCTGGTTACGAAAATAATAAATATGGAATTAATTCATGTAATTGTTTCTCAGGCCAATGGGAGTTTCAAAAGAAAAAAATTTAAGAGGGCCAAGTGGCTCAATAGGTAAGGGTACTTGGGTTTAATTCTTGAGTCCCACAGGTGGCAGGAGCAAACTCTCAAGAGTCCTGAGCATTACCCTTTGACCTACACTACACACACACACACACACACTCACACACGTGAGTACAAGAGCATAATCAATTTATCAATAAAGAAAAAAAAATCTATCATTCATAGACACTTGATTTCACCACATGGAAATGTATAAAGCAAGGATGTTGGATATGGAAGAGAGATTTAGCTATAAATTCAAATAAATTAAAGAAAAGAAAAAAGTTGCCGATGTTGGGTCTGCAAAGAGAGATCTCAGCATGATTGATGATCACTGTCACACCAAAAGACGAGACTTCCCAGACCAGAGAGAACAAGATCCTTGAGAAAAATGCCTCAGACACAGCTGTAGGGAACATTAGTTAGCCTTAAGATAGGAAGACCGAAGGGAACCAAGGGACCAATGGAGGCCAGACAGTTTCTGAATACAGGTCTTGAATGTCTCCAACTGGGAAGGAGTCCCTTGATGCTTGCTTTAGTGTTGGATATGTTATATGAAGCTAATGCTCAGTGACCAAAGGAAATGGGAGGAGTTAAAAGTGGAGAAAGACATTGGGGCTTACTCCGTGCCGCTTCCCGATTGAAGTGGAAAGCCACTGTTTTCTGTCTAGTTCGCCTCCCCCTCTCACCATTCCCATTAGCATAGAAGGGAGGGCCAGTTTCCAGGAAGGGTCAGCAGAAGGCCACCTCTGCCTCTGCTAAGTGGACTTAGTTCAGATTAGAGCATGTGTTACTCTGAGCCATGTGGTGTAAAGGCTGGACAAATATGCACTTTCCTGGTGCTGAGGGCAAAGGTCAAGAGGACTGGGCAGTGAGCAGAAAGGTAATCATGTGCTAAAAGCAAAGAGAACAGGGGGTGGCATCCCCTTTTACCTACCAAGTGTTTTCCTCAGAGGTTAGTCATTTTACAAGAAATAGAAACTTCAAGTAGCAAAGTAGCAAGCTGGGTGTCAATAGATTGTTAGCTTTTGATTGATCCAGGATATCTGAAGTCTTACCAACATGAACTCCCCTTCCTTCCTTCCCCTATGTTCTGGTTATATTGGGTTTTCTGTAGATTCCTCCTGCATAGAATTTCACATCCATGGAGAATGGAGAGAACCATGCAGAAGAACCTAGGCTTTGGAGCTGGCAGCCACATCTGTGAATTGGAGATGATATTCACCTCTGAGGACTGAGTGACTATTTACAAAAGTGGGTGGCATTAGCTACCCAGCTCTTACTTTGGGATATGGGTCTTGATTGTGAGAGCCCTCAAGCCACCTTCATTATGGCTTTTCCCAACTTAGACACATTGTTCAGATTGACCCTGCACTTAATGCTTTTCTCTGCGCTCCATCAATAGGTGGTGTTCTGCCGTGATGTCACCAAGCTATTGCACTCTGGAAATTGCTTGCTCTGATGTTGCACCTCCTTGGGTCCAAGCTGACATGCTTTTGTAACTCTCAGCCCTTTACCTAGATCCTTGAGAGACACCATTTCTCAGTTTCTTCAGCAAGCATGAGAGAAAGCGTTTCAGGTTCCCAATCTAAATGTCCAGGAAGACTCTGGGTCCTCAGTGTAAACTCACACAGAGACAAAGACGCATGCATACATGCAGGTGCCTGTGCTATACTGTGGCCAGGTAGTAGCTGCTGTAGTTATGCTCGGGTGAGACAGTCCTCTTTGGAAATCACCGGGCGTGGGTACTGAGCTTGCCAGTCTCTCTCTCTGGCACAGTGAATGCTTCCTCGTTTGCCCTTTCCCTTTGAAGTTCGTGCCCTCAGGCACCAGGCTAAATTTAGCTCTTTTGGGGAACCTTTCCTGACTGTTTGTTGCACAGCTGTGGTAGTTTTGGCCACTCCCCCGACAGGGCTGAGGGCTGCCACCCCTCACCTAGAGGTCTCTTCAGGTGCTCCGGGTTGTGGTGCCGTTTGTGTGATTGGTCCTTTCAGTAGCGCCAACAGGGTTTGCTCTGAGAATCAGTTTGTGCTGTTGGAAGCTGAAGCCCTTCATCCTAGCTCCTGAACCTTTGGCTCTCCAGCCCTTCATCCTAGCTCCTGAACCTTCAGCTCTCCTTTGTCGTCTCTTTCTTGTTCTGAAACAATTGCCCACAGCTCTTCTCACTTCCTGTAAGTGACTAAGCACTGAGAAGTAGCTCCTGGACTGCTCTCCACGGACAGCGGACAGCGTTTCTGATCCCCGAGGACCCAGCACAGTTAGGGGCTCTTTTGTTTTCTTCTTTTTCTAAGTATTTATTTTAGCTGTGTATTGTGTGACACAAGTTTTTAATCCTAGCACTTGAGAGACAAAGGAAGATGGGTCTCTGTAAGTTCAAAACCGGTTTGGTCAACAGAGTCTAGGGCAGCCAGAGTGACATAGAGAGACACTGTCTCAAAAAACAAAAACAAAAACAAAAATATTTCACCTTATCTTATTTTATGTGGGTATGCCTCTGAGTATATATATGTTCATCACATTCATGCAGGAGCCTGTGGAGGTCAGAAAAGGGCATCAGATCTCCTGGAACTGCAGTTACAGATGATTGTAAGCCATATATGGGTGCTGGGAACTGGGTCCTACGTCCTGTGTCCTCTGAAAGAGCCATCAGTGCTTTTAACCACTAAGCCATCTCTCCAGCACCCAGTTAGGTACTACTACTAACAGATGCTAGTTAGTGTCTACTTATAGGTGAATTATCTTAGCTGAGTAAGACAGAGGCTGGAGTCAGAATCTCTTGGTAGGTGGTTAAATGAGAGAAACATACATAAGGGCTTTTATAGGTTTAAATGTGCTCATTTTCAAAGGCACAGAACATGGTATATAGATCATACTCAACCTTTTATTATTTTCTACTTTTTAATATAAGCTCTGAATAAATCAACCATTCAGCAAGCATGGATGGATCTCTGTCTTCATTTGACTAGTGAGGAGTACTTCAGAAGTAAACAAAGGAACAATAAAAGAAAATAAATAGAAAAGGAGACCTGTCTTGGAGAAGATTGGGATACTATTGGAAAAGGAATCAATAGGCCTCTATCCTCCTTGAATGTAAAGACTATATGGTAAAGCCAAACTAACCCACATAAAACAAGATCAGAGCTACCACTAAATGTGAGGAACATTCTGGAGAGGCTTTGCAGAGGAGGGAGGTTTGTACTGACCTTGAAGTGTAAGAAGGCTCTAAATGGATACAAGGGAGAGACTTATCAGCGGAGAGAACGTGATGAGCAGAGGCCAGAGGAAATGACTCCTATAAGGTTCATACATGGGACTTGGAGATGACTGTAAAGATCCAACCAGATTTGAGCAGGAAATGTACATGAGGGAGGGGAGAGCCAGTCAACCCTCAGTCTCGAAATCTAGTAATATGAGAGGGCTCCTGTTAAAGAGGAATCTTGCCCTTTTATTTCTTCTAGAAATGATAACAAATGAGTTCTTACTCAGATTCACCCTCATCCTCATCTTTTCTTTCTAGATAACCAGGTCCAGAGGTACCATAAGACCAAAGCAAGGGACCCCAGACCAATGAGACCCTGATGTGTATGTCCTGCTACGAAGGGCTCTAGTCACATCTGGGCACAGATTCCCATGAGAAGAGTCAACAGCTTGGAGGTGGTTGGGGACATCAAAGAATATGGCTTAAAGAGATACCAAGATGTAAGGATAGAAAATAATAAATGTAGATACTCCTGAGTGGCCATTGTCTTGACACATGAGTGGGGCCAATGGCCCTCCCTGGTGTCACTGCTGCCACGCTTGCTGACCACAGAGAGGCTCAATTTTAAGGATTTGTCTGACAGGTCACATGAAAAAACTGCTCCTTTGGAACAGCTATTTACAAGGAGAGCAAAGCTCCCTGTAAAACTAAAGGTTAGTATAGGATCCCCAGTAACTCTTTAAACCAAAGCAAACATGCAAGCAGGCCTTGTTTGCTCTGCACAGGGCTTGTCTCCTGCCCTCAGTCACCTGATTTCCAAGGCTCCTGGTTGATTTCCTCCTGGGGTCAAAGATGAGAACAGGCAGCTGGTGCTCAAAAGATGGGGGATGCTAGACTACAGGAGGAGTAGGGGTTATACTCTGGTTCTGTTTTTAAATGGTGAGATTGTTGGTGGTTTGGAGATCAAGAAACTTGATTAGGGGCTGGAGAAACTGACCAATGTTTGGACCCCAGTACCACTAAGGTGGCTCACAACTGCCTGTAACTCCAGCTCCAGGGTACTTGACATCTTCTGGTCTTGACAGGCACCCTCCTTCCCTGCAAAACACATGCATATACATGAATAAACAATAAAATAAAGCCTTTTAAAAAGAGATAAGCCTGGGCTGGAGATATGGCTCAGCAGTTAAGAGCACTCACTAGCTGCTCTTCCAAAGGTCTGGGTCTCAATACCCAGTACCCACACTGCCACTCACAAATGTCTGTAACTCTAGTTCCAGGGGATATCACACCTTCACACAGATAAATATGCAATCAAAACACCGATGCATATAAAAGTAAGTAAATTAAAAGAAAAAAAGAAGCTTAATCAGGCTAGGGATGTAATTCAGTTGGAAGAATGTTTGCCTAGCACACACAAAGCCCTGGTACCATGTAAAACTGGGTGTGTGACTCTGGCAGTTAAGAAATGGAAGCCAAGCCAGGAACAGTGGTGCATGCCTTTAATCCCAACACTCTGCAAAGCAGAGGGCGGAGAATCTATGAAGGCCAACCTTGTCTACATAAAAAGAAAAAGAATTGGGAATCACCAACAAGCTGAGCAGTGGTGGTACACGCCTTTAATCCCAGCAGAAGTAAATGGATCTCTGAGTCGGAGACCAGCCTGGTCTACAGAGTGAGCTCCAGGACAGCCAGGGCTACACAGAGAAACCCTGTCTTGAAAAATCATTTTAAAAAAAAAATTGATCAGAGAAATCCCCAAAGAATGTAAATCTGGAACACTTAGAACCTTCAGCAGACGTATGACTCTTCTGCCTCTATCTGAGGGCTCTGCATTAGTAGATGGGAAATAATACCAAATCTATAGAGCTTCAGATAGCCAGCATATTAAAAACAGCTTCTCCGTGTTTCCCCTCTAATCTTCCTTACCTTCCAGCCTCTAAGACAGACTGCCTCCCCTGAGTCATGCAGTTTGTGTAACCACTAAGGGACCTGCCCCATGGAATTTGCAATCTTGCTTAGGGCACAGTATGAGTATGACACATACATACAGCAAAGAAAATAGCACCAGCCATATGTAATATGCTATAGAATAAGTAACATTTAAAAAATGCTGGGTGGGGATGGAACAAGCTTGTGTGGCTCAGAATACACAGTGAAGGAGACCTTGCCTATAATCTGAAGTTCTTAGCCTGACTCCCTGTTCTTCCCCAAGCCTGGAGCTACCATCTTCCCCCCCCCTCACCTCCTAGAATTCCTTTCTGAAATCACATTGGCTCATGCCCATGTTCCTCTCACTCAGCTGGGTTTTCCATTTGCTTCATTTTGTCTGTCGTTGAACATAACTCCTTTCCTCTCTGTTCTTCTGCTCTTCCGATCCTAGCCGTGTTCCAGCTCTGGCTCCCATTTCCCATTTCTCAAGACCTTCCCAGCGTGTGCCCTCAATCTCCCTGAACCCACATCATGTGATGCCCAGAACGCAAGGCCTGGAAGGTCTTCTTCCCATTCGTGCACAAACTTGCAACAGTTCCTTTTTTTGTTGTTTTGTTTTGTTTTGTTTGTTTGTTTGTTTGCTTGCTTTTCGAGACAGGGTTTCTCTGTGTAGCCTTGGCTGTCCTGGAAGTCACTCTGTAGACCAGGGTGGCCTCGAACTCAGAAATCCGCCTGCCTCTGCCTTCCAAGTGCTAGGATTAAAGGTGTGTGCCACCACCGCCCAGCTAATCCTTTTTGACTTTTGATCTCTTTGTGGATCATCCCTCCAACTACTTCATGCTCTCTATGAAAGATGACATTTTATATCTCCTCCAGCATCTAGCTCAGGGTCTAACATGTGAGGATCAATAGCTGTTTGTCAAAGTAATGACACTAGAAAACATTTTAAAATGTTTGTTTTTGTTTATTTAAGGGTTGTGCAAGCATGCAGAGGGCAGACCATCTGGAGGTCAGAGGGCAATTTCCTTGAGTCAGCTCTCTTTCCACTGTGTGATCGAACTCAGATCATCAGACTTGGCAGCAAACACCCTAACCTACTAACCCATCTTGCCAGCTTTAGAAAATGTCCTAATGTTTAATATTGTTTCTTCATTTGTCCCATCTAAAGGAGTAAAGGGGAAGCAATATTAACGGAGGGTCTACATTGGGCACTTGGTCAGCACTTTTTGATCATGGTATCCCTTATAATTGCATCTCCTTCAGACAGGCAAATATCTTCAGTTTATGTGCTATAAAAGTGGGATTCAAAGACTTTGCTCACCTGTTCAAAATCAGCAACAATGAGATGGAGTTGGGAGGTGAACCCTGGCTGAGAATACCTCTCCTGCTTCTTCTTGTATGTGCTAAGCTTCTCTGTGCGGCTTCTCCATCTGGAGACCTGCCCTCAGGACTGTCACTGAGGTTCTTCCTGACGGCCCTTCACACGACTTTGCTCATCACTCTGAGCACTATCCCTCCTTTAAAGTTACCTTCAAAGACTCTTCCTGGAACCCATTAGGGGTTTTATTTTCATAAAATACCCAACATTTCCTTCTCTTAGCCTCAAAACTTCCTTCTATCTTTTATATCTCTGATATCTCACTCGTCATTGACGGTCCAGTTGAAATGAACATCTCCGTCTACAGTGAATTTTTCTGTGACCCTATTCTATAATGAAATTGGACATTCCCATTTCTGAGTCCCATGACCCACTGCCTCTTTCACAGAACATAGGACTAGAACTCCATATTGCTATGCACATGGGGTCAGTATGTTAGATCGCCATTAACATGAACATTTAAATAAGTGTTTTACTTGATATTAAGATGGCTATGAGGGACAATGGTGATAGGAATTTTTTCTAATGCCCTGCTATCATCTAAGGTCTGGAAATGCACACATGGTTCTTGAATGACAGATACATCATTTATTTGGTCCATGGTCATGCATCTAAAGATAGAGATGTGCTTCTGCCTGAAGGCAGGCAGCAATAAAGGAATGACTGCTAGGATCTAGCCCTACAGACACACCAAATCTACATACACAGTCTATATCTCAACAGCACTCAAGGCTAGGATCAGCTGCCAGAAGGTGGAGCCTGGCCTCCAGTTTTATGCTCCAAGCTCTTTGCAAAGACCTGAAACAAAGAAGACACATAATGTTTTTTGTGAATGGATACGCCCTCCATTTTCTTGTTCCCCTTTAGTCCTCAATCTTGCTCTTTTTCCCCCTCCTTTCCTCCTTTCTCCAGGTCAGTTCAGGACCTGTTGAGGTGCCTAAGGCTAAAAGCAACTGAGGCCCCAGTTACATAAGGGAAGGACTGCCTTTGTCACCACTAGACTCTGAGGAGGCAGCAGGAGACGACTAGGGTCAGTCAGATTCAAAGAACTGGGACTCGAGATGTTTCTCGCCTTCTGTTTTATTCCTGACCTCATCCCTTCAGTCCTAAAGATGGCATTGTCTGTCCCTGTTATGAAAAGGTCTCTAGCAGCCTTCTTAATTCTTGCATTCCCCAAAGAACAGTGTTCAGGCAGGACACAGCAATCGGTCAAACATCCAAGAGTTTAAGTACAGTAAGCAAGGAAGCAAGAACACACCCTTTAGAAATCCAGCAGACCAAACTAAGGTCTGTTGTCACCTCCCCTGTGCCACCTCCAGGCTGGGCCTCTCCATTAAAGGACCAGGTTTTTCTCAGAAGCCCATTGTACTTAAATTTTAATCTAGGTAGACATATAAGATGCAAAAACAAATATAAGGGTTTAAGTACTCCTAAAGCTGAATAGTATACTAGGAAACCCGGGTAATAGCACTGTGGGCATGCTCCCCGCTGAGGAAGTCTTGAAGTTGGATTAATCTGACCTAACCAGAGTTGATTACACCATCTATTGTTCTGATGAGACAGGCTGACTCCAGGACAGGCTTCAAATTGGCAGTTCAGGAGATTAGGCCTAAAAACCCAGGCTTTAGGCAGCTAGTCAGAAACTGCCCCGCCATCAGGAACTGCCCCACCACCTAGCCTGAAGTAAGGACAATGGGTCAGCAGTTTCCAGCCAGCCCCCACTCTAAGTGATGGAATGTCCTTAGAGATAGAGTAAGACAAAGCCCACCTAGCCCAGGGTTCCTGCGCAACAGCTTCCGGTCATCACCTCTCCCTCCCTCCCCAGTAATGGTTCTGGAATGCCTAGAGATAGAGAAAGGCAAAGTCCACCTACCCCAGAATTGCCCTAATGTGCTTTAAATCTGGCCTGAGAGCTCACTTGGTTGTCTCTCTATCTTGGTAATGGGAGACCCCAGCATGTTGGACTTCTGTAGAATAAAACATTTGCTGTTTTGCAAATAAAGCATTTACACACTATTTGACTCCAGGGCATCATTCTTCAGTAACTACGGACCTCTTCCTCTGAATTCTCAGAGGAAGGACCTCTGAGAATGCTCACACATTCTCAGTCCTTCCTGAGTCCAGCTGATGAGCCCCAAATCTGAGCCACCTGGCTCTTGAGCCCTTTCCTTAAGAATAGCTCGTGGCTGTTCTCATTGATACCCCATTCTCCTGCCTGGTGCTATTCCTAAGAACACCTAATATCACAAGAACTCTGACCCTTGGAACTGAGAAACACACTGCCTCTACAGGAACGGACTTTGCAAAGATCAGGGACAAACCATTTGTTTTCTTTAGCATCAAAAATACACCCAAGTCAAGTGTGGAGTACTCACCTTTAATCCTGGCATATGGGAGGCAGAGGTAGGCAGATCTCTATGAGTTCTGGGCCTGCCTGGTCTATATAGTGAGTTCCAGACCAGTCAGGGCTACATAAAGAAACCTAGTCCCCAAAGCAAACAAAACATACACTCAGTTTTGAACCTTGATTCCAGCTGTCAGGTAACTAGCTGATACTCTTTCTCAATGGAAGCTCCCTCCCTGGTCAAGGGTTGTGGTAGACCCAGAGAGATGATGAACAGATAGATACAAAGCATCTTCCTATGCCCACCTCTCTTCCCAGGTATCCTGCTCCACACTGCCCACAGATCTGATCTGGGGAGTCTGTTCCTTCTGTCTTCCTGATGTGTGGGTAAGTGGGAGTTGAATGAGGATGTACTGGTTCTCGATGCTAATGCATGATTAACTCTAGCTAAGAATATTGCCTGAGTCTTGGAAAAGCAAGTGCCTGTTCTCAAAAGGTTGACCACTGTTTTAGGAGATCATTCTCATGATAAATACTCAGAAGGGAATGCCAGTGGATCAATATCAAATAATAGGGCAGAGATAGAGGCAAGAACAGTCATTGAAGAAAGAACAGAGGAAATGTCACCAAGGTGCCAGAGAGGTCATCTCTAAGCTGCAGAATTGGGGCCCCCTTTCCTTGTGTCTGTGTTGTCCAGTTGTTTACTATGAGCAAGCATGGATCTTAGCATGGGTGGGAGGAATCACCTCTCAAGGCTGTTTTCCAAATGCAGAATATATTTCCTCATGACGCCATCACATCAAGAAATCTCAGCGGAAGCTGAGAGACAAACACAATGATTCATATCTGTAATTCCAGCACTCAAAAGGGTGAGTGGCAGGATTGCCACAAATTTTTAGGCCAGCTTGGGCTATGTAGTGAGTTCCAGACCAGCTTGAACTATGTAGTAAGACCCTGTCTCAAAATAAAACCTAATGAAATACAAGAAGAAGGAGGAGAAGGGGGGAGGAGGACGGAGAGAAACTGGGCAGTTTGTACAAAGGCCTTCAGCTACTGCTAGCCTGAGACGCAGGCTCTCCTTATTGTCCAACACAAGCGCCAGTGAAGACCTTAACTTTAACTGAGGACAGAGAGTGAGTTGAAGCCACATGATGGTTCAGATACTCAGGTCTGCAGAAAGCAAGCTCAGAGACAGATCCGGGCTCCCAAGGGCTCCACAAGCACAGGTTATCCCTCAGAGCTTGCTCCAGAGATGCTCAGAGAGTCAGAGGGGAGCCTAGGAAAGAAGCCAAAAAGGAGCTGTCTGATATAGCATAGAAAGTGCCCCAGCTCGGGAGCTGGCAGGTTTCCAAGGCAGGTCAGCCCCCAGCTCAACTCCTGCTCCACCTACAGCTCCAAGCTTCCTACTCATTGCCCGACTGTTACCAACAGTCTGTCTGCCTCTCTTATCTCCCGCCTCAGCCTCCAGCCCCAACCCCACACTCATTGCATCACCCTCAACTGAGCTTGTTTCCCCAGGGTCTGCAGCTGTGGCCTGTTGCCCTGGTGACAGTCACACTCCAGCTTTGGAAAGGAAACTAACTTATGAGGTCACAGAGGAAGCTAGGGTGGGGCATGGTGGGGGAAGGATAGACACCAGAGCTTGTGCTAGACTCCTGAAAGGGCAGAGAGTGACTAAGCGTGCCCATCCCCACACTGTCCCCATATGCCTGTTGTCTCTTGAGGAACTCTAAGGTAGGGGTGAGAAGGTAAGGTTTCTGAAGAGAGAAGCTGTCAGAATACAAGAGAGAAGGCCAGGTGTAGAAATGTGTCAACAGACTAAGCTCAGTATTTGGGAGACAGAAGCAGATAGATCTCGATAAATTTTAGGCCAGCTAGGGCAATGTAGTGAGACCGATATCAAAATAAATAAAAGTATAGCTAATCTCTTGTGGAGAAGTGCCCACTTTTCCCCCTATCATCCTGTAGAGTCCTCAGGAAATGATAATTAAAGAATAATGACAGGTACTTTAAAGAAGTTTAACTGCACACATAAGAGCTAAGTGTGTGTGTGTGTGTGTGTGTGTGTGCCCATGAACATTTGCATGCATGTATGTATTTTCTTTTGAAACAGTCTTCCAGTGGGGCAGTGGTGACACAGACCTTTAATCTTAGGGCTCCAGAGGCAGAGACAGATAGATCTCTGAGTTTGAGGCTAGCCTGGTCTACAGAGCAGTTCCAGGATAGCCAGAAGTACTGCACAAAGAAACCCTGTCTTAACAACAAAACAAAAATAAAGAAAGAAAAAAGAAAGAAAGAGAGAGAAAGAGAGAGAGAGAGAGAGAGAGAAAGGGAGGGAGAGAGAAACAGAAAGAAGAGAAGAGGGTCTTTATGTGCCCCAGATTGGCCTGGCCTTGAAGTAACTCTCCCTAGGCTACACAGTGAGTTGAAGGCTTGCCCAAGGAACCTAGTGAGAGCCTTTCTCAAAATCAAAACAGGACAGAAGATCTGGGGATGTAACGCAGTGCTGGAGTGCTTGCCTAGAATGTGTGAGACCCCATATTCAGGATCCAGAAACTAAATGCCTACCTAGCTAATTAAAGTTAAAGATTCAGGAGTGTTCATCAAGTCTTGGAGGATTCGGAGCCATTATAATTCTCATCTGGATATGATACCATCTGCTCTCTGGTCCTCATTGTCCCCAAGTTTTCTAATAGAAAATTTGACCCATATAATAAAAACAGTATCTTGACAAAATGTAACCAGTCACCCACCATCTCCATGGCAATGACACACTTGCTGTGACAATAAGAACACGAACTTCAGAACCAGGCACTTGGCAAAAGCCTGGCATGAGTTTTCGCTGGGCAAACATCTGTAAAGCAGGCAGCCCCGGCTACACCACCACCACTGTGAGAAACAGCGAGAGGGTCTACGTTCCCTGCTGAGGCTGGATGCCTGGCATGCACTTGGCGCTTAGTAGGTGTGCTTGTCGGGTTTTGTCAGCTTGACACAAACCTAGACATATCAGGGAGAGTTAATCTTAGCTGAGAAAGTGCCTCCTGAAGATTGGCCTGTAAGAGAGTTTATAGGGCATTTTCTTAATTAGTGGTTGGTGTAGAAAGGCCCAGCTTATTGTAGGTGGTGCCACCCCTTGACAGGTGGTCCTGGGGTGTTTAAGAAAGCAGGCTAAGCAAGCCATAGGGAGCAAGCCAATAAGCAGCACTCCTCCATGACCTCTACATCAGTTCCTACCTCCAGGTTCTTGCCTCAATTGAGCTCCTCCTGTGACTTCCCTGGATGATGGACTACAAGCTGTAGGATAAAAAAAACCATTTCCTGCCCACATTGCTTCTAGTCATGATGTTCTATCACAGCAATAGAAACCCTGACTGAGACAGTAGGGGAAGGCTACTGCTATCCTATCAGAAGTCAGCACTCTCTACAGTACTTCACTCCAAAAATGGCTATTCTGAATGGTGGGTTGACTAGGCCTATGCCATCCCGAATAAGCCCAGTCCTGTCTAGCCTCAGAAGCATTGGTGCAGTGATAAACCATGCCTCCAAGAACAGAGCCAGAACTACGGTATGGACTGTGGGTCAAATTCTACCAGCTGCCCGCTTAGCTGACTGAGAGGGATTCTCAGTTTTAGACCATGTGGGTAGGAAAGAGGTGTCTGTCATTCCACTCAGAAAATAGAGGTCAAGGGATTAGAAGTTCAGGGTCATTCTCAGTTATGGGTTGCTTGGGCCAGCCTGGACTAATGAGGTTCTGTCTCAAATAAACAACAATAAGAATAAAAACCCACATGAAACACGTATCTTTATGATATTTCAGTGTCCACAGGTTATTTCTCCAGAAGACAGCCACACTCATTCATTTGCATGTCTTCCATGGCTCCTGTGGTGTTTCAGGGGCAGAGCTAAGTAAGTGCCACAGAGTCCCCGAGGTTGACAAAGCTTAATATCCTCCTTGTCCTTACAGAAAGGATTGGCTTATTGATCCTCCATTGGGATCAATAGGCCAATGCCAGTCCAGGCAGAGACAATTTTTTTCCTCAGTCACCAGAAAGTCCTCACCAGCGGCACACACACTCTCTCCTTGGCTCATTCATCAGGATGTTGTTAACACCAGCTGGCCTTCACTGTGGAAAGCGTAAGACAGGATTAGGCTGTAAAATATGACTGTTATTTTCTGAGCTAGCATGGTGGGGGTGCAATTCCAGTCACCCCTACTGAAAGCCACTCAATGTGCTCTTTGTTCTCCAGGCCCTTGATCTCTCATTCCTATTACAATTTCTCAGGGCCTGCTGTGTCCTATTTGAACTGGCTCAGCCAGGAAAAGAAAAAAAAAAGAAAGAAAAAAGAGTCAGGCTTTGTCCACACCTTCAATCAGGCTGGAGAGAGGTTAGAAAGAAGAAAATGAGGAAGAAGAAGCATTAGAATAAAAACTGATTTAGTGTTGCTTGTATACCAGGAACCTTGATGAAATATGGTAATTGTCCTCATTAGGGTTACTGTTGCTGTGATGTAACACCAGGACCAAAGACAAGCGGGAGGAGACAGTTTATTTGGCTTACACATATGTCTACATCACTCTTCAACATCCATAGAAAGTCAAGGCAGGAACTCACACAGGCAGGAACTTGGAGGCATGACCTGATTGATGCAGGAGCCACGGAAAGGTGCTGCTATGGGCTTGTTCCCCATGGTTTGCTCAGCCTACTTCCTTATAGAACCCAGGCTACCAGCCCAAGGGTGGTTCCCACCCACAGTAGGCTGGGCCCTCCCCCAGCCAATCGCTAATTAAGAAAATGCCCTATAGGCTTCTTTACGGCCAGATCAATGGAGGCATTTTTCTCAATTGAGGCTCCTTCCTCTCTGATGACTCCAGCTGCTGTCAAGTTGATATAAAATTATCCAGTACAGTGATGAATAAGGAAAAGTCCCCAAGAGAACAGGAGACAAAAAAAAAGGAAAAGACTTCATAAAACAAGGGAATGAGGGTTGGCGAGATGGCTCAGCGGGTAAGAGCACTGACTGCTCTTCCAAAGGTCCTGAGTTCAGATCCCAGCAACCATATGGTGGCTCACAACCACCCATAAATGAGATCTGACGCCATCTTCTGGTGTGTGTGAAGACAGCTAGAGTCAATTACGCAAGAGCAGGCCCAGAGCAAGTGGGGTCCTGAGTTCAATTCCCAGAAGCCACACACATGATAGCTCACAGCCATCTGTACAGCTACAGTGTACTCATACACATAAAATAAATAAAATAAATCTTAAAAAAAAAGACAAGGTAATGAATGCTATAAAAGAAGTATGCACAGCATGGGGGAGGAGAAGGTAATTCATGTGTTATGGTCCTGAAGAAATCATGGGAAGGTCACAGTCCTGAATGATGGAGAAGCTGCCAAGGTGAGAGGAGAGGGCAAAGTCCTCACGATCCAACAACCCAGGTCACATGGACATTTGAGCAGGAGGGCTGGGCAGGAGCAGGACTCCAGGAAATAAGCTGGGATTACACTGTAAAGGACTCACTGCACTTCTGTCGAGGAGCAAAGCTCTACCCTAGAAGGGATGAAAGTCTTCACAGATTTGAAGAAAACAGAGAGAATCGAGCATGCGCTTTCAAGGTTACCCTTGGTTACAACACGGAGGGATTCACTGGCCTAGGGAAAGCTTGAATTTAAATAAACAAATGAGGGCTGGAGAGATGGCGCCACAGTTAAAGGTACTTTCTGCTTTCCCGGAGAACCCACGTGCAGTTCCTAGCATCCACATTAGGCTGCTCATAACCATGTGTACCTCCCGCACCTCCTGATTTCATGGGTGTCTGCACACACATAGCATTCACCCACACAAGCACATACCCTAGGCAAAAAGTAAAATTTAAAAGTAAGTAAGTCATAAGTGACAGCAAAGGTTGGTAAGAAGAAATCTCATGATATAGCATTAACAAGACTTCATAATATACTAAACTTAGATGAAGGAAAAGAGAAAAGGGCCGAGCAGTGGTGGCACATGCCTTTAATCCCAGCACTTGGGAGGCAAAGGCAAGGGTATTTCTGAGTTCGAGGCCAGCCTGGTCTACAGAGTGAGTTCCAGGACAGCCAGGACTATAGGACTACACGGAGAAACCCTGCCTCGAAAAAAAAAGAGAGAAAGGGTATGAAGTCTGGTCCCTGAAGTGGACATCTAGACAGATGGTGATGCCCAATTTTGGAAAGAGTAAATGACAAAAAGACCAGTGTTTCAACTGAGAATGAAAACTGCTTGGCATGATGAATCTGTTAGTTGACTTGAAGCATTGGTAGTTGGGGTTATCCAGGTCTAGTAGGCAGTAACTGAGACTGTAGGGTACCTTCCAGAAAGATAGGTGCTACAGATAGGTATTTAAGAATTATCAGGAGGTGGAGAGGCTAACAAGATGGCTCAGCGGTTAAAAGAGCCAGCTGCTCTTCTAGAGGATCTAGGTTCAATTCCCAGCATCCACATGGCAGCTCAGAACCATCTGTAACTCCAGTTCCAGGGTATCTGATCCCCTTTTCTGGACCCTGCAGATACCGGGCATGAATGTGGTATACAGATATGCATGCGAGCAAAGCAAAACACCCATAGACATAAATTAAAAAAGAAGAGGAGAAGAAGGAGAAAGAGAAGGTCAAGTAAGAAAGCAGAGGAGGAGGAGGAAGAAGAAGAATCAATTGTTCGGGATCAAGCATGGTGACTATGCCTTTAAAACATCATTTGAGAAACAGAGAGGGTGGATCTCTGTGAGTCTGAGGCCAGTGTCTTGGATGATAACAGCCTTCATAGGCTCATATGTTTGAATATTTGAGGTTTCAAATGACTCATGCCTTTCCCAGCATGCTCTCCACCTCCTGCTTATATTTAGAGACATGAGCTGACCGTGTCTTTACTCCACCATCATGGACTCTGACTCCCTGGAACTATAAGCCAAATTAAACACTTTATTTTATGAGTTGTTTTGGTCATAAGGTTTTATCACAGCAATATAGAAGTAACTAATACACAAGGTTACATAGTCTTAAAATAATAATAATAATAATAATAATAATAATAATAATAATAATAATAATGCCAGCAAGAGTCAAGTATTGGCTGTACAAGCCTGACTACCTGAGTTCAGTCCCTAGAACCCACATGTCTTAGTCACTGTTTTGGTGCTACAAAGAGACACCATGACCATGGCAGCTCTTAAACAGGAAAGCTTTTAATTTGGGTTTGCTTACAGTTTCAGAGCTTTAGTCCATATAATAGCATGGCAGCACACAGGCAGACATAGTGCTGGAGGAGCTCAGAGTCCTACATCCAGATCCACAGTCAGCAGGAAGGAGAGAGACACTAGGCCTTGCTTGAGCATTTGAAATCCCAAATCCCACCCACAGTGACAAGCTTCCTCCAAAAAGGCCACACCTGTCAAGTACTGCCACTCCCTAATGACCAAGCATTCAAATATATGATCCTATAAAGACCATTCCTATTCAAACCACCACAGATGAGGAAAAGCAGAATCCAGAAGGAAACGACACCAATGCCATAGAGAACAGACCCTAAACCCTCTCCTCTGGAGAGGAGCCAAAAAATAAAATGCAAAGATCGAAAACCTCCTCACACCGTGGATTCCCACAGGCTCACTTGGAGAGTCACAAAAATCCATCTTTCCAGAACATGGGCCCAGGGCTAGAGAGCTGGGAAGCAGGAGTCAGATGGTTGGTTTTTATGAGCTCCAAAAAGAACCTGCTATGCTGCAGAGGAGGGGCACCCCTTGCCTCGTTGGAGCAAGAATGGAGTCATGTGACCAGGAAGGGAACTTGCCGGGCTCCCAAGACTATGGGTTTGAAGAACTGGAAGCAGAGAAGAGGGCGCAAACAAGAAGCAGTGTTTCTGGCGTTTTCTGCTCGCTGTTCTTCATCCACTCCCTTCTGTTTCTCCAATGCCAGTTGTATGCCCTGGAAAACATCTGTGTGCTGTGATCTAGAAGCAGACCAGCCGATTCTTGTAACTCTCCAAGGTGTGACATTGGGTTTTTCACTAAATCCAAGTGGGTCTTGTGAGAACTTGTGATTTGCAGGGCTTTCCCTCTTGAAGAAGCATTCCTTCATTAAACATCCTGTTGTGAACAGGACTAAAGCCATGAACCCCATGGCACAGATTTCAGATTTCTCTGGAAAGAGGTCTGCCATGAGCTGGGTAAGAGCCAGTGTTCTCCTCTCTGTAGCATATGGCATGGTACCACCGAAGAAGAAAAACAGTGGCTAAACTCCCAAGCATCACTTCTAATACAAGCTTTTATTACTGCTTAGCTTGAGCCAAACAGAATGGAATTTAGAATAGTAGGGTGTCAGGCCACTGGCAAGCTGAATTCTACTTCCAATGTCTGTGAATAATCCCTGAGTCCTACCTAATGGAAAGAGAGATTTTCACACTCCAATGTAACTTCCTTATATACAATACTAGCAGGATTAACTTGCTTAAACCTCTGATGGTTTCCTCTTGACCTACTCCTTGTATTTTAGGAAACTATATAGAATGTAAGTATCTAGACCCTATAAATATTATGCCAATATTTCAAATTGTGCAAATGATTCAGATGGATAAGTACTATACAGTGACTTAAAACTATAAGCCTACTGCACCAGAACCCACATAACAGAAGGAAGGAGCCTATCCTGACGCACCAGGCCCTTGTTATAGCTTTATAAATCATAAAAATGAATACTAAAATGTAAGCATTCTGCTCATTAAAAGAATGAGAAAACAAACAAGAACAGAAAAACAAGGAAAAAAATAGTGTAAAGGGTTAGCAAAAAAAAAAAAAAAAAAAAAAAAAAAAAAAAGTGGCTCAATGATTTGAGAGCACTGGCTGCTCTTGAGAGGATCGAGGTTTGAATCCCAGGATCCACCCGGTAACTAAGAACCATTTGTAACTCCTTGCTAGGGAAATCTCTTCTGATCTCTGTAGACACCAAACATGTTTGTGTTGCAGCCATATATGTAGGCAAAACACCTCTGTACATAAAATATTTAATAATAATAAAATCTTAGAATTACACCTTCTTTATTAGTGTTACCATGGTGACACACTGCGTACACTTTGCTAGTTTGTTGCTTGTTTTTCTAGACAGGTCTTGCTATGTTTCCCAGGTTAGTTTTTAACTCCTGAGCTCACATGATCCCCCCACCTTAGCATCTCAGGTACTGGGATTCCAGGCACATAGCACCAGCACTAGAAGTGGAGTATCTGTGCTGACCTTTTTTTCCTCTAATAAGGACAGTTTCCTCAAGGCAAGTTCATTGTGGGTTCTTGTTTTGTTTTGTTGTTTTTTTATGCCTTCTTGATATAAATAAGATTACATGTTGGTTGTAAATAATTCTTTCAAGCCAGGGTTGATTCTGTTTTGATTTTGTTAAATATTATCAAAGTAATGACTTTATCTAGTCTAGCTCTCTACGCGTCTGCATCCTTCTGTGATGGGTGAACCCCCTATTCTCAGGAGTTTCAGGGATCTGACAGAAATGTGACAGCAATAATTCCTGCCCCCACCTCAACCTGTCAGCAGAGTTCACAACGTCACTTTCTTTATCCTCCTAGGACGACCTCTGAATATTGATCTTTGCCCACACCACACAGATTCTTCTTTCTCCTCCTCTTTCTCCACACATCACATTCTTTGAAAATCTTCAAAGTTCCCAGGCATGGACAGAAAGAAGCCCTTAAGGCTTGGAGCCAAGAAGGTAGACCAGTAAGAAAAATCAGAGAGGCACCAAAGCTCTCTTATCAGAGAAAGAATGGCTTCCAGTCAACCTTCCGGGCTGAGACTGTAAGAACACTCCCTTTCCTTCTTTCCACCTCAATTAAGAAAAAGTATTTAGAAATTGAATTGAATTTAGAAATAGAATTAAAAGCTGGCAAGAGAGCTCAGAGGGCAAAAAGAATTTGCTGCCAAGTCTGCCAATCTGAGTTCAGTCCCCAGAAACTGGATGGTGAAGGGACTGACCTCCATATGTGTCCTGTGGCACATGCATACCCCATTTCATGCTAAATTAATTAATCTGATTTTTAAAAATTATATTGTTATTGCTTCACTAAGCCTTTAAGAACATAAGAGACCATGGAGAAGCCAAAGTTGAAGAATATTTTGTTGGGCACAATAAGCCCAAATATCTCATGAGTGCCTGCAGTAGACCAGATAGTAAATCAGTCATGGCCTTAAAGTGCTTACAGTCTGTTGTGGATAAGCAGCAATACCTATTGCCAGGTGTGGTGGCACAGGTCTTCAATTCTCAGCACTCTAGAGTTAAAGGCAGGGGGATGGATCTCTGTGAGCTTGAGGCCAGCCTGATCTACATAGTAAGTTCCAGGACAGCCAAAGGTACATAGTAAGACCCTGTCTCAAAAAAGATGAAAGAACAAAACCAAACAAAAACAGCTATAATAACAGCTTCATTTATTTAATGCTGGAATTCCATAAGACATTGTACACAAGAATTTTAACGTATATTGAAAATATATTTATAGGGCTAGAGAGATAGATGGCTCAGCAGTTAGGAGTCCTGACTGTTCTTCCAGAGGTCCTGTGTTCAAATCCCAGCAACCACATGGTGGCTCACAACCATCTGTAATGGAGTCTGATGCCCTCTTCTGGTGTGTCTGAAGAGAGCAATGGTGTACTTATATGCATAAAATAAATCTTTTTTTTAAGAAAGAAAAGAAAATATATTTATAAACATAATATACAATATATTTTATCAATATAATATATATTATAGACATTTTTAATGTCTACATAAAATATTAAGGCCTGGATAGAATGTTAAGGCCTAGGTAAAGTGTTAAGGTCTCGCTAACTATTACCTGGCTAGCCTGCCATGATAACGAAACTTTCTCATATGTTTCTGCTGTTACTAGGAAACTTTCTAATACCAAGTTGATTATATATTCTGTTATGTTCTGTGCCCTTGGAAACCAATCATGATTGAAGTCAGAAGAACTATTTTGTATAGTTACCCATAATAAGCTTGGATCCAAACCAACCACCCAACAGCACTTCCTGCACCTGTGTATAAGCTTTTATGGTATTTGTTTTTATAAGCTGCTCCTGGGATGGACCCCAACATAAGAGATATAAAAAATTATTTAAAATAAGTTTTCTATTTCGAGTAGTGGCCGAGTAAAGTTTAAGTTCCCAAGATCTCCCTGGGAACTGACATCCTACTTGGCAGAAAGAGACATGTAAGTGGTTAACTGACATTCTGGTTGGCATGTAAAGACGTGAACGTTAGACAAAGCAAGTCCCCTGCCATGGTTGAATAGCCCAACCAATAGGAACGGGATAAGTATGCAACAAAGACATGTTCTAAGGAAATCCCTCATCCCTAAATCCTGATTGGTAAAACGACTGGGCACAGATGTTTGTAGATCTTAGGCTTTAAAAACCTGTTGGACCTTAACTCTGGGGTTACAGTTCAACTCCTGAGGTGATTCCTAGACCCGAACAGCAGACATATTATACAATAACATGTATGATAATATATATGTATCATATATTATATTTAAAGTATATAGAGATATATTAAAACACATACTGAAGACATGTTTTAATAGCAATAATATATAACAATATATTTAAATATATGATATAATATTAATAATATATTTGATTAGACTGGCATTTTAATGTTATATCACATTTACGAAGAAGACATTATATCTTCCTCTTTTATAAATGAGTCAATTGAGGCACCAAGAAGTTAAGTATCCTGCCCAAAGTAGTAAAATCACAAAGTAGAAGTGAAAACTAATGAAACAGGTGCTAAGTATATATACTTATAAGCTTACACAGCATACTGCACAGAAATCACGCTGGGGCTGGAAAGTTGGCTCAGCAGTTGAATCATGAGTTATTCTTGCACAGAACACCAGTTGTGCTTGTGATATGCACACATTCATGCAGGCATAAGACTCATACACACAAAATAATAAGATAAATAACTATAAAAAGAAAGGAGAGGGAGAGAAAGAAATGGGGCTGGGGGTAGGGGGGAGCAAAGCAAGCATGCCGGGAGCCTAGAAGCATGAGAAGGGTTGTTGGACAGCCTGGACAAGTACAAGGTCTCTCAAAGGAGTTGCTGTCTAGCCATCTTGAAGGTCAAGTTAGTCAGGTTCTGGCTGGGAAGGAATAGAACTGAAAAGCATTTCAACTGGGCATTCTAGTACCTCAAAAGATATAGACACTCTGTGTCACTGGGGACACACATAGGAGCCAGAGCCAGAGGAGGGGAAGGTCCACGCCATCCAAGGAATGCGAAGATTTGCATGTTTTTAAGTGGATCTGTGCCATAGCACGTATTATTTCTTTTCATTGCTAGGTAATATTTCAGCATTTATAACATTTCTTTTGGCCCTTTGTCAGTTGGTGGGCTTGTTTTTCAAACTGAACATTATCTAGAAGAGGGAGTTTGCTGTGAGTGGCTTAGAATAATCCTGACCCTTCCTCACCGCTCCACGTCAGTTCCTCCAGCTAAAGTACTGACTCATGCAGGGGCAGGGACATACTATTTGCTACTGTATCTTGTGTCCAATTGCTAGATCATAAACCCCACAAAGGAAAATAATGGAACAGCAGTTGTGTATAGCCCTTGAGAATGGCAAGGCTTTCCAACCCAGGCATCCTGGGTGTGGATTTCAGATGAACCACACCTACCATAATGCAGCCCTCAATCCTTTGCGGTAGAGAGTGACTAATGAAGGTGGATTGAGAGTCAGGCATGTAGCAGGTAATTTGCACTTTGTAAATTGTAGCCCTCATTGCTCTTACTGTACCCTACACACTCTTACTATACAGACCTTCGTGGTTTGGCTCCTTCAGCTTTATGTCCTACAAATCCACCCTCCTCTACACTTGGTCCTACAACAGCACCAGGCTGCGGCTGTTTTCTCAGATCTGATATTTGAAATCACCCACTCATGCCTTTGACATGCTGTCCTCAGTACTTGAAGCACCACTCCTCTATCACCTTGACAGAAATTCCATTCCCAGGTTTTCTAAGACCATTTTAAGTCCCGCCTCCTTAGATCTGCTCTCCCAGACTGTCTGTCTACTGTGTTTCCTCTACATCTTGAGTCTTGTTCATGCTTCTGTTCCTCCTCATCCCTCTGACAGTATCTGTCTTAGTCAGGGCTTTATTCCTGCACAAAGCATCATGACCAAGAAGCAAGTTGAGGAGGAAAGGTTTTATTCAACTTACATTTCCTCATCACCAAAGGAAGTCAGGGCAGGAACTCACACAGGGTAGGATCTTGGAGGCAGGAGCTGATGCAGAGGCCATGGAGGGGTGCTGCTTACTGGCTTGCTTCCCCTGGCTTGCTAAGCTTGCTGTCTTATAGAACCCAGGACTACCAGCTGAGGGATGGCAGCACCCTTAAGGGGCCCTCCTACCCTTGATCACTAATTGAGAAAATGCCTTATAGCTGGATCTCATGGAGGCATTTCCTCAAGGGAGGCTCCTTTCTCTATGATAACTCTAGCTTGTATCAAGTTGACATACAAAACCAGCCAGAATCACACAGGACATTTCTGGTTGTCCACCCTTCTCCTAGATTAAGGGTCCTTTGTGGCAGGGCTGTGTCATGAATACATGATCCAGTGCCTAGAGCATTATAGCAAAGAGTCATTGTGACTTCACTGAGTAAATAACATGATGAGGAGCAAAAGTCTTGTTAAATTGATGCAGGGCAAGTGTAGCAGGCTATCTAAGGGCAAGAGTCTAAACCTGAGTGACAGAGGCCATTCAGAGAGTCTAGTCTGTGTGTTTGTAATAGTCACAGCCATGATTTTAGTTGTTGATGACCCAACACTATGAAGAGAACAAGTAAAGGAAATACATGAGCAAGATAACTCAGCTGAGTGAAGGTAGTTACCCCCCAAGCCTGACAGCCTGAGGTTTTTCCCTCTCTGTGTGGGGTGTCTGTCTGTCTTTGTGTGTGGGTCTGTGTGTATTTTCTGGTTGGTTGATTTGTGATTTGTTTATTAGACACGGGATGGGGAATCTCACTTTACAGTGTAACATAGGTTAGCCTAGAGCTTACTGCCTAGCCAAATCTGGCAAAAGAATTACAATTGTTCTACTTTTGTTCTGAGTTAAGTACTGAGATTACAAGCAGGCAGAACCATACCTGGCTCGTAACATCCATCTGAAAGGTCATGCAAGAAAGTTAAGGATTTTATTTATTTGAGGGGGGTTAGAGAGATGGCTGAGTGGCTAAGGGCATATGTTGCTTTTCCAGGGGACCTGAGATTTCCAGCACCCACATCAGGCAGCTTATGACTGCCTGTAACCCCAACTTCAAGGACATCCAACATAGTCATGTGCACATACCCACACACATGACATAATTACAATGATAAAATATTTTTTAGAAAAGAAAAGGAGATGAGAATGGTTTTTAAGAGATGTATTTATTTTTATTTTATGTATATGGATGTTTTGCCTGCATGTAAGTCTAGTACCACATTTGTGCCTGGTACCCACAAAGGCCAGAAGAGGGCATCAGATCCCTAGAACTGGAGTTGTATACTGTTGTAAGCTGGCGTGTGGAGTCTGGGAATAGAACTAAGATCCTCTGGAAGAGCATCCAGTGCTTTTAACTGCTGAGCCATCTCTTCAGCCCTAGGATTTTAAAGGACAATGAGCCAAAAATACTGAAGGAGGACCAAGAAAGAGGGGTACCCCCAACAGAAAGCAGAAAGAGAAAGAATTTTTTTATTACATTATTTTGTTTATTTATATTCCAAATGTTGCCTCCTTCCAGGTCTCCCTTCCCAGAGTTCTTCATCCCATCCCCCCACCCCTTTGCCTCTGAAAGGATGCTCCCCCACCCACCCACCCCCTTCACCCACTTACCCACCCACCTCTGCCTCACCCCGCAGAGAGAGAGAAAAAAATTAAGAGATGAAAAATCTCTCACAGATGCAAGAAGCTATGGATTTGGCAATATGGTGGCCAGTGTGGAAGGTTTAGCTGAAGTAAGGTCAGCAAATATCAGGAAGATGAGGTCGTGGAGATGGAGAAGGAAGAGGAGGACTATTCACCCAGGTGGTCGCTGAAATGAAGCAACCCTCTTCCCTTGTTAGAGAGCTTCAGTCTTTGTAGTGTCTTACAAGATGGCTCCTGGCCTCACTCTTTGGCTTCTTAGAAACTATCTATCTGCCTGAGTTAGGCCTGCCTCCTCTTCCCTGACATTCTGAACGGTCCTCAGCTTTATGTAGCTTAAATCCCACAGACAGAGTGGCTGAGCCCCGGGTGTCTTTCTAAAACCAAGTAACAAATGGAGAACATCAAAACCCTCAACCCAGGCAACTTGCCTTGAGGAAGCCCCCAGTCTTTGATGTGTCTTCTATGTCTTATTCTTTCTCATAGAACATTTCTATTAACCCCTGCTTAAAATTTTTCTCTGAATAAACTCCAACTCTTCTTCATGTGGGAGGGGGGATTGGTGGGGGAGAGAAAAAAAAAACAAATAAATTCCAGAGGGTCTCTTAGGACCTGGAAGAAAAAGGCAACTATGTTTGTATTAGTCACCTTGTGTTACTAAAGCAAAAGCATGGAAGGCCCCTGACTTATAGAGAGAAACGCTTTACTTAGTGTACAGTGGTGAAGCTCATCCCACTGATTTGGCCTCTGGTGGAAGAGGCAGAGAATCCAGATATGAGTGCAGCAAGAGAAAGAGCTAGTGGAATCAGGCTTGCTCTTTCTATAACGATGCTCTTGTGAGAACTCAAAGGGATGCAGGAGAATGATCCTGAAACGACAGGTGAACTACACCCTCCAAAGTAAGCCCACTATGACCTAATGACCTCCACTCGACCTCAGATTATCAGTGTCCCACCCTCTGCAAAGAAAGATGAAGCCAGGGCCTGTCCTAGCACCCCCTCATTCTCTCTCCCCCTTATTTATTTATTGCTTTCATCTTTTTTATTTTTGTCTATTTTCTTTTAAGACAAGGTCTCTCTATGTAAACCAGGCTGGCCTGGAACTCATAGAGATCCTCCTGTTTCTGCCTCCCAAATGTGGGATGAAAGAAATGTGCCACCATGCCTGGCTTAACACAGATACCTTTGGAAGGCAATCGATATCCAAATATATTCTGTCATATACTGGATAAAAACTGAATATTGGTAAGGGAGAAGAGCTAAGGAGGTCTAATTGATTTGGGAAGCCTTAATGATCTCTCTGGGTAGGTGCTAGCCTGAGAACAATGAGAAGCATTCGATACCAATGCTAAAGTTGGAATATTTCATCCATGCATCCCTTCAATCTGCAGTTGGCCATAGGAGCTCCTAAGATGATAGGCATCCCTGAAGTACTAGATAGACAGGCAGCAGGAACTTACTAGACAGCAGAAAGTCTGGATGTGAAAGTGACCATTGTGCCCCTCATAGCTTCATGAGCCTTTGGTGCTCTCTTGACTTCATTACAGATTCAACTGCATTACAGATTCTTCTGGGGTAGGGTCCCAACATACTCATATTTTTGACAATACCCAGCAAAGAGTCACTAAAGGCCACATAGTTTGCCCAGTAAAAATATCTAAAGGATGAATAGATGCACTTGTAAAATGTGTAAACCTTCCCTGTTTGCTCTTCCACTAGAATGTAAGTTTGAAGAAGTTGGAGATTTTACATACCTGTTTGACCATTGGAGTCAGTGTATGGCCCTGGCAGAGGCCTGGTCATCTAAGATGCTCAGTGTCTATGAAGTGAATGGGTAGTGGAGCTGACCAGAAGCAACCTGAGAGTGGAAGGCTCAGATCTGGATCAGTGCAAAGCACTGAGACAGCTCCACCCTGACCCTAGGCTCTTCTGTTCTCCGACCAAGTCAGCTCCAATCCTATCCCATTCCTCACCACCTCCCTCATTCCACTGCCTCAGCCCAGGAATGAGGGTGGGGCCTTGGGTTTACAAATCTCTCAGTACATTTTATTGGATCAAACAGTGACCCACGCTCCCCAAGATGAATTCAATAAAGCAGCTAAAGAGTTTATTAATAATCCTTTTCTCCTTCCTAGTTTGAGATTTTAATCCCATTAAGAGGAGAGCTGGAAAGACAGACCATAGGGTCTTTCCCAGCTCCTACAATTACTCCCCTTGTCCTTGTCTGTCAGGAGGCTGGTAGGGCCCTTCAGGAACTTGGCTCATGTGAGTACCACACCGAGATTGGCCAAGAGCAGGTCCTAGCGTGCACCCTCCTGTCTTGCTTTCTTGATGTTATTGTATTTTTGTCAGGATCATTTTGGGAATGTGATTTATGTCACCTCCTAGCCCTAAGGACAGATCTCAATGCCTGCTAGAAATGGCTAGCCCTTTCCTGCCCCTCCCCACTTACTTCCAAACTTTCTCACCAGCCTTCCAAGCTTGCCGATAGAGGCCTTGAAGGCTCAGGATGGCTCTTGTTGACATTGGTGGTGGTAGTGGGGTTGAGTTTTTTGCTTCATTTTTCTCCTGATTCAAAACAGATGGAGCAAGAAGAGAAGAGTTGAAAATTTTTAAACAACCACTTATCTTTGGCATATTTCGAAGTGAAAACAGTACTAGAACATTGGTTCAGTAAACAAGTGTGAATACACGTGGCAAGTGTCTTTGATGATCCTGACCAGCCCTATCCAGCACAAAAATTGATCCATGTCTGGGATTTAAAATCTCTAGGAGACACACTTAAAACAATTCTTTTAAGTTGTTCTTTTTAATCAGATACATGTTTTCTTCTTATGGCACATCTCAATTCAGACCTGACACATTTCAAGCTCTTAATAGCCACATGTGTTTCTGGTGTCTCTCATAGTGGGCAGCAAAGCCCTACCCAGGGATGTCCCATGTTGAGCAAGAGCATTGGAGAGTGGAGGCTGGGAGGATCAAAAGTTCAAGGTCATCCTTAACTGCATGATGAGTTCGAATCTAACCTAAGTTACAAGAAATCCTGCTTCAATGTTTGAAAACATATACACTGAACTTAGTTGAAGGTGTTCTAGTTGGTGAGGTGAGCCATGGCAGAGACTTGGCTACAGTTTCAGCAAGAGCAGAAAGAAGGAAAGGATGAAAGGGCATGCTGGGAAGGAGGGACTACCAACCAGACTTCCTGACAGATTGGTAGAGGAGAATAAAGAAAAGCAGCCGGGCGGTGGTGGCACACGCCTTTAATCCCGGCACTTGGAAGGCAGAGGCAGGCAGATTTCTGAGTTCAAGGCCAGCCTGGTCTACAGAGTGAGTTCTAGGATAGCCAAAGCTACACAGAGAAACCCTCTCTTGAAAAAACAAAAAAAAAAAAGAAAAGAAAAGAAAAGAAAAGAAAAGAAAAGAAAAGAAAAGAAAAGAAAAGAAAAGAAAAGAAAAGAAAAGCAGAGAGAGGGAGGGAAATCCAAGACACCAGCTTTGATGTCAGCCTAGGCATGGTGAATCCAACCATCATCTCTCTGTCTAGACACAAGTAGTTGTTCTGGTGTCCTTGAGGCTGTCACCAGACAACTAGCTTTCCTGGTCTTCCAAAAGAATTTGTCTCCCTCGTTTCAAGGCAGTTGCTGACTTTTTTTTTTTCTGTTTGTAATTATGCACTCCTGAAATCTGCAAGGATTCAGGTTCACATTCCTGAACTTCTGGTGCATTTGGTTCAAAGAAGTGCTGAGAAGGTAGTCTGGCTCAAAACACTGGCAAGGCTAAGCAGGTACACCAGCCTAAACTAACATACACATTTGTCCCCACCGACTGGGAAAAGGATGAGACACTTATTCTCAGTGTGAGTGTCCTCTAGCAAGGCCTTCAAAACAAGGATCAGAAGGGCAAGCCTGCTTGTGTCGTAAGCATGGCTGGAACAACAGAAGGCAGCAGGCCAGAAAAAGACATAAACAAGCCCTTAAAGGAGCCCTAACAGCACTTCCTTGTTTCCTCTAGGCAAACATTGAGCTTTAGTGCACACTCGATACAATGGCTAGACTGTATATGAAAATTCACATAAGCATTTCCATCATTTCCATCGTGTCTTTAAAGAAGGAGGGAGGGATCTGGCATGTGTGTGCCTGGGATGAGCTGAAGCAAGAACAGAGCCTACAAGAAGGATGTTTTAAGTGGTGGTGAAGGCCTGACTCCAACCCTTGCTTGTTCCTTGTGGTCTAGGACAAGAAGGGCTAGCAGCCAGTGCTAGCCATCACACTGAAATAGAACTGGTAGTGCTTCTACTGCGCAGAAAGAAGTGCTCTAGACAGATGGCAGTTCCCAGAAGAATTGAATCTGGGGCTTAACAGACCTGCGCTTAAGTCCCAGAAGTGGCAAGATCTATTGCATTAACTACAATGAAAAGAAGCCTCCTGTTCAGTCTTTCCAAGTCCCAGCTGTCCTCTGCCTAGGCAAGGGACCAGCATTACCAGGCTGGGAAGATGGAAAGACACAGACTAATAGTGTATTTGAATATGGACCATAAAAACAACTCAGCAATGGGCATAAATCCTGGGCCTGGAATCCCATAAATATTTAACGACTCCCTGGGAAGCAAGCCTGGCTTTCTGGTTCAGGTCTTTTCCTGCTCTGACATTTCCCAGGCGATTGATGGGGGAGTGCCAGAGGCATATCATCTAGGGAGACCTCCACCACTAATTCATTCCTAACATTAGAACACTATGGGCTGGGCGGTGGTGGCACACGCCTTTAATCCCAGCACTTGGGAGGCAGAGACAGGCAGATTTCTGAGTTCAAGGCCAGCCTGGTCTACAGAGTGAGTTCCAGGATAGTCAGGGCTATACAGAGAAACCCTGTCTCAAAACAAAACAAAACAAACCATTAGAAGATTATGACCTGAAGTCCATCCCAAGGGAATTCTCAGGAGATGGGGATACCACTTCTCCCACCAAGCCAATACAAGAATGAAGGAACTAGTGAAGGTAGGGTGACAGGTTGTGCAAAAGAGGAGTCAACAGCTTCCTGTGAACCAATTTTGAGTCCCCTTGAACAACCAATAAGACTCGATAGTCACTTAGGGCACACATCACCACATCTGGCCACCTGGAATTTTTAAACTTTTTTTGTTTGTTATTTTTGTTTGGTTAGTTAGCTAGTTATTTTGAGACAGGGTCTCACTGTGTAGTGCTCCCATTTGGCTTAGAACTCACTATGTAGACCAACCAGGCCACAAAACTCACAGAGTTCACCTGGCTCTGCCTCCTGAATGCTAAGGTTAAAGGCATGCACCACCACACCTGGATAATTTTTTAAAAATTATTTTTTAAATTTATGATTCTCCCTTCAAATGATCCTATGACTTGAAGTTTAAAAAAAAAATCTAAAATTTCATTTATTTGAGTTTTCATCTCAAACCATTACTATATCTCCTTATTCAATTGAACGGCATGTTTTTCTCTAAATCACAACTGGCCTTAACAGTACGGATGTGACACTCCCTAGAATTAGCCACGGAAAGCTCTGGTCAGCTAAAAGCCCAGGTATCCTGATAATACTTCATGTATACACCATATCTAATCTGGTGCCTGGAGAGCAACGACCCAGAAGTCAGTTATAGATTTGAATGTCAGCTTTGTTATTGAATTGTAAAACTTTTAACAAGTCATCCCTTCTTTATACTGCCACTTCCATAGGTAAATCTAGGACAAGATGAATTCAAAACTAGAGACAGCTCTGCTTGCACAATGCCACCTTGTTCTCAAGAGTAGGGACTGGAGCCTCGGAGTGTGTAAATTGCTTGCATTTTTAAGCAACAGATATGCACTCAGCGACAAACAAAAGCCGGGTCTCAGATAAAACCCTGAGCAATATCCTAATGGACATTTACAAACCGTAAAAGGCCGCCAGCCTTACTCTGTGCCTTTCTGTAGTTCTCAGGGTGCAGGGTCTTGAAGAAGAATGAGCTGTGATCTACAAGGAGACTCTGTCCTGGGAAAGAAAGCACATTTGGCCAGACAGATTAGCTTTTTGTTACTAGGGAGCTGGTGTTACCCTACCTACCGGGAGCTAAAAAGGAGAGAAAGCTTCCTCCACTCAGTATAGTTTAGAACCCTATTAAGGTTCTAAAGGAAGAAGGGAGGGGCCTTTGAGACTTACATGTAAACTCTAGGTTGCAAATAACTTTTTTTTTTTTTGGACAGGGTCTCTCTGTGTGTTCTTGGCTGTCTTGGAACACTTTCTGTAGGGCAGGCTGACCTTGAACAGAGATGGAGACTGCCTCTGCCTTCTGAGGGCTGGGATTAAAGGCATGCACCAAAATTCCCAGTGCAAATAACATTCTTGATATCTCTTTTGGAGAAGGTGATACAGCCAGGAGAGGAAAACACAGAGAGAGAGCTCTGCGGAGTCTAGTCTAGTTAGATGGCCACTTCTTTCATTACATGTGTAGGTAGTCATTCATTCACTTACTTTGTCTCTGAAAGAGTCTCGCTGAGCCAACTGGATAGCTCAGGAGGTTGGAGCATCTTCTACCAAGCCTGATGACCTGAATTCAAGTCCCAGAACCCACATGGTGGAAGAAGAAAATTGAGTCTATCAGTTGTCCTCTGACCTCTACACTCTCAACATGACATAGCCATACATGTAGAACATGTACACAGACAATAAACTGAAAAATAAAATGTAATCAAAAGAAAAGTTCTCACTATGTAGCTCAAGCTGGCCTAAAACTCACTGTGTATCCCTCCAACTGGGATTACAGGTGTGCTACAACACCAACAATCAATAGGGTGTGTGTGTGTGTGTGTGTGTGTGTGTGTGTGTGTGTGTGCACAATTGGTTGTTTCTGCTGTTGTTAATTTTTTAATATTTTGTGTGTATGGATGTTGTGTCCTCTTGTATATCTGTGCACCACATGCAGGCCTGGTGCCTGTGGGTGCCAGAAGAAGGTATCATATCCCCTAGAACTGGAGATCAGATGGTTGTGAACCTCCATGTTGGTACTGGGAATCCAACACAGGTCCTCTGGAAGAACAGCCAATACTCTTAACCACTGAACTCTTTTTCCAGCTCCCAATAATCAATAGTTCTTAACCTGTCTTTCAGTGGGCCACAGAGTGTTATCCTGCTGTTTATATATATTTTTTTCTCTCACTAAAATATGAGTGCTGAAATGATCATAAGTATTTTATTTCTATTCTATTCTCTAAGCCTGATAGAATAACTTACAATTAGTAATCAAATCTTTCTTGGGTGGAAACAAATAAATAAACTATTTTAGCTCTTTTAAATTCCTGGATACCTTTGTAAAATTCAGTTGAGAACCATCCTTTCCTGCCCTTTATATAATGCATGTTCTATCCTATATTCAATTATTATAAACAAGTATATTACAAATAAATTTATATTTACTTACACATATTTAGAAAACCATTAAGCCACATATTTAGACTTATTATTGTGCTCCATAATTTACAAATATATAAATGAGTCCTTCATACAAATGTTCCACACTCCAAAGGACACTCTTGCTTCCCCTTAGTCACTGTTGTCTCTATAGAACCCCTCAGCAAAAGCTCTGCTGTCGCTGCCTTCCCCATAGGGGCAGTCTAATGGAGATCAACACTGAAGCCCAGGATCTTGTTTCTCTCAGGCTGAAACATCAGAAATTGGCCTCTACAGATGATGTAATGATTTTCAATTGGGTGAACAATAACAAGAAATCCTTGGGGAAAGAAAGTAGAAAAAAAAATATATCTTAAATGTGGCACTCAGAAAACTTGGTTCCAAAATTCAATAATCTTTGAAGCAGGAAAATGGAGCAACAGGCAGAATTTTCAGTGAACAGATGGTAGAGCAGGTGTAAGGAAATTTTCTTAACAAAATGTGAACTTCAGACATTGAGTTAAGTGTGTAGGTGAATGGGATCTCTCTCTCTCTCTCTCTCTCTCTCTCTCTCTCTCTCTCTCTCTCTCTCTCTTTCCATTCCTCCCTCCCTTCCTCTCTCTCTGAAGGTGTGTCAGGGTGATGGCAGATGCTGTTCTAGCAATCTACAATCTGTCACAATGCTTCCTGATCCCACAAGGTTATAAAGAGAAGCCAGGTGTGGTGGCATGTACCCATAATCCCAGCACTTGACACTGACAGGTAGGAGAATGAGCTCAGTCCGGATCATTCCCAGGTACATGAAGAGATAAGGGCTGGGGCAGCTCAGTTAGTACCTTCCTAGCATGCATGAAGCTCTGGCCTCAATTCCTAGATGGGAGGAAGACATAAAAGATCAGGCATTCAAGGTCTTCCTGGGCTTCATTTCCTGTTTGAGGCAAGCCTGGGATATATGAGGTCTTGTTTCAAATAAATAAGTAAAAACCCCAAAGAAAAAATAACAAAGAGGGAAAATTCCCATCATCCAATGACATCGTAGGGGAAGACATTGTCCCAAGTTTCTAATGATGCTACTACATACAAATCTACTTTAGAACAGTTGTCTAAAAACCTGCAGCACGGGTAGAGAAGCATATTCCATCATAATGATAAATGACCACGTTATCATGCAGTTAATATACAACAGTTTATAATTTTTACAGTGCACTACTTTTATATGTAAAATGGTTTTGTATAACTGGATCCTAACTTAATCAACATCAGAAAGGCCTCATCCAGCAACTGATAGGAGCAGATGCAGAGACCCACAGCCAAACATTAGAAGGAGCTCAGGGAATCCTGAGGTGGAAGGGAAGAAGAATTACAGGAGCCAGAGGGGTACAGACACCATAAGAACTATAGTTGGGATGTAATATATGAGAGAAGAATAACTAGGTAGGTAGGTAGGCAGATACATACATACATATATACATACATACATACATACATACATACATACGAGAGGGATAGAGATAGATACATAGATGCATAGATGCATATACATAGGTACATTAAATAGATGATAGATAGGTGTATAGATGATAGATACATACGTAGATAGATAGATAGATAGATACATACATACATACATACATACATACATACATACATAGACAGATTGACAGATATTTTCTGTAAACCATATGCCAAGCTAGTATCACCCTTACATACCTTGTTCTTGGTTTTTGGTTCCTTGTTTTGAGAGAGTCTCTCTGTAGAGCCCAGGCTGGCCTCAAACTCTCAACCAACCTTCCTTAGCCTCATTACAGCTGTGACTACATCTGTGATTACAGCTGTGGGCCTCACACACCTGGCCCTTTGTCTCTAAGTTGCATCGTTTTATCATGGACTTCATTACACTGAGGTCGTTGTTGTCGTCTGAGAATTTCATATACAAATACTGTATTCACATCACCCCCGCCTCCAACTCCTTCTCAAACTCATGGCCGCTTATTCTTTCATTGTTACTGGTGTGTGTGTGTGTGTGTGTGTGTGTGTGTGTTTATAAATCTAACCTCCTGAGTTCATTTGGTGCTGCTCATAGCCTCTTAGGATTGGATAACCTATCAGGAGCTCATCCCTGAAGACTGATTCTCCTCTCAGCAACCATTGCCTGTAGCTATTTATCCAGGGTTAGAGAGCCTTGTGAGAAGGTTGTTTGTTCTCTGTGACCATGGAAACGATAGGCCACACCATGTGTCTATAGACTCACAGAATACCACATAGTCTCAGTGTGCAGTAGGCTATACCAGTTGAGTTTGTGTAAATGTGACCTATGATATTTGCACAAGGTAGAAACTGCTTAAGGGTGTACTTCTCACATTGTATCCCTGACAGGCAGCCCTTGACTACCAGGGGTCGGGAGGGATTCTCATATCAGATGGCCTCCAAAATCTAAGAAATACTTTCTGGGCTTACCTTGGCCACAAATAAGACTGTAAAAGAAAGTCATTGACAACTTTTTCTAATTAGTTGCCTTGAAATGTTTTTCTTTCACACATTTTTTAAACACAAAGGAGCCTGAAGTGAGCCATAGTGACACATGAAGCATGACATAAGATGCTCTTGATAATTTTAATCATTCTTATCCACAGTTCAGATTATAAGTTCAGGGCTAACATGGGCTACTTAGCTACAGTTCAGATTGTAAGTTCAGGGCTAGCATGGGCTACTTAGCCAGACTAAGTTTAAAAAAAAAAAAAATCAAAGAAGCCTTTAAGAACAATGGCTGAACACTTGGCAGCCTTTTCCACTTTTATTATTTTATTTTAGAACAACCCAAAGCTGCTTATTCAGGTATCACTTTACAGATCAGTGAACCAAGACACAGGAACGAAAGTAACCTGCTAAAAAGGGGGTAAGTTGGGGGACTTATTCATTTATTGTTATTTTGCTTTTTTGAAATGATCTCACTATATAGCCTTGAGAATCTCCCCTGGAGCTCACTTGACCAGGCTAGCCTCAAACTCACAGAGATCTGCCTACCAATGCCTCCTAAATGCTGGGATTAAAGGTGCATGCCACCAAGTCTGGCCATCAATTTTGTTATTTGTTGTTTGTTGTTATTGTTGTTTTGAGACAAGGTCTCAGGTATCCTGGGTTAGCCTCAAACTCTCTAAGTAGCTGTGAATGACCTTGGATTCCTGTTCCTCTTGCTGCCCAAGTACTAGGATTCCATGTGTGCACTACCAGGCCAGGCTTATACTATGTTGCAGATCAAACCCATAGCTTGAGGGTGATAGGCAACCACTGCACCAAAGAAGAACCATCTCCAGCACTGCAGGCAGGATTTAAAAGCAGGTCTAGGCTCTAATATGTCTCGGTGGATAAAGACATTTGCTGCCAAGGTTGATGAACTGACTTCCATCTCTGGAACCCACATGGCAGAAGGAGAGAACCAGTTTCCAAAAGTTGTCCTCTGACCTCCACACCCATGGCACACACACTCACTCCCCACTTCAACACACACAGTACAGATCTTTAATGTAACAAAAATGAATTTGAAAACATGTCTATCTGGCTTGGAAGTTCTTTTTGAAATACTTGGGTTGGGCTCAGGCCTTGAGTGGTTGTGCACATGGCTTGATAAATGCAGCTAATGCCCAGTATGCCACTAATGCCACCTCGAGGGCCTTCTCTGCCTAATATTTCTCAGCTACTGAGAATTCCCTTGAGAACTGCAGGCTTCTTGACCCCAAACTGTACTGGGAATTAAAACAAACTCTAAACTGGGCATGGTGGTGCACGTATACTTTTAATTCCATTGCTTGGGAGGTGGAGGTAGGATCATCAGGATTTCAAAGTCAAATCTCAGTGAAAAGTATAGAAGAGTACATTTTACCCAGAGAAACTTTGTCTTAAAAAAAAAAAAGAAAGAAAGAAATAGGTAGGTACGTAGACAGACAGACAGGCATAGTGGCTCATTTTTCTAATCCCAGTAGTCAAGAGGAGGAGACCAGAGCACTCCCTAGGCATTCAAAGCCAGCCTGGGCTAGCTAAATGGAAAATTCTAGGGCAACCTGAGCTACAACAGTGTGAACAAGTGAACAAGCAAGTATCAGACTAAGAATGGGCTGGTGGGGCTGGAGAGATGGCTCAGTGTTTGAGAGCACCTACTGCTCTTCTGAAAGTCCTGAGTTCATATCCCAGCAACCACATGGTGGCTCACAACCACCTGGAATAAGATCTGACACCCTCTTCTGGAGTGTCTGGAAACAGCTACAATGTACTTACGTATAGTAAATAAATAAATAAATATTAGAAAAGAAAAGAACCAACTCCAGAAAGAAGTCTGGGCACTTGGGAGGTGGCAGTAGGCTAAGGAGTCCAGGACAAGCCCAGCCTACATACTGAGACTTTGTATCTTTGTTATTGTTGTTTTGTTTTGTGGGGTTTGTTTAGTTCTGCCTTGTTTTTCTTAGGGGCCTGAGGGGACACAGATGTCGCAGGTGACAGCTCAGGCTGTCTTTGTGTGATAGAAAACTTTCCTCTTGCTCCCTGCCAGCAAAGGCTGATATCTATAATGATGTTACTCTCATCTGTGCTCCCACTCAGCAGACTTTCCAATCTATATCCTGAAAGCTCTTAGACAATTCACTGAAGCAAATAAATAAATAAATAACAACAACAACAAAAACAAAACAAAAACCCACCATCCCCCTGAAGTCATGCGCCTACAGAAGAATGTCAGAACTCACGAGGCACAAAACTCAGATCATTGGGACTTTAGTTTAGCCCGTGGGAATCTTTATTGGGATTCAGGGACCAGCAACTGAGGTGCCTATTTAATGTACCAAAGCAGACCTGGCCTCCAGGTTCTCCCAACATCCCTCAGTCCCTACATGAACTTCTCAGCCCTCAGCTGGGCTTCCTCCCCCAGAGGCTCTTCTCTTCCTCTCTCTCTTCTTCTCTCTCCCCCCTCTCTCTCTCTTCCTCTCTCTCTCTGTCTCTATCTCTCTTCCTCTCTCCTCTCTCTTCCTCTCTCTCTTCCTCTCTCTTCCCCTCTCTTTCTCTTCCTCTCTCTCTCTCTCTCTCTCTCTCTCTCTCTCTCTCTCTCTCTCTCTCTCTCTCTCTCTCTCCTTCCTTCTCTCTTTCCCTCCCTGCCCCCCTTCTGCATTTCTCTCTCCCTGTATGCTCAAGTTCTTTCTTTCTCTTCCTCCTCCCCTCTGTCTCCTAGTCTACAAGGCTGGCCCCTTGGGACCAGTGAACTCTCCTGAGAGCTGCCATAATAAACCTGCCTTTATATACTTTTTAATTCTGTTTGAATTGGCTTATATTCCACCTCTGCCCCCAAGAAAACCTACCAAACCTGAGAATTAGACTTCCCGTCTAATGTATTTGCCTCTAAGAAAAGATGCTGAGGGTCAATCTGAAACTGAGCCCCACTGTACTCCACTTTGCTGGTCTTCTGAGCTTCTGACACTATCAACGAACTTTACCTCTGGACTTTCTAAAGGATGTTAGTGTGTTGAAGCCATGCACCTCCTTACACTTGTCCAGAGGGATCTTGCATACAGAAACACTGTGATTTTAGAGGCCTCCTTGGGCCTCCAAGGGGTTGTAGCTGACAAGCAGAATAACAAGCAAGGTAGACTATAGCCAACATGGTCTCAAAGAGGGACAGGCTGAAGATGTAGCCTCCCCAGGGCCTAAGCTATGAGGAAGGGGATGGTTGCATCCTGAATGCCTAGAAACCGAGGACTCCTGTCCTTTAGGGGCCATTCCATAAATAAGACAATTATAGCAGTTAAGAGCACTGACTGTTCTTCTGAAGGTCCTGAGTTCAAATCCCAACAACCTCACGGTGGCTCACAACTATCCGTAATGAGATCTGACGCTTTCTGGTGTGTCTGAAGACAGCTACAGTGTGCTTACATATAATAATAAACAAATCTTTGGGCCGGAGTGAGTGGGGCCAGAGTGAGCAGAGGTCCTGAGTTCAATTCCCAGCAACCACATGATAGCTCACAACCATCTGTACAGCTATAGCATACTCATATACATAAAATAAATAAATAAATCCTTTTTAAAAAAGACAATTGTTAAAAAGATGACAAAGGATGTGTGTATCTCTGAGAGCATCTCTATATAAAGACTGGATCTTGGATCGTCACATCCTCAAAGGGACCAGATCTTTTACTTCACTAATCTGTCCTCCACCTTTTTCCTCTGGGGACCCTAACATTGAGCTCCTATGGGAGTTAGATGGTTCTAGCATGCTTTCCAGCCACTAGGCCATTATGCTCTTTTCAGGAAATGGGGTAAAGCCAAAAGACGACACTTGCTTTACTTAAACTTATGGCTGTGCTCTAATGTGCACTTTCTAACACATTCTTGACTTACGGCTGTGCTGTAATGTGCACTTTCTAACACATTCTTGCTTCTAATCTCTCCCAACTCTTCTGCATGCTTCCTTGCCTTGTGGATGGAGGTTTTCCGATCATACTTTTCCTCAAAGTTGTTGTCTATTTCAACATTCTGCTTTCTCCCATGGAGTACCTATCACAATCAGTGGTATCTCCTTGTTTATCTTCTCTTTTCTGAGGACTGGGTTGGTCCTATCTTATTTAGCGTCCCACTGTTAGGAAGAGCCTGCATAAAGTAGGGACTCACTGTACAGACTCACTTCCTGCCTGAGCCTATTTGGTTTAGGCCCTTACAACAAAATACCATAGACTCTGTTGCCTGGGCAGCATACATTTATTTAACATAGTTTTGGAGGTGGGAAGTCTGAGATCTGCCGTCGGTCACCGGCTGAGTGGTGTTCTCCAGGGGACTTCCTGTTTTTCAGACTGTATCTCTTTCCCTTCCTGAGTCTCATACTTTCTTCTGATGAAGGCACTAATCCCATCACGGGTGCCCCACCCTCATGGTCTCTTCTCAACCCTGAACCAGAGCATCTCCCAAAGGTCCCTTCTTCTGATAGCATCACCTTAGCAATAAAGGCTTCAATCTATGAACTTGAATGTAGGAGACAAAAATGTTTAGCTCCTAGCTGGGACCCTGAAATAGCAGGCCCAGGGCAAAGTGAAGCTGCATGTGAACCTCTCTAATCCTCAGCCAGAGATGAGGAGGGGAAGAGGACCTAGGAAATGAGCAGTGGAGCTGAGCATTCCTCTGCCCTGGACAGTTCCCTGAGCTCAGAGACATTTGCCAGACTCCCTGGGAAAGGGAGCTCTCAGCTGGACCCCATTAGCAGGACCTGTTTTCCATCCCAGTTTCTCTGCTGCCTGAGGCTGGGAAATAGCTGGGCACCACCTTGGTGCTGAGTCACCCCACTGGGTGAGCAGGAAGCTTACATAACCAGACAGATTCTGCGGGTTTGCACATTGGGTTCAGGCCACCGGACCAGGAAGGAAAGAGGTAAGGCTGAGACTGTTGGGAGGGAAGGACAGATAGTGGACATAGGCAGTCTTCTTATGCTGGGAAGTCACTATGGACCCAGAAGACCCTGTGTAAGGGCAGTGCATCAAGAAATTATAGACACCAATGAAAGAGAAGAACAGAAAATCTGAACTTTAAGTCAGGGTTTCATAACCTGGTGCCCCTTGCTCCAAGGTTTGGGAATGTTAAACTCAGGTGGCATATGAAGAAGGGACTGAGGTCACTGTGAACCCCTGAGCTAAGATGGTCTGCAAGATATTGCTGCTGCCGTAAGACACAGCACTGCAGTGACACACAAGGATGTTTGTTAGGTAGGGAAACAGGCTCCATGAGTTAGAAAAATGGGAGTGGTGGGGCTGCTTCAACTTCACTTCCAAGCTGCTCCCAGGCAGGACCCTTTGCAGATGAAGTGAGGAGAGAGTGGGGAAACCAGGAGATGTTACTGCATTTGATGTGAAGGGGAAATTCTCTTTTGCTGGAATCTTTTCTCCTTATACCCCAGGAGGACTGATGTCCAACAGACGATGGTCCAAACCAACCAGAGTACATATGGTGGGACTAATGGCTCCAGCAGCATATGTGTAGTAGAGGATGACCAAGTCGGTCATCAATGGGAGGAGAGGCCCTTGGCCCTGTGAAGGAAGGTTCTATGCCACAGTGTAGGGGAATGCCAGGACCAGTAAGCAGGAGAGGGTGGGGTGGTGAACAGGGGGAGAGGGAGGGAACAGGGATTTGTTCTTGTTGTTTTTTGGTTTTTTGTTTTTTGGAGGGGAAACTGGGAAAGGAGATATCATATGACATGTAAATAAAGAAAATATCTAATAAAAAATCTCATAAATTAAAAATAAGACAGTTGTTTGCAAGTAACCTGAGTCCTTCTTTCCTACGGAGTTGACATTTCAATGTATTTCCCCCCATAAACCTAACTTACATTTTCATGACATCTTGGTACAATTAAGAGTAGCAGTTGCCGGGCGGTGGTGGTGCACACCTTTAATCCCAGCACCTGGGAGGCAGAGGCAGGCGGATTTCTGAGTTCGA
>NW_022196891.1:50993981-51043389 GCF_008632895.1 Mastomys coucha | reverse complement strand
AGAGAGAGAGAGAGAGAGAGAGAGAGAGAGACAGACAGACAGACAGACAGACAGACAGACAGAGACAGTGACAGAGAGACACAGAGAGAAGGGGAACAAATAGAGAAATATAGTGACCCCACCTCCATCTTCAGGTTACCGACATGAGGTTTAGGTTTCAACAGAGGGCAAGAGGTCTGCATGACTGAGCAGTCCTGTCAAGTGTGGTGTGGATCATCCCTGCCCCATCATGGTCTGGAATCTAGCCTGCCCTAGACAGTGTTGTGAGTACTCTGTGAACCCTCTTTCTGAGAGACGTGTCCCTCCTTCTCCTCCGGCTGGCACTAGGCTTCAACCTTCTCCCAGCATGAAGATTTTTTTTGGAGAAATTCCAGTTCCTTGGAGCCCACTGTTTCAGCATCAGCTGAGGTGCTCAGGGGACAAGTGTCTAGAGTCTCTTTGCTTCTGCCAGGACAGTTTCTGCTGTGCTCAATCTCAAAGGGGACGTGAAAGACACTGAAGGCCTGGCTACTCCCAAGCCCTGGGCAACCATTTGCAAGTTTACCAGTGTCTTTTCTACATCGCTTGGCTTTGTGTCTGCTATTGTTGTTTTATATTTTACTTACCTATTCTATGTGTCTTTGGATAACAGGTGTGGACATGCATGCCAAAGCACACATTTGGAGGTTAGGGACAACTTTCAGAAGAGGGCTCTCCCTTCTCACCAGAAGACTTAGGCCTGCAGGCTTGGCAGCCCACCCTTGCCCACCGAGCCGTCTTGCTGGCTCTGTTTTGGGTTTTCTGAGAAGTTCTCTCCAAATAGCCCGGGCTGGACTGGAATGTATGATTTTTCCTGCCTCAGCCAACCAAGTGCTGAAATTTACAAAGATGTCCTCAAAGTTAGGCGTGGAGAGGTGTGTCTATAGGAGAGAGTCTCTACAGGTGCCACTGAAAGCAGCACAATGATCCTTGAGTGGGTGAGAATAAAACCTCTGTTCAGCCTGATGTCCTCAGACCAGATCAAAGTAGTTTACTGTCAGCATATTAAACATGGTATGATTGGTGAAAAAATTTCCTGGTGTAATACAACCCCAGTGCACAAGGAGCCATAATTACATTGAAACTCAACTTAAAGCACATGTCATTTCTTCCAAGAAAGGTTCTAGATATGGGCTACCTTTAAGAGCTTAAGGGCCTGAGGAAGGATCTGGCCTGGTCTCAGTCATATAGATAGTATAGAGGACATTTGAGCTATTAGCCATCCCTGGTCCTGAAGAATCTTAGGGGAGTCCTACTGAGACAGGAGAATTATACATTCCAGCTTAGCCTGGGCTATTTGGCTAGACAGAAAATGTAAGGGTCTTTTAGACTGTTAGCCACCTCTGGTCCTGGCTGTGGGAGCTTCATATGTCCCTGCCCAACAGATAATATTGATTGCCACACTGTTACAGCCTCCAATTCCTCTGTGGATGGAAAAACAGATTATATATCCTTTCTTTTGTGAGGGCGATCCTAAGTGCTTAACATCCCTGGAGATCCGTGGGACCAAGGATCTTTGTGCTTCCAATATTTAGAGATTTTTGGTTTGTTTGTTTGTTTGTTTGTTTGTTTGTTTTTTCCTGAGACAGGGTTTCTCTGTGTAGCCCTGGCTGTCCTGGAACTCACTCTGTAGACCAGGCTGGCCCCTTGTAGAGCTAATAAAAGAGCAAAAGGACAGCTTTGGTGTTTTTATTAACACTTCACAAGCACACACACACACACACACACACACACACCAAATTAAAGATTGGCAGGGGACTAGAGAGATTGCTCAGTGGTTAAGAGCATTGGATGCTCTTCTAGAGGAGCCAGGCTTGATTCGCAACACTCCAGCACACTAGATGGATGCACCTTCCTCCCCATTAACAGGAGGGTCTGTCCAGCCAGGTAGCTGGGCTCTGAGAACAGGGTGCTGAGATCCGATACTCAATTCCCACAGGGGAGCAAACTACACACAAGCAACATTTCCATCACCAGTGACTCTGCTCACCCTTTTCTGGGAGTGATACAGAAACTACAAGTAGATTCTAGTGACTTCTCACATATGTCAGGTATCAGTACTTGCCCATTTGGAGATGGACAGGACCATCAACCAATTTGCAGTTTGGATGAAATAGGACAGACCCCCTCAACAACAAACACAGAACATAAACAAAATGCTGTATGCCTTTGAGTCTAGTCCAGCCCCAGGAAAGTGTGATTAGAACTGATCCATAGTTGATAAGCTGAGTCAAAACAAGACTCAGAGCCTCTATCCTGGAAACCCTTTCTGAAGCTAGGAATAGCTCTCCTCCCCAAAGCTCTCTCTCTCAGTGCTCATGTGTGCCTGTGAGCCCTTAGGTGATGGACTTGAATCCACTTGTCTTAGTCGGGATTTTTATTCCTGCACAAACATCATGACCAAGAAGCAAGTTGGGGAAGAAAGGATTTATTCAGATTACACTTCCACATTGCTGTTCATCATCAAAGGAAGTCAGGACTGAACTTAAGCAGGTCAGGAAGCAGGAGCTGATACAGAGAACATGGAGGGATGTTCCTTACTGGCTTGCTCAGCTTGCTTTCTTATAGAACTCAAGACTACTAATCCAGGGATGATACCCCCACAATGGGCTGGGCCCTCCTATCTTGATCACTAATTGAGAAAATGCCTTACAGCTGGATCTCATGGAGGCATTTCCTCAAGGGAGTCTCCTTTCTCTGTGATAACTCCAGCTTATGTCAAGTTGACACACAAAACTAGCCAGTACACCACTGTATCCAAGAGATAGAGATGGAGATGGATAAGGATTCAATTAGTGGAAGTACTTTCACTGTCAACAGATCAGTAACCTGGGTGTAGTCTTAAACAAGACCCCAGAGAGGTCTTTGTTTGCTAGGAACTGGGCTTCTTCATGGATACCAGTGTTTCCCTCTGAGTTCCTTCTCTGAGTCCTAGCTAAAGATATATGCAAGGGCCAGAGAGGCACCAGGGAGACATGCTTGCCACCAATCCTGGTAACCTGAGCTCAGGCTACAGGAGCCACAAGGAGGGAGAGAGCCAAGTTCTTTGGGGTATCCTCTGACTTCCACAGTGAATGCCATGGCCAAATACATACCCACATACATACACCCACAAGGGCACTAAATAAATGAACAAAACCATAATAAGTTTGAGAACCATTGGCAAAGAGGCAAAAGTGGCCCATGTCCACGCAGTTCCCATTAAACCAATACAATCTGGTCTCTATTATCTACCAGGTAAATTTGCAGGCTTCAGGCTGAGAAATGGGAGGCAGGACAAGTAAGTTAAGGCAGTGAGAACAAAGCCAGACACCAAATGCAGCCTGAAAAGAGGATGTAGGTAAGGTTCCTGAACTCAGCTGATAGGAAGGAGCCCAGCAGTCTATACCAAACTGAGTTAAGATCCCCAAGATCCATGGCCCACTGTCATCTTTAAATGGGAGCCTATTTGGAAATGCAATCTTTGCTAACAATCAGTTCAAGATGAGTTCATATTGGACTCACTTAGACTCACTAAATCCAATATGGCCATTATCCTTACAAAAAGGGCATTTGGGCTGGGCATGATGGCAAATACCTTTAATCCCAGGGTTTTCAAAGAAGAAATATCTAGATCTTGGTGAGGCCAATGCCAGCATGGTTTTTATAGTGAGTTCCCAGGCCAGCCAGAGTTACATGTCTCAATCAATCAATCAATCAATCAATCAATCAGTCAATCAATTTAAAAAGCCATTTGGACCTACATATATATGGGGAAATGTCACAGCAATAGAGACCTTGAGCTCAGGAAGAGGTGTTTATGAACCAAGGAATCCAAAAACCAGGAGAACCCTGGAGTAAGGCACAGAGCAGATGATTCTTCAGAACTCCCAGAAGGAGCTAATCTCACCAACACCTTGGTTCCAGACTGCTAATCTCCTGAGCTGTGAGAAAGTCTGCTGTGTGAAGTGACTCAGCATGTGACATTCTCTCAAGGCAGCCCTGGGAAACCTGTCTAGAACCTCTGATAATGTCTTCACTGTGTTAGATTCAAAGGCACCAGGCTCCTCCTGAGCATTTCATGACCTAGACCTGGAGGATCTGACATTGAGGCATCCTCAACCACATAGTGAGATTGAGGGCAACCTGGGCTGCATGAGACTGTCTCTACAGAGGCAGACAGACAGACAGACAGGCAGACAGATAGATAAATAAATAAAAATTTTAAAACTGTGATTTTTTAATTTTAAATATTTATTCATGGAGGTATGTGTGCTTGTGTACCAGTCAGAGGACAACCTATAGAAATTAGTTCCCTTCTACTACCATGTAGGTCTGGGGGATAGATCTCAGGTTGTCAGACTTGGTAGCAAATGCCTGGACCCTCTGAGCTATCTTGCCAAACCTGAAACATTTGGTATATTGAAAAGTGTTGGGCTGGCAAGAAGAGTCAGTAGGTAAGAGCACTGACTGCTCTTCCGAAGGTCCTGAGTTCGGATCCCAACAACCACATGGTGGCTTACACAACCATCCGTGATGAGATCTGACCCCCTCTTCTGGTATGTCTGAAGACAGCTATAGTGTATTACACAGGAGTGAGTGGGGCCGGAGCAAGCAGAGGTCCCGAGTTCAATTCCCAGCAGCCACATGATGGCTCACAGCCATGTGTATAGCTACAGTGTACTCATACACATAAAATAAATAAATAAATCTTTAAAAAAAAAGAAAAAGAAAAGAAAAGTGTTAAGTACAAGGTAGAGCATTTGCCTAGCATGTATTAGGCCAGCAGTTTAGTCCCCAGTAACAGACACACACACACACACACACACACACACACACACACACACACACACACCTAATTACACATCCTTTAGGAGTAACAGGTAAGTGTCATGACTGGTTATTTCTTAAAAAATAATTATTGTCTTCCTCTTGCCAGAACTTCAAAACCCATGAAAACAGGAAGAATAAGTCTTCGTTGCCAGGTATCTCTGGCAAACAGAATGAGGTTTGACAGCCCTTGCTGCCGAGTAGCTGCACGACTGAGTAAATCAAACAGCAGAGGCAGCCCCTGAGGAGCTCTTAAGTAATGCCACCGCGTCCATCTTCCTGTTCAGGCATCTCTCGTGCTGTGTGGACTGCAAACTTCCCACTGTGAATGAGTGCAAAGCACATCCAACCAGTGGTTGTTCCCAGCCTCCTTGGTTCCCATAAGGCAGAAAGTGTCAAAAACACTTTCAAGGATTTCGGAGTTCAGCCCAAGCCATAAATAGCACCTGCCATGTGCCTCCTAGCATCTCAGCACATCTGGTCTTCACCTCCCTACAACGGCAAAGAAGAGCCCAAGAGAAAGCCAAAAACAGAGACAACCTTAGGCTTGTTTTGTTTCGTATTTGTTTGTTTGTTTGTTTTTAAGATTTATTTATTTATTATATATAAGTACACTGTAGCTGTTTTCCAGAAGAGGGTATCAGATCTCATTACAGATGGTTGTGAGTCACCATGTGGTTGCTGGGATTTGAACTCATGACCTCTGGAAGATCTTAACTGCTGAGCCGTCTCTCCATCCCTGCAAAGGACTGTTGGCGGTGTGAAAACAAAGTGGGATGCTGGACTCCCCACCTACGTGCTGAGCTTTAAGAGAAACCTGTTTGCTGTGCCCCCATCACCGGGTACCCTCCTGACTATAATTTACTTGATTGCCAGCTTAGCTGCAGGAAGCAGCTGTCCCTTTGCACATGTTCTAGATGTTCTAGTACAGACAATGAGCTCAGGATTGAGCACATATGCAGGGGACTCATCAGTTTTACCTTCTGAGCAAATCCAGTAATTCTCAGGAGTGGGGCCCTGTCTTAGGGTTTTACTGCTATGAACAGATACCATAACCAAGGCAACTCTAATAAGGACAAAATTTAATTGGGGTTGGTTTACAGGTTCAGAGGGTCATCCATTATCATCAAGGTAGGAACATGGCAACATCCAGGCAGGAGGTTGGCACAGGAGGAGCTGAGAGCTCTACATCTTCATCTGAAGGTTGCTAGGAGAAGACTGACTTCCAGGCAGCAAGGATGAAGATCTTAAAGCCCACACCCACAGTGACACATCTACCCCAACAAGACCACACCTACTCCAACAGTGGCACACCTTCTAAAAGTGTCACTCCCTGGGCTGAGCATATACAAACCATCACAGGCCCCTTCCTCACTTTCCTCAGGCCCCTGGGGGGCTCCTTTCTCCTGTTTCTTTTTAATTTTTAAATTTTTTGAAATTTTTTTGAGATTATAATATGATTACATCAGTTTCTCCTTTCCTGACCTCACTCTAAACCCTTCCATGTTCCCTTCTTTGTTCTTTTTCAAATTCACCACCTTTTTTCATTTATTATTCTTTCATACATACATGTATATGTATATACCTACATACATACAACCCTAAATACATAAGTATGATATGACCTGCTCAGTTGGTATAATCGTACTTGCATGTATGTTTCCAGGGCTGACCATCTGATATTGGATAACTGTCTGGTGTGCTCCTCCCTGGGGAAGACCATTTCTCCCACTCCTCTCAGCATTCCCTAAATGACTGTGGCTCTTTGTGTAGCGTTGAGGCCTCGTGAGCTTTCCCTATCTATGTTCCATCCACGTTAGCATGGCTATTGTTGTTCTCGTTCAGCTCATGCTTAGGCAGTCATTTGGTGAGCCTTTATGGAGGTAGCTCCTGAAATTCCTAGGAGAGACTCTCTTACAGCAAACTCCCTGACCCTCTGGCTCTTACAATCTTTTTTCTTTGTCTTCCACAATGATTCTTGAGCCTTAGGTGAATTATGTTGTAGATGCATCTATTGGGAGTGGGCGCCACAACAATGTGTTTTGATTTGTTGTGGTTTTCTGTCATGGTCTCTGAGTGTTACAAAGTTTACCTGGGGTGGGAGAAGGACTACTAGAACCACAGCAATCAAGATTAGGTCACCATGAAATGTCTTAGGTAGATCTATATTAGTGCTTCCTGCCCACTATTTCTAGAGCACCATGAGGAGCACTCCTCCCTCCCCCCTCTAGTCTTTGGACTGGGTATTGAACCCAGAACCATGTGCATGCTAGATAAGCACTCTACAACCAAGTTACATCCCAGGCCTGTTCTTCCTCCCTTCTTATTTCCAGGTTATGAATGATTTTTCACATAGCAGTCAAAATGAGCAGGCACCATGTCTACTAAGAAAAGACCAAGGATCCCCAACCTTATACCATCTCTCAAGGCTTCTAGAGTCTTCCTGGACCTGTGCTAAATATTTAGTACCTTCTCCACCACACCAGCCACCAGTCTAGCTGAGAACGAGATACTTATAGGTTTTGGGATGTAGTTGGCTCTTGCCTAGCATGCATATACAAAGCCCTGGTTCAGTCCCTAGCAAAGGATAACTAGACATGAAGATGCACAGCTGTAATCCCAGACTTGGGAGGCAGAGGCAAAGGGGCTGGAAGTTTATCCTCATCTATATAGTGAATTCAAGTATAGCTAATACTTGAGATTCTGCCATGAAAGAGAGGAAAGGGGAGCAGGGGTAGGAAAGAAGGGGGTAGGTAAAAGAAGAAAGAAAAAGAGAAGAAGAAGGGAATAGGAGGGGATAAAGGAAGAGAAAGGGCAAGGAAGAGAAGAGGACAGGGTGGATCATGGTGTCAGGTCCTCAGTCTGGATCACGAGTCACCATTTCCCAGGAGAGTTATAGTTGAATCTTGCATGTCCATGTGACTTTTAATAGTGCCATGTTCTCAAGATTATCTGAGTTTGGAGAATGAAATGCAAAATCACCCTGTTCCAGTATAGACCAGGGGCAAAAGAGTAGAGAAAGCTACAAAATGAGTTGCTCAAAAGCAAACCTGCTGATGGCTTTGATGCTGTCTGGGCTAGCCCCACACCACTGCTAGGTCCCTGCTGGCTTTGTCCCACATGTTCCCATCCAAATTGTTTATGCTTCTCCTTGCACCAGGGCCATGAGTATAAGACAAGAGGAAATGAAGTCAAACTGTGCCGGAGGATTCTTACAACCCCCAATGACTTTTTTAGTAGGTCCCTGCCTTGCTGCAATTTAAATCTCCTGGAGCATCCTTCTAGTTCTAACAGGGTTAAGAACTCTCTGCCTGGAGAAATCTAGGAGCCAGCCAACAACAGGTTCCAGTGTCCTGTTAGGAAAGTGATAATGACAATGACCAAATCTTCTCTCACCCCTACTCCCATCTATTTGTTTGTTTGGGGTTTTATTTTATTATATATATGTAATTTTTATATAAATAATATATTTATAATTATATATAATTATGTAAGTATACATTTATATAATTATATTTATGGTATATTATATATGATGATAAATGTAATAAAAATATTTAAATATTATTTATTTATTTATTTTTAAAAGCAGGGCCTCATGTAGCCCAAGGTGCCTCTAAGAATGTAATGAAAGCTGGTCTCCTGATTCTCCTGCCTCAGCCTCTGGAACGGGATTGTAGATATGTACCATCATGCCTTGTTATGTCTAAACCTTTTGTTTTTATCTTGCTGGATCCCCAAAACTATTCTATATGATATATTGCAATAACACATTGGATGAACAATATTTATAACTTAGAGAGCCAAGCTGATATTTTCATTTTCTTACTTACTAGTTGGTGACCTTGGGTGATTCAGCCCCTCTGAGCTTCAGCTTCCTAATTCACGGGGGCAGAACATGCAAGAATGTCTAGTTGGAGCTAGATAAATCTGCTCCAATTTATGCTTACTGCTCTTACAGAGGACCCAAGTTCAGTTCCCAGCATCCACATCAGGTAGCTCACAACCACCTATAACTCCAATACCAGGAGATTTGACATCCTGAGCCGTCCAAGAGCACCTAAACACATGTGGAGCATATAAACTCCTGTAGGCACACATGTATGTGCACAAATAAATATGTTTTGAGAGAATGTCTAGTTTATGAGCTACAGATGAAATTCGTTTTGTGGAATGCTGGCTTAGTTCCTGTCTTAGGGTTTCCATTGCTGTTAAAAGACACCATGGCTAAGGCAACTTTTATAAAGACAAACATTCAGTTGGGGATGGCTTACAATTAGAGGTTTAAGCCATTATCTTCATGACAGGAAGCATGGCGGCATCCAGGCAGACATGGTGTTCTAGAAGGAGCTGAGTGTTCTACATCCTGACCTGAGTGCATCCAGGAAAGATCTGCTTTCCAGGCAGCTAAGAGGAGCATCTCAAAGCCCACCCCAAAAATGACACACTTCCTCCAACATGACCACACCTACTCCAACAAGGCTACACCTTTAATAGTGCCACTCCCTGGACCCAGCATATTGAAACTACCACAGTACCCACAAAGTTGAAGTTTGATCCCTAGTTTTGAATAAAACTAAGATGCTCATGCCTATAATCCCAGTTTTAGAGGTGGGAAGATGACAAGTTCAAGGTCATCTTCAGTTACACAGCAAGCTTGAGGTCAACCTCTGCTACATGAGATTCTGTCTCAAAACAGCAAACAAAAGATTAAGTTAAAAATGTTGCAAGGCATAGTAATTCATGGCTTTAATCCCAGGACTCAGGAGGCAGAGGCAGTTCGTTCTCTGTAAATTCAAGACTAGTCTGATCTACAAAGTGAGTTCCAGGACAGCCAGGGCTATACAAAGAAATCCTGTCTTAAATAAATAAATACTTTTCAATATAAAATAACAGCTGCAATTAAGAGATTTTGGTGATGATGAAGGGAGACTTCTATTGTCTTTAACATGGCAATACTGATGTGTGGACATAGAATGGATACTACATAAGCTCCAAAAAGAGCAAAACAATAAATAGATGCTAACTTCTGAGTTCTGGTTGGTTTGTTTAGTTTGACAGCATTGGAGCCTGAACTCAGGTCCTCACACCTGGTAGACAAACATCTCAGACTCTGCATGTACTTATATTTGAAAACAAGGTCTTACTAAGTAGGCTGAGCTGGCCCTGAACTGGCCAGCCTCCGGCCTCAGCCTCCCAAGTGTTAGAATTAGAAATGTATGCTACCAGGCACAGCATTAGTAAGTAAATCAAGCATAAGGTTTAAGGGGTGAGATGTTTTGTATGTTTGGCCCTGGGAGTGGCACTTTTAGAAGGTGTGGCCCTGTTGGAGTGGGTGTGTCACTGTGGGTGTGGGCTATAAGACCCTCATGCTGCTGCCTGGAAGGCAGTATTCTGTTAGCAGCCTTCAGATAAAGATGTAGAACTCTGAGCTCCTCTACCATTCCTGCCTGGATGCTGCCATGCTCCTGCCTTGATGATAATGGACTGAATCTCTGAACCTGTAAGCCAGCACCAATTAAATGTTGTCCTTACAAGAGTTACCTTGGGTGCTGGTGAGATGGCTCATCAGGTAAGAGCACTGACTGCTCTTCTGAAGGTCCTGAGTTCAAATCCCAGAAACCACATGGTGGCTCACAACCACCTTTAATGAAATCTGACACCCTTCTTCTGGTGTGTCTGAAGACAGCTACAGTGTACTTATTTATAATATAATAAATAAATCTTTGGGCTGGAGCGAGCATGGACTGAGCAAACGGGATCTAACTGAGCAAGCAGGGCCGACCTGAGTGAGCGGGGTTGTTTGGAGCAAGCAGTGGTCCTAAAATGTCAATTCTCAACAATCAGATAAAGGCTTACAACTATCTGTACAGCTACAGTGTACTCATATACATAAAATAAATAAATCTTTTTAAAAAAAAGTTGCCTTGGTCATGGTGTCTGTTCATAGCAGTAAAACCCTAACTAAGACAGGATTTGGAAAGCAGTAGAATGCTTTAAATGGGGCTTAATGGGCTAGTCTAGTAGGAATATGGAAGTCTCTGTTACTGAGAGTGATCTGAATTGTGCAGACCTGACCCGAGAGGTTTCAGTGGAGATTTCACTATGTGGCACAGAGACTGAGTTTGTAGTGTTTTGGTGAAGAATGTGGCTATTTTTTGCCCTTGTCTGAAGAGTCTGCCTGAGGCTCTTAAGAGAAGAGACTCAGATTAATTGCATTGACAAGGGAAGTCTCATTAACGCCCATCACTGACTGTTCTCTGGTTAAGTCTCAAGAAGAGCATTTTAAACAAGCATAGCAAGCTGAGAAAGGAAAATATAAAATATATGGCTCAAATATTAAAGGAGTACTCCTTGTACTGCAGCTATACTTGGTAGTGTGTAAGAGTCACCCAGGTGGTACTGGTTTTGTAGCATGAAGGGGTCATGAAGAGCAGCTGAGGCTTAGCACTGTGAGAAGCCATGGAAGGCCACTGGTAAAGGTACAGACTCAGTTGCAGTTGATGGCCCAGGACTGAAGGGGTCATGCAAAGGAGCTGAGGCCTGGCACCATGAAGAGAGCCTATGACAGGCTATTGGTGAAGCTGGAAGACCCTAGTGTATTGGAGATGCCAGTACCATGGGATGATCACTAAGAACAGCAGCAGCAGTGGAATGGATCAACCTGAGCTTAGAGTGCTACAGAGGGCAGAGCTGGAGAAGTGACGCCAGCTCTTTGGAGAAACCCAGAAGATCATGTGTGGATACCAGACATTAAAACATAAACTTGTTGAGGCCAGCTTGGTCTATAGAGTGAGTTCCAGGACAGCCAGGGCTACACAGAGAAACCCTGTCTCGAAAACAAACACACACACAAAAAAACAAAAACAAAAAAAAACAAAAAAAAAAACAAAAAAAAACAACCAAAAGACAAGAACTTGTAACATTGAAGTTGCCTTGAGAAATCCAAGATATTCAAGGTGCCAGAGCCATGGGCTATCTGCTGAGGAAAGCCACTAACAGGGAGTGGAACCAGCACAGGAAAAAGAAGTTTGTTAAGTCATCAAAGATAAAGAAGGAATTGGGGGCTGGCAAGATGGCTCAGGGAGTAAGAGCACTGACTGCTCTTCCGAAGGTCCTGAGTTCAAATCCTAGAAACCACATGGTGGCTCACAACCAGTTTGCTCAGCTGGTTTACTGTCTTGCTTTGGGGATTACAGTTAAATGATTGGATGAATTTCAGAAGAGACTTTGAAGTTTGGACTTTTAACATTGTTAAGACTGCTGTAGTCTATGGGGACTTTGGAAGTTGGGCTAAATACATTTTTGCATTATGCTATGTTTAGGTATGACCCCCATATATTCATATGTTTGAACAAGCCTACAGGGCCAGGGAGTGGAATGTGATGGTTTGTATATGCTCGGCCCTGGGAGTGGCACTTTTAGAAGGTGTGGCCCTGTTGGAGTAGGTGTGTCACTGTGGGTGTGGGCTATAAGACCCTCATGCTAGCTGCCTGAAAGTCAGTATTCTGCTAGCAGCCTTCAGATAAAAGATGTAGAACTCTGAGCTCCTCCTCTACCATGCCTGCCTGGATGCTGCCATGCTCCTATCTTGATGATAATGGACTGAACCTCTGATCTTGTAAACCAGCCGCAATTAAATGTTGTCCTTATAGGAGTTGCTTTGGTCATGGTGTCTGTTCACAGCAATAAAAACACTAACTAAGACAAGGGGATAACTTTAAATTAAGTTAACTAAGTTAAACTAAATTTTCATTTTATTTAGCAATTAATGGGTCCCAAGTATCATCCTGGATATTGGGAGTTATGTAAGAAAGGTAGTAATGAATAAATCCATGCCAACAGGGTGCTCATAAATAAATGAGTGTTGAAGTTAAAGGGCAATATGTCTTCTCACTTTACCATGATGTCAGGAAAAATGAGTATATATTTATGTTTGTCTGCATGTATGTGTATGCGTGTGGGTATATGCACGTGAATGTAGCTCCTGCAGAGAGAAGAGGGCATCAGATCCCTGGGAACCAGAGTTATAGGCCACCCAGTATAGGTACTGGGAATCAAACTTGAGTCCTTGACAAAATTACTGCATGCTATTAACCACTGAGCCATGTCTCTGAGCCCCCAAGTTTATTTACATATAAATTGTGATATCTATCTGTCTATTATTTTGCTTTGTTGCATCTTTTGAGATTAAGCCTCTAGAGTCTCACTGTGTAGACCAGGCTGGCCTCAAATTTGAGGTGATTCTCTTGCCTCTGCCTCCAGAGTGTTGGGATTACAGGCTCTATGTCACAATAGGCCAAGTTATGATATGTCTTTGTAGATTTTAAAAAAGAGTTATTTTATTCTTAGATATATGTATGTGCACACCAGTGAAGCTGCCTGCGGGAAGAACAGTATCCGATCCCCCTGAGTGGAGTTACAGTCGTAAACTGACCAATGTGGATGCTGGACACAGAAGTAGGAGTCTCTGTAAGAGTGGTTCATGCTCTTAGCCACTGAGCTAATTCTTCTTCCCTCTTTACATTGAGTAAATGCTGTCAGAGCAGAAGGGACGAGAAAGCCCAGTTTAGCTCAACAGCTGCAGGGTCCTTATAGAAGAACAGGCAAGCACACTGTCCTTGGCAGGATTCTTAAGCATCTGACAGCATGGTTAACTTCTGAGCTGGGAAAATTCTGTTCTTCTCTTCCCTCTTCAAGTAAGTTTCTCAAAAAGGAGGGCATGGCCGGCCAGAAGTGTTAGCAGGTAAGAGTACTTGCCACCAAGCCTGGCGACCTGAGATCTACATGGTGGAGAGAGCTGAGTTCCAATAGTTATACACACATACAAACATGAATAGATACAAAATGTTTAAAAAAATAAGTTAAAATTTAAAAAGCAGGCCAAAGAAAAGAGACTCTAAATCCCTCTTTCACTCTCTCCCCCGGGGCTAGTGGCCAATTTTAAAAATGAAACACATTCGCAAGGTTCTGAGATAAAAACAAACAAGCTTTTGATGCAGAAATTAATCAGTCACGACATAGATGTGGGCTGAGGATGTCACTTTGTGGTAGAAGCCTTGCCGGTCAAGCACAAAACCCTGGATTCATTCACCAGGAGAGAATAAAACAAGGCCTGGTGGTAGATTCCTATAATCTCAGCATTTTAGAGGTGGAAGAGGGAGGGTCAAAAGTTCAAGGTAGTAGTAGGTTCAAGGTCATCCTAGGATATATGAGATCCCCATTTTAAAAAGTTTTCAGGTCCTGAGTTCAATTCCCAGCAACTACATGGTGGCTCACAACCATCTGTAATGGGGTCTGGTGCCCTCTTCTGGTGAGTCTGAAGAGAGTAGTGGTGGTGTACTCATGCATAAAATAAATAAATCTTTTTTTAAAAGTTTTAAATAAAAGGAAGAGAAAGTGAGGGAAGAAAAATAAAAGGAGAGAGAAGGGGTACAATTCCGTTGCATATAAAAGTGTTTCAATTTCATAAAGTTCACTTTGACATTTAATGGGAAGCAAGGCAGTGACTTGCAAGGTGTTCAGACACCAATGACTCACCAGAGGGGAAAGACAAGCAATATTTGAGATAGCCCTTTGCTAAAATAGATCAACCAAATCAGAGACATTAGTTATCCAAGTGCTTTACCGTGGACTCCCAAACCTCGTTTACTCTGACCAATGAGGGCATCTTGGTCATATATTGATGCTGCAGAGGAAGCCAGACGCATACAGCACCTCCCCCCCCACACACACACAGGTGGACATTGAGCAGAAGACCATGATGACGTCTACTTTTCCTCCTTTTGCTGAGTCTACAGCAGTAACAGTGCAGACTACCTTCCAGAGGCCCTATGGCAACATCTGTAGACTAAAATGGAAGGTGGGTGTGCTGCAGGCATCTGAGTGAACACCAGCGGCCCTCAGAACCCAGTCACTTCTCCCATGATGCCAGGGAGTGCTGGGGTCAAGAACTCTTGGAGGGCCGGACGGTGGTGGCACATGCCTTTAATCCCAGCACTTGGGAGCCAGAGACAGGCGGATTTCTGAGTTCGAGGCCAGCCTGGTCTACAGAGTGAGTTCCAGGACAGCCAGGGCTACACAGAGAAACCCTGTCTCAAAAAACGAAAAAATAAAAATAAAAATAAATAAAAAATAAAAAAAAAATAAAAACCTCTTGGAGGGTAACTTAGGAAAGAGAAAGGACTTTCAAAGCAGAAAGAAGACAGAGTTAGAACATCAGCAGCGTTCTCATATCATGGGATATGAGAAGAGGCAGGTACTTCAAATGGAATCTCCCACAGAAGTTTGTGACCAGAAGAAGAAAGTGAGCTGCCAGTGACTTCCCAGACTGCCATTTCCCTGAGGCTTCTTCCGGTCTTCAGATTAGCTCTTTTGGGGGTGGAGAGACGACTCAGCTGTTGAGAACCTCTCTTGTTCTTCTAGAGGATCTGAGTTCATTCATTCCCAGCACTCACTATGGTGGGGTATTCACCAAGGAAGACTGCTTGGACATGGGTTCAAGACAATAGAAAGCCTTAATTAGCCATCCAGCCACTATTCTGAGTGTTCAGGACCCCAGTGTAGCCTGAATCGTTCTCAGGGTGAGCTGCTAAGCACAAGCGCCATGTTCCGGGTTGACACATTTCAGTTAACAAGAACAGTTATCCAGAAGCTAGCACATTTAGAGACTTTCTCAGAACTATGGACTTCCATGGATTGGGCCTTTGTTTTAGTGTTTGCAGATAGTTCTGTCTACATGCTGAGTTTTACATCCAGAATGGTACACTTCCACCATGGAGTTAGTTGTGCTAAGGTCTGGGAGCCTGTGGTAACATCAGGTTCACAACCACCTGTGACTCCGGGTCTAAGGGGATTCAACACACCAGTATACACATATATACACATAATTTAAAAAATTAAATAAAACAAAGCCTCCTTTTAAAAAAACAAAAGATTAGATCTGGTGAAATTCAGGTTGAAACTGTCTCTCTTTTCTTAAGGGTAAAATTATTATCTGGAATTCTATATGTCCAACCTTTAAAAACAACTAGACAGGATCACTATGTCACCTGGCTAGTCTGGAAATCTCTATGTTGACCAGACTCGCCTCAAACACAAGAGATCTGCATGCTTCTGCCTCCTGAGTGCTGGAGTTAAAGGTGTGAACTACCACAATGAAAGAATGTTCAACCTTTTGAAACAGCAGGAGACATTGTCCTTTACAAAGTTCATGCTCAAAAACAACACGGTTGATTAAAAAAGAAATCACAAAAATCTTAGGATTTTTTTAGTCAAGTGTGTGATTTTTGCTGGGCCAAATTCATAGCTATTACTGGCTAAATATATCCAAATATGGCCCACAGTATGGCTTGGACAAACTTGTCCAAGATAGATGCATATAAACATAAAGCTATTCCCAATTATTAAAGATAATCTTACCACAGAAATAATCACCCATCCACAGAACTCTGGTCAAATAAATTTATGAGTCCAAACTCGGTAGTGCTTAACTGGAATTTTAGTGTTTGGAAGATAAAGGCAGAAGAATCAGGAGTTCAAGAACAGCGTGGGCTACATGGTGGCCCTGTCTCAAAAGACACCACATACTGTGGCAGGCACCTTTAATCCCAGCACTCAGATGGTAGAGACAGGCAGAGTCCTGTGAGTTCAAGGCCAGTCTATTCCAAATAACAAGTTCTAGGCCAGTCATGATTACATAATAAGACCCTGTCTAAGAACAAAAACAACAAAAAATGCAAATAATAATAATAATAAGCCAAGAGGTTTACAAATAAATATGGCATATGCCTTCATGTAAGAACATTTGTTCTGTCCATTAGAAATAAAGAGCTGAGTATGGGGATAGGAGCCCGTGGCCCTTTGGGAGACTAAAGCATAGGACCGTAAGTCTGAACTCAGCCTGGATCCATGTGGAAAGAAACCACTCATGCTTGCTGTCCTCTGACATTCTTACTGGGGCAGCAGGAAAGCCACACACAAATACAAATACATGGATAAACACAAACAAACTTTAAAAGAAAATAACAAACTACTGAATAAGAATTAGCCTAGCATGGTGGTGCATGCCCAACACCCCACTGTTTAAGGGGTAATGGTAGGGGAATCAAGGCTAATCCAAACTGCATATGGAGTTCAAGGTCAGCCTAGGCTGCACAGGACTCAATAAAAAGAAATGGGGATCAGTAGTGGGACTCAGTGAAAAGTCAGTAAACGTGTAAGCTGCTTCTTATAGATAAAGAGATTCTAGGCTACTTCAAGTAGTTAAGACCAGAAAAGATGAAAGAAAAGAAGGGGCACCAGATAGTCCAGTACCTGTGTTAGTCACTGTTCTATTGCTGCAGAGAGACACAATGATCAAGTTAACTTTTACAACGGAAAGCATTTAACTAGGGGTTGCCTTCAGTTTCAGAGGTTCAGTCCCTTATCATCATGGTGGGGAGCAGGACAGCACATAGGCAGACATGGTGCTGGAGAAGGAGCTGAGAGTTCTACATCCAGATCCGCTGGCAGCAGGAAGACAGGGAGCCACTGGGCCTGGCTTGGCCTTCTGAAACCCCAAAACTCACTCCCAGTGACATACTTTCTACTCCGACAGACCATACCTACTCTAACAAGACCACACATCCATCTCAAGTAATGCCACTCCCTGATGACTAGGCATTCAAATCTAAAAGCCTATGGGGGTGGGATTCTTATTCATCCTACACACCTCCTACTCCTAATTTTCATTTTAGTTTATTTAGTTCACTTTGTGAGACAGAGTCTCATCTTGGCCAGGCTGGCTTCAGATTTTATACATAGCCGAGGATGACCATAAACTTCCGATTCTGCTGTCTCCATGTCCCAAGTACCAGGATTACATCTGTGTGCTCCTACCTCTGACTCTTGTTTTGAGGGATTTGCTCTATTTATTGTTTGTTTATGAAACAGGGTATTAGTAATGTTCCAGAGTAGCCACAGATTCTTTACCTTTCTCCTGATGAGAAAGGCTCACACGTGTGTGCTGCTATATTCAGTTCATTGAGGAGCCTCTATGCTGCTCTCTATGCTGCTGTATTCAGTTCATTGAGGAGCCTCTGTGCTGCTCTCTATGATGCTGTATTCAGTTTATTGAGGAGCCTCTATGCTGCTCTCTATGATGCTGTATTTGGTTCCTTGAGGAGCCTCTATGCTGCTCTCTATGATGCTGTATTCAGTTTATTGAGGAGCCTCTATGCTGCTCTCTATGATGCTGTATTCGGTTCCTTGAGGAGCCTCTATGCTGCTCTCTATGATGCTGTATTCAGTTCATTGAGGAGCCTCTATGCTGCTCTCTATGACCACAGGCATTTAGATTTTCAGTGTTCCCCAATGATTAGGGATAATAACTCTTATCTTTTGGCCAGTGAATACAACTGTATATATTATTACTTTCCTTAATTTAGTGTGCATGTGTTCACATACATGCATATCCTACTGTACATGTGACAGAAAAGTCAGAGGACGACCGGCAGGAGTCTGTTGTCTTCTACCATCAGGATCCAGGGACTTAAACTCAGATCATCAGAACACATTATAATTTTCACAAACTTAAAACCAAGCCAGATATGTGGCTTGGACCTATAATCCAAGCACTTGAGAAGCTAAGGCAGGAGGATTTCTGTAAGTGTAAGCCTCAGGCCAGCCAGCCTAAGCTACAGTGTGAGACTTTGCCTCAGGAATATCTAAATAAGAATTAATATATCCTAGTTGAGAAAGGGAAGAACTAATGTTACACGTGCCCACCCTGGGAACACGTGATTGCGCTGCTTACATGCCAATCTTGAAAAGAACTCAAGCTGCTTTCATGAAAATTATCTCATTTATCTTCACAAAAACACCGAACAATTAAACGGGGGCGGTGGGGGTGGAGACAGGAATCTAGACTTGTTAAAGGGTTGGTACATCATGTGAATCAGGAATAAGATCTGTTCTCTCTGGCTAAGGGGTGGCAAGGGCTCAAAGGCCAATGTTAGGAGAAAGTGTTGGATTCGACATCAGAGGGAACTGTCTAGATTGGAATACAGAGTAAGCTGGGTCTGGTGGTGCGGGCCTGCAGTCATTGCTAAGGAAACTGAGGCAGGAAAATCACAAGCTCAGTTCCTACATAATCTACAGAGTGAATGCTCTGCTCACCAGGACAACATAGTGAGCCCCACCTCAAAAATAAAACTGGAAAAGAGGGCTGAGCAACAGAGGATGAAGTCACACACCAGAAATCCCAGCACTTAGGAGGTGGAGGCAGAAGAACTGGAGTTTAAGGCTGGCCTGAGTTACAGTGATTCTGTCTCTAAAAAGAGCCAGGTAACCCCAGCACTCATGAAGCAGAAATGTGCAAATCTCTGTGATTTTTGAGACCAGCCTAGTCCACATAGTAAGTTCTGGCCAGCCAGGGCTACAAAAGGAACAGTTGTCTAAACAAAAACAAACAAACAAACAATATATATATATATATACATATATATGTATATATGTATATACACACACATATATGTATGTTTATATATATATGTATATATGTATATATATAACCAAATTGGGCATGGTAGTGCAATTCCAGTATGTTGTAAGTGGAGGCAGGGATTCAAAATCATCCTTGGCCACTTAGAGTTTAGGACCAGTCCAAGCTAATTATGATGCCCTGACATCCCTCACCCCTACCCCCCAAAAAAGAAATGAAAGAAAAATGTCATCAAAGCCAGCCCCAGTGGTAAAGGCCTGCAATAGCTACTCAGGAGACTGAAGCTGAAGGATGAAAAATTCACTGTCTGCTTAAATATACAATGAATTCAAGCCCAACATGGATAATTCGGTAGGACCCTGCCTCAAAATAAAAAGGAGAAAGATGGGGGACTGGGGAGATGGCTGCTCAGCAGGAAGATGCAGTTGCTGCTCATCCAGATGGCTCAGCTCCCAGCACAGGGCACCTCACAGGCCTGTGTAACTGCAGCTCCTGGGCATCTTTGTCTCTTGCACTCATGTTCATATACCCACATGCAGATACACACACCTGCATTTATTTAATGTCTACAAGGGTTTCATCCATATATATGCTGCGTATCCCATGTACACCTGACACCCACAGAGGCCAGAAGAGGGTGGTGAGTCCCCTGGGAGTGGGGTTACAGATGGTTATGAGCTGCTGTGTGGGTGCTGGAAATTGAACCTGAGTCTTTTGGAAGAGCAGTCAATGCTCTTAACAACTGAGCCATCTATCTCTCTAGCCTTACCTACACATAATTTGAAAATGTAATCTTACAAAAAGGTTTTAAATCAGCTGGGTGTGGTGGCACACACCTTTAATCCCAGCACTGTAAACCCAGTCTTGAAAAACAACCAAGAAAACGTTTTAAATCAAAAGAGGAATGTGGTAGAGAGCCTGCCTAGCATCCACAGGTCCTGGATTCTGTTCCCTGTACATAATAATAATAAAAATAAAAGTAAAGGAAGAAAGGAAGGAAGGAGAGGAAAGAATGGTTTCCAAGTGACATTGTTAATATTTCGCATTTTCCACAGGTATGTATGTGGCATATAAAATATGTAAGGGAAGGCCTGAGGGAAGGCAATGAATTGCTAAGAATTCTGACTTCCTAGGATGATAAAAGGATAGGACTGTTAAAGGGGACTTTAGCCTCTCTCTGTCTTAAATTTTTACAGGGCGGTTAAGGGTTGTTTTCAATGTTTAACTTCCTGCAGGAGAAGAGTTGATATCCTTGTCCAGGGAGCTCTGACTTTTCACAAGCGTGTTCAAATATAGTTCAGTATGATCTATGTAGCAACTGACTGTGTTTAATTGTATCATCTATCTATCTATCTATCTATCTATCCATCCATCATCTCTCTGTCTGTCTCTGTCTCTGTCTCTGTCCTTGTCTCTGTCTCTGTCTCTCTGTCTCTGTCTCTCTCTGTCTCTGTCTCTCTCTGTCTCTCTGTCTCTGTGTGTGTGTGTGTGTGAGTGTGTGTGTGTGTGTGTGTGTGTGTGTGTGTTCTTAAGCCTATAGTCAGATTCTGTTCAGTGCTAACACATGGAGCTGAATAAACATATTGGGTTTATATACAGTCCAATACTTAGGAAAGACATTAGTCTAGCCTGGCTTTGAACAGGAAAAGGGTTTCCTACTTCACCCTCAGTGTCCCTAGACTCTCCAGCTCAGAGCATGTGTCAGCCACATGACCCAGAGCTCCAACACCAAGAAAATGTGGATTTGAGCTAGGGATCTAAGCAAAAACACCCAGAAGCAGAGTGTGATGCCACACACAAACGCAATTCCTGGTATTTAGGAGGCAGAAGCTGGAGGATCAGGTGTTCAAGTCTATCCATGGCCACAAAGCAAATCCTGGGTCAGCCTACATGAGACCATGTCTCCAAAAATCCCAAACCAAATAAAGGAAATCTTGCAGAGAGAGAAGGAGAGCTTGCTAGAGGGATGAGCGTGGATCTACCATTCAGGGTTATAAGATCCCAGTCTACTTATAGCACTGGCAAGTGGGGGTGGTGGAGGGCATGGAGTGCGGAGGGGAAGGGAGGGGAAGGGAGGGGAGGGGAAGGGAAGGGGGGAGGGGAAGGGAGGGGAGGGGAGGCTGCTCTTGGCAGTTGTTTGTTTGGACCTGCCTAGAGGCAGCTCCCTCAACATTTGTTTAAACAGCAAGCTAAGCCGGGCAATAGTGGCACAGGCCTTTAATCCCAGCACTTGGGAGGCAGAGGCAGGCGGATTTCTGAGTTTGAGGCCAGCCTGGTCTACAGAATGAGTTCCAGGACAGCTAGGGCTAGACAGAGAACCCTGTCTTGAAAAACCAAAAAAAAAAAAAAAAAAAAAAAACCAGCAAGCTAGGACCTGGGACGAGGGAAGGTGATTGAAGAAATCTTGGGAGAGAGGAAAACAATTTTTTCACCCTCAGTGTGCGCCTTAGTCAGGGTTTCTATTGCTGTGAAGGGACAGTATGACCATAGCAACTCTTTTTCTTTTTTAAATAATTTACTTATTTTGTATTTGCATTAGTGTTTTGCCTGCATGCATGTCTGTGTGAGGGTGCCAGATCTTGAAGATGCAAACAGTTGTGAGCTGCTAGGTGGGTGCTGGGAATTGAACCTAGGTCCTCTGAAAGAACAGTCAGTGCCCTTTACTGCTGAGCCATCTCTCCAACTCTCTAACCATGGCAACTCATAGTAAGGGAAACATTTAAGTGGGACTGGATTACAGTTTCAGAAGTTTAGTTCTTTGTTATTACGGGAGGAGGCATGGCAGCACACAGGCAGACACAGCACTGGAGAGGTGGCTGAGAAGTCTACATCTGGATCGGCAGGCAGCGGGAAAGAGAGTGGACATTGGGCCTGCCTTGAGCACCTGAAACCTCAAAGCCCATCCCCCCACCCCCATAGCCCAGTGGCACAGGTCCTCCAGCAAGGCCACACTAACAGTGCCACTCCCTATGGACCTGTGGGGGTCATTCTCCTTCAAACCACCACAATATGGAATCCTGAGGCTTAAAATCCCAGAGGATTTACATTTCTTCAAGACAATGGGACTGTTTTCACATGGGCCAAATCTCTCCAGATGTGACTCCCTGAGCCCAACTACTGTTTAGTTATAGACAGAGGAGCAGCCAGGGTAGAATGAGAGTCCATTTGAAAGTAGCTCAGGTTTCCTAATGTCGCTGTGATAAACCACGATAATCTAAAGCTACTTGGGGAAGAGAGGGTTTATTTGGCTTATACTTCAAGGTCACAGTCTGTTATTGAAGAAGTTGGGGCAGGGATCTGGAGCAGGTACCATAGGAGAATGCTGATTGATGGCTCCCTCACTGGCTTAGGCTCAGCTAGCATTCTTATACAGCTGGACCACCTGCCTAGGGATGCTAAGTCCCATGTGGGCCAGGAATCTGTTTCCTCAATTAGCAATCAAGGCTGCCCTATAAATACACCCACAGCAGGCCAGTCTGAGGCAGTTCTTTAACTGAGATTCCCTTTTCCCAGTCGACTTTATCTGTGAAGTTTACAATTAAAAACTAACCAGGATAAAAGTCAAAGTTGGGGGTAAAAATAAAAGGAGACCATAAAAGAGCCAACACACCAGTTCACTGGTGTCAAAGGGGCAAACATTTGGAGAAGTGAGGTAGCCAAGCTCTTTGAGAGGGCAGGGAAGATGAGGATGAGACCAGCTTACCAGATAGATGTGTAGGTTGTCCAACGTTTTCTGTTGTTTTTATTTGTTTTGTTCTGTTGAGACAGAGTTTCACTGTGTAACCCTGGCTGTCCTGGAACTCAACTCTGTAGACCAGGCTGGCCTGGAACTCACAGAGATCCACCCACAGTGAACCCCATCAACCTCCAACTGTCCACCCTTTATTAAAGTCTTGCTGTGAAAATAAAAATAAAAATAAAAAATAAACAAATAAAGTCTTGCTGTGAACTGAGGGCAAATACACCAACAGCTTAACAATGATAAAGTTAAGGAGAAGAGGAAGGCGGGGCTGTCTAGGCAAAAGTAACCTTTAGTTTAACCTTAAGTAACCTTTAGACACTAGCTGTCTGGGAAATTGGTGTTTGTGATGGGGCCACACCGCACCCTCTGCCACCCCACCTTAAAGGCAAAAGTGTGCCTCTTGCTTCTTTTTCACTTGGAGTCCATTCCTCTTTTATTGCTTTTGTGGTCTCCCAGAAAATATGAACTTCAAGTGGACACTCTTTAAAAAGCTGAAGCCAGCAGGAAAAAAAGGGAGAGGTGGACACAAAAGTTCCACTCCTAACCAAGAAGCTTTAAATTGATACCTGCTGAGACAAGGAAAATCAGTGTGATTCAACAGAGCCACACTAGGTACATCAGCACACCCCAGAGGAGGAGGAGTCAGCCATCACAGAACAGCCTCCATAGGTACATCAGCACACCAGGGGAGGAGGAGTCAGCCATCACAGAACAGCCTCCATGGGTATATCAGCACACCCCAGGGGAGGAGGAGTCAGCCATCACAGAACAGCCTCCATGGGTACATCAGCACACCCCAGGGGAGGAGTCAGCCATCACAGACCAGCCTCCATGGGTATATCAGCACACCCCAGAGGAGGAGTTAACCAACACAGAACAGCCTCCATTGGTACATCAGCACACCCCAGAGGAGGAGGAGTCAGCCATCACAGAACAGCCTCCATGGGTACAGCAGCACACCCCAGGGGAGGAGTCAGCCATCACAGAACAGCCTCCATGGGTACATCAGCACACCCCAGGGGAGGAGGAGTCAGCCATCAAGAACAACCTCCATAGGTACATCAGCACACCCCAGAGGAGGAGTTAACCAACACAGAACAGCCTCCATGGTTTCTTGTGTGCTTTTTATTTTACCTTATTTTGTTTTGGTTTTGGTTTTGCTGGTTTTGGTTTTTTGGTTTTCTTTGTTTGGTTGGTTTTGGGTTTTGGTTTTTCTTTATCATCTTAATGTTTTTTGCTTGGATACTTTATTTTTTGAGATAAAGAAGAAGAACAGGATGAGTGGAGAGGTGGGGAGGAGTTGGGGCATAGGAAAGAATATGATCAAAACACATTGCATAAAAATTTTTAATTAAAGCCAGGCGGTGGTGGCGCACGCCTTTAATCCCAACACTTGGGAGGCAGAGGCAGGCAGATTTCTGAGTTCGAGGCCAGCCTGGTCTACAGAGTGAGTTCCAGGACAGCCAGGGCTACACAGAGAAACCGTGTCTCAGGGAAAAAAAATTAATAAAAAAAAAGAGGAAATGTATTCTGCCAGGCAGTGGTGGTGTATGCCTTTAATCTCAGCATTTAGGAGGCAGAGGCAGTCAGATTTTTGTGAATTCTAGGCTGCCTGGTCTACTGAATGAGTTCCTAGATAGCCAGTGCCACTCAGAGAAATTCTGTCTTCAAAAGCAACAACAATAAAACAACAAAAATGTAATTGCATTTTAAGCCAGGTGCGGTGGTACACACCTTTAATCCCGGCACTCAGGAGTCAGAAGCAGGTGGATCTCTGTAAACTAAAGGTCAGCTTGATCTATATAGGGAATTTCAGGACACTGAGATCCTGTCTCAAAAACAAACAATAAAAAAGAAATGAATTTTAAATATTTTCATTATAAAATAATGTTGTTAAACATTTAAGAAATGGTACAGCAAGTTGTAGTTCTAGAATTTAATTTTAACATTTAAATAACATTTCTGGCTTTATCACATTTTTCTTTGTTTTTCCTTTAGCAAGATGCCCATTAAACACACACACACACACACATACTTCTGAGGTGGAAGAGATGGCTTAGCAGCTGTCTTAGTCACTGTTCTATCACTGCAAAGAGACAAGACACCTTGACCAAGGCAACACTGTAAATGAAAGCATTTAGTTAAGGACTTGTTTACAGTGTTAGAGTGTTAGTCCATATCATCCTAACAAGAAGACAGGCATGGCATTGGAGCAGTGGGTGAAGGCTTTACATCCTGATCCACAGGCAGCAGGTAGACTGAGATACTGGACCTATCTTGGGCTTTTGAAAACCTCAAAGCCTTCCTCTAGTGACACACCTCCTCCAACAATGCCACACCTATTCCACAAAGGCCATGCCTCCTAATCCTTCCCAAACAGTTCTAGCATTCATACATATGAGCCTATGGAAGCCAATCTTACTCAAATCAGCACACTCCACTCTAGCCTCCATAGATTTGTCTCTATATCATAATGCAGAATGCATTCAGTACAACTTCAAAAGGTCTCCATAGTCTGTCAACCTCAAGATTGTTTAAAAGTCCAAGTCTTTTCTGAGACTCAAGACTCTCTTAACTTTAACCCTCTGTGCAAACATAAATCAAGTTGCACGCTTCCAAGATCCAACGGCACGGACTATAAATATTTATTAGTATTCCAAAAGGGGGGGAAAAGGGCAGAGCTAGGAAACACTGGACCAAATGAAGACCAAAATCCAGTGGGGCAAACTTCAAACTCTGTATCTCTGTGTTGGGTGACAAAGAACTTAGATGATTCTTCCTTCCCAGCTTTGTTGACTGCGCACACTTCTCTCTATTGGTCTGGTTCCATACCCTGTCTGCAGCTCTCCTTGGCACGTATCCCACATCACTAGCTTCAATATCTTGGGTCTCCAACATAATCCAGGCTTTACCTTCATAGCTTCACACAGTGGCCTTTCTTGACCTCACGCAGAGACTCCCTTGCCACATGCCTGGCCGTGGTGGCTTTCCTTAACCACAGAGGACGATTCCATAACTCCTTCTTATATCCTTCCTGACTCTAAATCCAGAATCATGTGGCTGAAACTGCCAAGTGCTTCTGCTGATTGGAGCCATTTTCATTCAAAGCACCAGCAGCTAAAAACACTTTCTGTTCTTCCAAAGGACCTGAGTTTGGTTCTCAGCACTCATCTGGTAGCCTGCAAGCATCTGTAACTACAGTTCGAAGGAAGCCAACAGCTTTATCTGGCCTCACAGATCCCAAATATATATCCGGGCAGAGTATGAACACACATAAAATAAGAACAAGTCTAATTTTTTTTCTAGGATTAGATTTTTATCAATCTACCTGCTGGTCTACATAGCAAGTTCTAGGACAGCCAGAGCTACACACTGAGACCCTCTCTCAAATCATCAATCAATCAATCAACCAATCAATCAATCAATTAATCAATTAAAATTATGGGTTAAAGAGATAACTCAGCAGTTAAGAGTATATTCTTCCCTTTCAGAAGATTCAAGTTCATTATTAACCCACAGTTAATATTAACATTATTAACCCACAGCAGACAGTTTACAACTGCCCAGAACTATAGTTCCAGGGATTTTGACTTTCTCTTCCAGCTTCCAGAGGTACCCAACATATGTGCATACGTGCACACAGATACACACACATGTGCATAAATAAAATACAAGCAAAGCACAAAATTCTTTAATAAAAAAAAACTAAATTTAAAAATTTTTTAAAAGTGTAACCAACCTTCTAATTACAAAAGCCAAGCACAGTGGTACACATCTGCAATTAGACTGAGACAGGAGGAGAGGTTGTACTTGGTCTATATAACAATGAGAGAGACAGAGAGAGAGAAAGAGAGAGAGAGAAAACAGAATTTATATTTGATCAGATTTTATTTAATCACAGAATAGATTTTTTTTTTTTTGAGACAAAGTTTCTCTGTGTAGTTCTGGCTGTCACTCTGTAGACCAGGTTGGCCTCAAACTCAGAAATCTGCCTGCCTCTGCCTCCCAAGTGCTGGGATTAAAGGCGTGTGCCCCCACTGCTCGGCCTTTAAAGATTTATTTATTTATTATATGTAAGTACACTGTAGCTGTCTTCATACACTCCAGAAGAGGGAGTCAGATCTCGTTATGGATGGTTGTGAACTACCATGTGGTTGCTGGGAATTGAACTCAGGACCTTGGAAGAGCAGTCGGTGCTCTTAACCACTGAGTCATCTCTTCAGCCCCTAGATTATTTTTTTTTTTAAAGTAGGGTTTCTCTGTGTAGCCTGGGCTATCCTAGAACTTACTCTGCAGACCAGGCCTCAAACTCACAGATATCCTCCTGCCTCAAGGCATGTGCGACCATCCCCTAGCTCACAGAATAGAATTTTAAGTGTGAATGCTTGGTGTATTCTTCGGGTCTCAGATAATGGAATCTGTAGGATGGAAACATACACAGGTATATACGTTTCTTTATGTCAAGAGGCAAGAAAGATTTGTGTTAAGAAAATGACAAGGGCTGGCTCTGTGGTTCAGTAGTACATACTTGGTAGCATGTGTGAGGTTCTTGGCTTGAGCCTCAGTGCCACAAAAGAAAGGGGGTGGGGGGAAACAGAAAAGAAAGAAGCTCATGTAAGTATGGGAGCTGTGGTGGGGGGAGACAGAAAAGAAGGGAGCTCATGTAAGTGTGGGAGCTGTGGTGGGGGGGAGACAGAAAAGAAGGGAGCTCATGTAAGTGTGGGAGCTGTGGTGGGAGGGAGACAGAAAAGAAGGGAGCTCATGTAAGTGTGGGGGCTATGGGAGTCCAGACTCTGGTGAGCAAGCCTGGCTGCAGACCTGGGGAGTCCAAAGGTGGTCAGGTGACAGCATCTCTTCTTGCTGGGAGAGGTCAGGGTTTGGTTTGAGTTTTGGTGTTTTGCTCCTTAGGGGACAAGTTCTCTCTAGGATAGCCCAGAACTCAAGATCCTTTGCCCTCAGTTGGTGTGTACAAACTCCTTCAGCTTGGTTTTATCCAAGACTTTAAACTGGTTGGGTGAGGCCCACACACGTTAGGGGGAGGGAACTTTTTCATTCAATGCCTACCCATGCAACTGCTAGTCTCATTTAAAAAGTAAAAATAAAAAGCCCCTTTTGGCTAGCAAAACCCAAAACTGTTGGCCAAACACCTAGGCATCTGCCAGGCTGATGCCCAAAGTTTGCCCAACACACTTTCCTAAAAGCTTTATATCAATAAAAAACTATGAAGATAAAAGGGAGCTTTGCACAGTTGCTTCTCATGCCTTATCAGTGTCTGCATAAAACTTCATAGAAACCATTTGAGGTGCTCAAGTTCTAGCAGGCTGAAGGAGTTTCCAGGCAGTTGTAATTGTACATGAGGTGGGTTTATTGTCTAGGGCAGTGGTTCTCAATCTGTGGGTTGTGACCCGTTGGGGGTGGAGCAACTCTCTTGGTGGGGGGTGGGGGGTAGAGGGTGGTTTTGAGACAGGGTTTCTCTGTATAGCCCTGGCAGTCTTGGAACTCACTCTGTAGACCAGGCTGGCCTCAAACTCAAAGATCTGTCTGCCTCTGTCTCCCAAGTGCTGGGATTTAAGGCGTGCATCACCACCGCCCAGCTGGAGCAACTCTTTTACAGGGGTCATATATCAGATATCCTTCATATCAGATATTTACATTATGATTCATAAAATAGCAAAATTATAGTTATGAAGTAGTAACAAAAAATAACTTTATAGTTGGGGGTCACCACAACATGAGGAACTGTATTAAAAGGTCTCAGTATTAGGAAGGTTGAGAACCACTGCTCTAGAGTGAGCAAGCACTTGTGGTGATTTTGATCTTGTTTTCTGCTTTGTAGTACTGAGAAGTGAACCCAGAGCCTTGCACAGAGCTACATATTTCCTTTGCCATGGTACTGGGGGTTTGAACCTAGGGCCCTGTACATGTAAGGCAAGACCTCTCCCACTGGATTATAGCCTAAGCCATACACCTTCTCCTTGGTTTTTTGTTTTGTTTTGTCATTATTATTGTTTGGGGGTTGTTTATTTTTAGAAACAAGGTCTTGTACACCCTGGGCCAGTTAGAACTGCCCATGTAGCCAAAGACAACTTTGAAGTTCCTTTTCTCCTGCCTCCTCTTTGTATGATGAGATTATACGTGTGTATCTCTTATCTAATTTTACATAGTGCTAGATAAATACATATCCCCAGCACTATTAGCTCCTTTCTAAATTTTGTCTTGATACAGGCTTGTTAAGTTGCACAGGCTAGTCTCTAACTCTCTTAATCTTCAGGTGGTTGGGATTACAGACATGCACTGTTATAATTGGCTAAACACTAGATTTGTATTGGGTTGGTTGTTTGTTTGTTTATTTGGTTGGTTGGTTGGTTTTTTGAAATAGGGTTTCTCTGTGTAATAGTCCTGGAGTTCACTCTGTAGACCAAGCTGGCCTCAAGCGCACAAAGACCTGCCTGCCTCTGCCTCTCGAGTACTGAGATGGAAGGTGTGCACCACAATGCCTGGCTTGTTTCAATTATTTGACGTGGTGTAGTGAGTCAAGGAGAGAGTATGTTGAAGGTTCTAAAACCCTGGATTTCCCAGGGATGCTAGCACTTGGAGGTAAGGGCAGGAAGGTCCGGAGGCCGAGGTCATTTTCAGCTATAAAGAGTTTAGGACAGCCTGCACTACATAAAAACATGCCCGAAGCAAAGAGCCCTTCTTTGGATGGTGTCTCCGAGTTTGCAGGAATAGACAGAAAATGGGCTCCTGACAGTGCTTCTGAAGGAGAGTATGAGACAGTTTTTCCAGATCACATCTTCTGGAACGCCTGTCTGCCTGCCCATAGTTACTTCCCTGACAAGGCTCCATGACCCTCAGGAGAAGGCTCTAGGCAACAAGAAGGAAACCAAAACTGTAGCTGCATTAGGCCAAAGGGAGGAGGGGACCTGGAAACCAAAGCTGCTATTTTTGTCTTCTCCAAGATTGGTGGCAGACAGGAATCTCCAGCAGGAGAAATCTGCAGAGCCCAGGAGCCAGGAGGTCACATGGGTCTGACAAATGCAGGGCCCCACACCCGCCCCACCCCTGCCCCACCTCCCAACACACCCCCAGGAAGCTCCTGTCATCAGCCATCTTCGTCATCACCAGCCTAAGATAGAGAGGCATTCTGCAGCCTTTGCAGGAAAGGTCAGTTGACTTAAATAGCTGTCACCAAAGCTCCGACTTCCCTGGCTGGAGAAAGGAAACCCAAGCCATGAAAGATGAGGTGTCATGGGGGTTCTACCCACCTCTAGGGTAGGGGAGCGGAGGACAGAAAAAGGAGCCCTAACAGGATTTGTCAGACATCTGCTACGTTCCTGACCCAGTGCTTTGGCATAGCTGCAGAGTGGCCTTACTTAGTCCTGAGGGCTGTACGTCGAAAGAAGCATTTCAGAGGAGGTGAAACCGAATCTCAGGGAGATTAATAAAGTGACGTCCCCTTCTCTATACCTGAGCGTCCCAGAATCTCAAAACTCCAAACTGCAGAGAAAGATAGCAACAAACAGTTCTTTTCTACCCCTGATTCCAGGTTCTCTCCCCAAAGCGCCATTGCTATCAGTAATTGTTGCTTTTTTGTTTTTCCTTTGGGCTTTCGTGTTTTGAGATAGGGGATCACATAGCCCAGGCTGTTCTGGGACTGTCTATATAACTGACAATGGCCTCAAACTCCTGATTCTCTTGCTCTGCTTCCCCAGCAATAAGATTATAAGCTTGTGTCTTGTTTTGTTGGTGGTGGTGGATTTTTTATTATTGTTTTGTTTTGTTTTTGTTTGTTTTTTGTTTTGTTTTTTGTTTGTTTGTTTGTTTGTTGGCTACTTGACACAACCCTAGAGTTATCTTGGAAGAGGAATCTCAATTGGGAATACATCCATCAGATTGACCTGAAGGCAACTCTGTAGGGCATTCTTGACCAATGATTGATTCAGGGGAGGGGGCTGGCCCACCTTGGGTGGTGCTATCCCTAGGCAGGTGGTCTTGGTATAGGAAAACAGGTTGATCCATGGTGGACAGTAAGCAGTGTTACTTCAGGCGCCTCCTGTTTCAGTTCTTGCCTCCAGGTTCCTACCCTGACATCCTTTCTCTTCACAACCTTAAGGCTGAAACAAACCCTTTCCTCCAGCAGTTGCTCTAGACTGAGGTATTTCTCACAGCAATAGAAACCTAACTAGGAGAGCATGTATCACCAAGTATAGGTGTTGTCAGTAATTGTATAAATTCTAGGAATAATCTATGAGTAAAAGCACATATTATGCACATGATGTCTGTATGTATATGAGTATGTATATACATATATTTATATACAATAGAATACTGTATATACAATAGAATATTGCATATAAATATAAATATAAATATAAAAGAATATTTCTTTTAAAATAATATCTTGCTTATACATTCTTTATATATTTATATAATATATTTATGTATAAATATATGCTATAAACAAATTCTACTGTATATAAATATACATATGTACCCCCCCACTCCCACGGTTGCTCTCTCATCCAAAGTTTCAGTTAGCTGAGGTTAACCTACCTCTGAAAACACTCAGTGAAAAATCCCTTACTGCAAAATGGTAGATCGTGATAGGCTGCTTGCCCTGCATGCGTGAGAGCCTGGGTTTGACCCTCTTCATCCCCTAAAGTCAAACAAGTTCAGGGCATTTAATTATAGGCACGGCATTAAGGGGAGCAGGAGCAGCCTTCCTACTATCCTGCCTGCGTCAGGAGGCATCCTTGGTTCAGAATTTGTGCGAGCAATGCTAATTACACCTGATTAGTGGTCACCATCAGATCACAGTGCTAGTGTTAAAAAGTAGCCCAAGTTAAATATCCCATGTTAAATTAGAAAGGGCAGGAGTGGTGGCTGATAATCTGGATATGTCTAAGAGAAGCTTCCCTAAGCGGCAAGATGAAAGTTCTTAATCAGTGACAGGAAAAAAAACAAGAGCTGCCGTAGTTAAAATATATGATAAAGCCAAGACTTCTGTCTGTCATGTGCGTGCTCTTTCTACTATAAGACCTCAAGCTGCAAATATTCCAGGCAAGAGCAATGTTGGCAATTAGAGCAGCCTAGCTTGGGGGCTCACACTGACAATCCAGCTTTTGAGAACCTATCGCAAGAAGATTGCCTCTGGTTAGGGTTCCAAGGGGGTGGATTTTATTTTTCAAAGACTTCCTTTTTAGTCATGGAGAGGATGGGGGTGTATGTAGGTCCCTGCAGAGGCCAGAAGGTGCGGGTTCCCTAGATTGAGAGTTACCTGAGTGGTGTGAAAGTGGTGTGAGCGGCCCTGGTGGGTGCTAAGAACTGAATTTAGGTCTTCGGTAACAGCGGAGTGTGCTCTTAACCAAGGGAACGTCCTCTGGGCCCCGGAGTGTTGAGTTTTTATGAGATCCTATCAAAAGAGGGAAAGAGACAAAGACAAAGAGACAGGGACACACAGACAGTCAATTAGCCTGTGTATATTTAAGAGAAATATGGTATATGCGGGACTCGTTGCTATCTGAATTTTCAAGAATCTATCTGTGCTCACGATCAAAGCTGCCCTGACCTTAACCTGGAGCGTCCCTGACTCCTAGCCCCAGTCCTGTCCGCTTAGAAGCAGGTTCTTTCTGGGAGTTCCTAGGTCTCAGACTTTGTTAGAACTGGAAGTAAAGAACTACCCGGATGTGTGATCAGTGGCCGCTGCCACAGGGTTCCCACCTCTCAAAAGCCGCTTGCTTGTCCGGCTTTCTCAGTGTTCTGCCCCCGCCCTTTCAGGTAAATTCTACAATCCTCCCCTTAGAAGGATCCATTGTCTACCCACCCCCACTCCCGAAAACATGCCCATGTCCTTTCTATCTTGAAGAATACCCTCGTCGAGGCTCCTTAGACACTCCACGTCCTGCTTCCTTCCCTGTGTGTTTCCACGTTTGTGCTTTGTCTAGGGACTGTTGGAGAGAGGTTTTGTAGCGGTCTCCAGAGTCTACCTAGCATAACTGCTAGTTGTGGTAATGCCGGACTGCTAATGCCGTTTTGGAACCATCTTTAGTAAACTTGGTGTTGACACCAAGAACAGAAGCTTGGCCAGGATACGATGCACTCCCTGGAACTTGCTCTGTAGACCAGGCTGGCCTCGAACTCAGAGATCCGCCTGCCTCCGGAGTTCTGGGATCAAAGGCAAGCATCGCTATCACCTGGCTCCATTTTTTCCCCTTTAATTTGGGTAACTTTAAACATTTATTCATGTATGCCACATGAGTGCAGGAGCCCTCAGACGTCAGAAAAGAGCCTTGGATTCACGGTTGTGGGGATTTGGTTGAATTGAGGGCAGGACTTCTGGAAGATCAGAGAACACTCTTAACCATTGAGCCATCTCTCTAGTTCCTTCGTTTTGAAAGATTGACTTATTTTATATGCATAAGTGTTTTTGTTTGCATGTATGTGTGTGTATGTATGTATGTATGTATGGGCACCACATGTACATCTGATGCCCATGAAAGACAAAAAGAGGGTGCTGGATTCCCTGGAACTGAAATTTCAGAAGGTTGTGAGCCATCATATGGGTGAACAAATGTCTACTCACTTTGCATAGTGCACCAACAACAGACTAAAATAACTATTCTACCTAAGTCACCTAAGTCCAGCTTTGTGAACTAGTGAGCTTAGTGGGCTTGCAGGAGCAGGGGTGAGGGTGAGCTTAGTGGGCTTGCAGGAGCAGGGGTGAGGGTGAGCTTAGTGGGCTTGCAGGAGCAGGGGTGAGGGTGAGCTTAGTGTGTTTGCAGGAGCAGGGGTGAGGGCGAGCTTAGTGGGCTTGCAGGAACAGGGGTGAGGGTGAGCTTAGTAGGCTTGCAGGAGCAGGGGTGAGGGTGAGCTTAGTGGGCTTGCAGGAGCAGGGGTGAGGGTGAGCTTAGTGGGCTTGCAGGACTAGAGGTGAGCACAACAGCTTCCCTGCAGCTTTGCAGGTGGAGCTCTGATTAGTTCTAAGCATTCCAGTGCTGGCAGGACAGCACTCCACAAGAGCAGGCTTGTTTATTCCCTACCAGGACCACTAGGGATGCATCCTATCAGCCTGCCACTGCTCTTGAAATAACCCTAGGGAGATACCTGCAGGCTGCTGGCATACGGCTCAGTACACAGAGACAAAGCTAAATGATGACCTAGTGCCCAGATAAAATGGTGAGAGTAGTTTTGAGGATAATACATTCTGTCCCTTGGGACGGAGAACTATGAACAGGCAGAAGATGTTAAAGAATCTCACCCTATTACCACCCTCACCTCTATTTTTCTCCTTCTCCCTTCTTATTCCTCTTCCTCATTCTCTTCCCACTCCCTTGAATAGCCTCTTCCCCCACTTTCCCTCCTGATGTGACCTCTAGGTTGGCTCAGCTCCATGTTCAAGATGTTAGTTACATAATATGGCTTACGAAAGCAAAACAACCTGCTGCCTGCCCTGCCAGGCTGTGAAGCCCAGCATGGAGAGGAAGAGCTGGGCTTTTTTGGGGGTTGTTGAGGCTGGTGGCGGGGGTGGGGTGGGGTGGGGTGGGAGATAGATAGGGAGACCAAGGATGGACACGACTTGGAACCAACACCTATAGGTTCTACCTGTATTAGTCTCTGTCTGTCTGTCTATCCATATATCTATCTTTCAATATCTCTCTCCTCCCTTTCTGTCTTCTTTTCCCCCTTCCTCCTTCTCTCCCTCCCTCTCTCCTTCTCCCTCTCCCTAAGGTTTCAAGTAGCTCAGGCTGGTGTTGATTCACTATTGATTCTCCTTCTTTCACACACACACACACACACACACACACACACACACACACACACACACACACCAAGCCAAGTGCTAAAATTACAAGTGGTGTGTGGTGTGACATCAAATCTGATTTGTGCAGGGCTGGGGATCAAACCCAGGATCTACTATATGCTAAGAGGACATTCTACCAAAGTAGTTTTAACTCCAGTTCTCCATCACTTCAAAGGGACTCTGCCAGATCTGCAGAGGGAGCCTGACAAAGACAGGAGGCAAAAAGAAACCAGGGGAAAGGACCATAAGGACCAGGGCAAAGCTCATACTCCTCCATCCTGTTACTAGCTCTCGAAGTCTCCCAAAAATATTACAATGATCCACAGTAGCATCAAGAAGATTCCTGTGTGTGTGTGTCTGTGTTTACCTTTCTGTATGCTACACAAGCACTCTACCACAGAGCTACATTCCTGCCTGCCTTCATGGTTGTTCTCTGAGCAAAAGGGTAGAGCCTCGGCAATGTTTACAGATGCCTCGGAGGGACTTGCAGTAACCTTAGCCCCTGGGGGATGTCCATGGCTCTGAGATCCTGGTTATCCAAACAGAAATATCAATAAGGCTCACTAAGTCGCTCCTGAGAACACTTCAACAAAACCACAACACAGTTTTGCATTTCCTGGGTTTTTCATTTATTTATAATTTCTTTGGAAGATTTGGCTTTCTTCTCTGAGGAGCAGAAGAAAGACTGACCTATAGAGTTGCTGTTTAGGAGAGCTTGACCTAGGGTGCCAAAGGAATTAATGTGTATGTTTCTACAATTAAAATTTTTTTTTTCTGAGACAAGGTAGCCTTCCACCTCCTTTCCGAGTGCGGGGATTACAGGAGTGAACCCCCTCATCTGTCTACTTACTTGTTTGAGTTTTTGAGGTAAGATTTTACTTTGTAGCTCAGGATGTTCTGGAAATTGATGTCTGGCAGAGGTTGGTCTCAAACTTACAGCAAACCTTTTATTTTTAGCTTCCTGGGTTCTGGATTTTTAAACCTGAGCTGCCATCCTCAGTCTGTCCACATATTTTAATATGGGTAAAGTTTGGTAACGACTATGATCCAGGGAGCCTTGGATGGGAAGGAGCTATCTTACGGAAGAACTGCAGTCTGGGCTCTGAGACCAGGCTAATGTGAATATAGAAATTACAACTGGATTTGTAAGCTGCAAGAGTCTAGTTTACTAACTCAATGCATAAATGCTTTGGAGGTTTTATGTTGCTGTGGATATGGCCTCTTTAGTCTTCCCTGCTCCACATGTGTTAAGTAGCTTTTAGTGGACCCTCCTGGTGTCTGGGATGGAGAAATAGATAGAGGTAATCAATGTTTTCTGCCCAGACAGCGAACTGTAATGCCTTGTGTGTGTGTGTGTGTGTGTGTGTGTGTGTGGTGCTGGGGATCTGACAGTCTTGGAGCTGGGCAAGCTACAGGAAGCCTTGAACTACATTCGAAGAGCTGCGTCAGAACCCTTGAACTGGATATTCTTAATCTTATTCTCTGACAGTCAAGAGAGTGTAATTAAAGGAATTATGGGATTAAAGGAATTAAAGACATCAAAAGAAACCAGACACTTTAAATAATAGACTTTCCCCAGGGTAACAGTTTAACTTGGGCTATGGTCTCAGGGCCAAACTGCCCATTATAAATGGGAAGATCTGCCCAGCTTCTTCGATAGGCCTTCTAAATGAGGACGTGACTGCTCCAAGATACAGCTGAGGAGAAGGGTTGTATTGTAGGTATGGGGGAGAGTTCAGCCAGAGGCATGTGGAAGGGTGCAGGCTGAACCAGACAGGAGAGAAGAGAGAGCAGCAGAGGACCAAGCTAGCACACCTTGGAGACAGCAGGCAGGTTTGTTAGGAAAGGGAAGCCCAGCCCCTGGGTAGGGGGCGGGCTGAGAGGAGACCTGGGAGGAGCCATAGGTACCTAGAGAGCCTAGTCCCTAGTTTCTTTGAGACTTGACACATTCCATCTTTCCTGGAGTTTCCCCTTCCTCTTAAGTGGATTCAATTTAACCCTTCTCATGCCCTGCCTCTGATCACAAACCTGGGCAGAAACTTGCCAGGGGTGGGGGTGGGCAGCACTATGGAGGGACCCTTGTAGCAAGGAACTAAACCCAGTTCTCCTTCAGAGGCTACATATGGCGCCCACGGATAGCCTGCGGCCTCTTAAGAGACCCCAAACAGACACTCAATAAAGTATCTGCACATTCCCCATCCCTAGAAAGGGCATCAGATGATGGCGCGTTTGCTGGGTTAAGCTGCTGTTTGGGGGTGATTTGTAAGGTGGTGATAGAGAACACATGATGATTCAGAGATGAAAAGTGTTGGGTTAGCACTCTGGCTTGTTTAGGAATTCCTACAGCACAGAGAGGCAAAGTTCTCCAGGAAAAATGGACCTCCCTGAAGGAAATTCGTCAAAGTGCCTGTGGCCATGCACTCCCTTTCCTGCTAAAAGAAGATACCAGCTCATAATTTTTTCCCCCCAAAGAAATAGTATTATCAATTGGAAGAGCATTCTTATCTTCCAAAACACAAATTTTGACTCAACAGTGATGGCTCATGGAATGGAATTCTAAATCTAGAAGGAATTTGAGGGGGATGTTCAGGCTTATCACAGTCAGAATCCATAAGGATGTTACTAGTTTTTGCAGGAATTAATCAGTTACTAGATCAACTCTGTTCTGGGTAAGATAACTGACACTAAGTCCAAGGGCTCAAACATACATCATTAATACCAGAGACCGTAGCCGGGCAGGTGGCGCACGCCTTTAACCCCAGCACTTGGGAGGCAGAGGCAGGCAGATTTCTGAGTTCCAGGCCAGCCTGGTCTACAGAGTGAGTTCGAGGCCAGCCAAGGCTATACAGAGAAACTCTGTCTTAAAAAAAAACAAAACAAAACAACAACAAAAAAAAACAACAACAAAAAACCCAGAGATTGTTATTAGCCGTGAGCTAACTGCCCCCACCGCTCTGTACACCCACTCCCTGCTTTGTATATACTTCCAGGGGTACTGGTACTAACCTCTCTCTGACAATTTGTGTTCATGTTATTGTAGTTTTCCTTGGCTGAGGAGTCAGCCCCAAGTGTTTTTATAGAAGCGTTAATAGGTTGGCAGTTTCTAGACCTTAAATTCAATTAGGAGTGAGCTTGTTTGGGAAGGTGTCTACAAGGAAGCTCTGATCAGACTCTTCTCTTACTGAACTGTGTTTCTAAATGAAGCTCCTAGTTGGATCACAAGTTCCTTCCCAGAGACAAGACTCATGTGGACTTGTGTGTAAAACTCTGCTCTTTCCCCAATATGATATTGTCTTACTCTCTATAGCCTCAAGTAGTTGCCAAAATGGCCCACACAATCACTTGAAGATTAGCCTGTACACATAACACGAAACTCCAGAGACCCTATCCTTTTTGGTAGTGCCAAAGGAAAGGGCAGACCCTAAGAACAGGGCAGAAGAGGAAGGGGAAGTAAGGACGAGGAAGAGAAAGAATTATCCTTCCTTGGCCACCCCCACTCCTCACTGACAAGCTTGCATCAAAACATCAAATAGGGCCAAATTTGGGCCTCAGTATGCTAGTGTGTTTGGTTGGTTTAGATAGGGTCTCATGTAGCCAAGGCTGACCTCAAACTGACTATGTAGCAGAGCATGAACTTGAACTTTTGAGCCTAGTCTCCACATCCCGAGTACTGGTTCAGGCATCCCACAACACTTTTGAATTTATTTATTTTTTAATGTGGTACCCAGGGCTTCCTGTCTGCTAGGGAAATATAAACTGGGTTATAGTCCCACTCACTTCATTTTTATCTATTATTTTATTATTTACTATATTATTATAGTGTCTTAGTCAGGGTTTCTATTCCTGCACAAACATCATGACCAAGAAGCAAATCGGAAAGAAGCAAATTCAGCTTACTTCCACATTGCTGTTGATCACTAGAGGAAGTCAGGACTGGAACTCAAGCAGGTCAGGAAGCAGGAGCTGATGCAGAGGCTATGGAGAGATGTTCCTTGCTGGCTTGCTTCCCCTGGCTTGCTCAGCCTGCTCTGTTATAGAACCCAAGACTTCCATCCCAGGGATGGCACCACCCACAAGGGGCCCTACCCCCTTGATCACTAATTGAGGAAATGCTCCACAGCTGGATCTTATGGAGGCACTTCCCCAACTGAAGCTCCCTTCTCTGTGATAACTCCAGCCTGTGTCAAGTTGACACACAAAACCAGCCAGTGCATATAGTAAAATATGTTTAATTAATATATTATAGCAAATAAATAATTATGTAATGTATTATATAATATACAAAAACAATATTATAGGTAATACATTAATATTAAATATACTTACTATATCTAATTTATTAAATCTTTGGCAGTATCATGAATGCCTCTCTAATGTCCTTTACTTTTTTTTTTTCCTTTGTTTTTCCCTCTTCCCTTTCTCTCTCTTGCTCTGGCCCCACTCATTCCAGCTCATAGGTTTTTATTTGTTTCTCATTACAGATGGTTGTGAGCCACCATGTGGTTGCTGGGATTTGAACTCATGACCTCCGGAAGAGCAGTCAGTGCTCTTAACTGCTGAGCTATCTCAAGCCCCATCTCTCTCTAATGTCAATAAGGCAGAATGCGTAGGAGTCACAAAGGAGTTATCCTAAACCTTAACTGGAAAGCAAATGCAGAGAGCCCTCAACACTGCTTACATGTAGCGGTTGAGTGTCCACCAGGTTAAATCACTAGGTCAGTGGTACCACATGGCAGAGGAGGCACATCATGATACCAAGACAACCCAAGTAACTAGCTGAGGGACAAGGCTCCCCAAAGAGCAAATCACAGGGTGACAATAGGACTTCCTCCGACACATAGGACTAAGACACCCTCTCTTGTATTAGTGGGGTTCTCTGATCATTATAGACAGGGCCTAAGAGCCTCTTACTGACTAGACACAGGGAGGGAGTGGGAGCCTTGCTTTTATAACGATTAGAAAATTATGTGATAATGCACAGGTCTGCATTATCAGCTTTCAGGAGGCAGAAGCAGGAGGATTACAACAGATTTGAGTCCAGCCTGGGCTATATAGCAAAACCCTATTTCAAAATAAATTTTGAAGGTTTAGTTTGTTTTCTCATTCCTTTAAAAAAATATTTATTTATTTATTTATTTATTTATTTATGTGAGAACACTGTAGTTGTACAGATGATTATTGTGAGCCTTCATATGGTTGCTGGGAATTGAATTTTAGGACCTCTGCTCACTCTGGTTGGCTCCGCTAGCTCCGTTTGGCCCAAAGATTTATTTATTATTATATATAAATACACTGTAGCTGACTTCAGACGCACCAGAAGAGGGCGTCAGATCTCATTACGGGTGGTTGTGAGCCACCATGTGGTTTCTGGGATTTGAACTCGAGTTCTTCTTCGGAAGAGCAGTCAGTGCTCTTACCTACTGAACCATCTGGCCAGCCCTGTCTTTCCATTCCTAATGACAGCTTTTCAGTTCAGCCAATTTCTAGAAGATAAATTCAGGAGCCCCTTGCCCCCTTTTAAAGATGCTGTCTCTTGAAGGAAGTGGGCATGGGGTGGATCCTAAATAGGATGTGATGGTTTGTTTATGCTCAGCCCAGGGAGTGGCACTATTAGTAGGTGCAGCCCTATTAGAGTAGGTTGTGGCCTTATTGGACTAGGTGTGTCACTGTGGGTGTGGGCTTTAAGACCCTCATCCTAGCTGCCTGGAAATCAGTATTCTGCTAGCAGCCTTCAGATGAAGATGTGGAACTCTCAGCTCTGCCCATGAATGCCTGGATGCTGCCATGCTCCTGCCTTGATGATAATGAACTGAACCTATGAACCTGTTAGCCAGCCCCAATAAAATGTTGTCCTTTATAAGACTTGCATTGGTCATGGTATCTGTTCACAACAGTAAAACCCTAACTAAGACATAGGATCAGTACCATATGTTTAATATGTGTGTATATAGCATATATAAACATATACATGTGTGTGTATATATATATATATATATTTATGCTCTCACCAACTTGATATGTACATATGTACACATGCATTTGTCTTGCATATGTAAAGTGTGAGTTGTCTTTAATCTTCAGATGTTTTTAGTGCTTATTTTTTTTATGATGATTGACCTAAGGCTATAAAAGATCAAGGTTCTAATCTGCTCACTTTGTTTACAGTAGCAATTTGCTTGAATTGTTTGGGGTTTTATGGTGAACGGCTGATTTCTATTAGTTATAACCCTTGAAGCAACATAAAGCTCATGGCAACTTGATTGCAGCCAGAATCAAGGGCAAGAAGACATTCCTTCCCTCAACACAGGCTTATTCAGTTGGGTCATAATGTTGGTAGTGGAAATTAGCAAGTTTGATCCTTTAAGCTCATTACACAGCCAGATAACCGGGACCTTGTAGATTTCACTACCACCCAGCAGAATTGCAAACTTTAAAAAAGCTCACGAAAACTGACCAACCCTTAAACATTGTACTGGCTGGTTTTGTGTGTCAACTTGACATAAGCTGGAGTTATCACAGAGAAAGGAGCCTCCCTTGAGGAAATGCCTCCATGAGATCCAGCTGTAGGGCATTTACTCAATTAGTGATCAAAGTGGGAGGGCCTAGCCCCTTGTGGGTGGTGCCATCCCTGGGCTGGAAGTCTTGGGTTCTATAAGAGAGCAGGCTGAACAAGCCAGGGGAAGCATGCAAGCCAGTAAGGAACATCTCTTCATGGCCTCTGCATCAGCTCCTGCTTCCTCACCTGCTTGAATTCCAGTCCTGACTTCCTTTGACAATGAACAGCAATGTAGAAGTGTAAGCTGAACAAACTCTTTCCTCTCCAACTTGCTTCTTGGTCACTGATGTTTGTGCAGGAATACAAACCCTAAAGCAAACACAGATCATTAAAACAAAGCTGTGTCTGCAACATGACAAGTCTGGGGACACGGTAGTGAGCCAGGGAAGCAAGTCCCGGCCTCCTGAGGTTTACAACTTCAATGCTTTTCTGAGCATCTGCCTCCCTGGGATAGCACCTTACACTCCAGACTTCCCACTGCACTGGAATAGGGGTCAGGGCAGCTGGAGCTGTGAAACTTTGGGAGAGCTATTTGGAGCACCAGCCCCAAGCACTGTATCTAAGTGGTCAGTCTTACCCAAACATGCAGCTCTGACGTTCACACGCTAAGAAACATCTTAGAACCCCGTGAGCTTGTGATGCCTTTCAACTCTTACCTGACAACTGACAACGGTGCTAAATACACATTTGTTTGTTTTGTTTTGAAAGTGTCTGAAGTAGCCCAGGCTGGCCTCAAACTGGCCACATAGTGGAGAATGACTTTGAAATGAACTTGTCGTGGGATGGGATTGCAGGCATGCACCTCCTTATACCTGATTTACATAGCTTTCTGCTTGCTAGGCAAGCATCGAACAGCTAAGCTCCAGCTTTGAGAAGTTGAGTTTAAAGAGTTTTCAAAGAATTTTGGTTGACTACCACACGGTACTCAAAGAACTGGAACCTCACACACACCAAGGTGTTACTCCATTGAGCTAGAGCCCCAGCCTGACTCTTTAAGGCTGAAAGTTTGGCAAACATTGTTTAATATAGCCCCTCATTCTGTTTAATCTATCACTGGTAAAGTTATCATGTAACTGGGTCTGTTAAATGAGCAATTAAAAAAAAAATACAACAAACCATCCTTAGAAACCCAAGGGGACTGAACTCTGACCGGGAGGGCACATCTAGCTTCTCTGGTGGGGAGGAAGTGCTTCCTACCCGGTCCTGGTCCTAGTAGGTTGGAATTCCTTGTCAAGTAACCTTGAGAAGAGAACTGGTCACAATCAATGAAAAGGACTCAGGTCACTGAGTCTCCCGTCCTGTGGTCATCCTGTGGATGACCCAGGGAAATGGCCACTGGGAGGGAGAAGGCGGAGGGAAGAGTATTTATAACATGAAGACTAGGAAGATTCTGAGGGTAGAAGAGGGCACTTAAAAAAAAAGAAAGGATTTATGTGTGTATGTTGAGTGCCGGCATGCTAGCAAGTATGTACAGGGTGCATTTGCATGCCCGACTCTCAGGAATGCCACATGGGTACCAGGTCTCCTAGAACTGGAGTTACAAGTGGTTATATGCTCTCTGAGCTATGGTCCTTGAAAGAGTATCTCTCCAGCAGGAGGGCAATCATGCCAGACTAGCAGGTTTATAAAACTACTAGGTTTATATTTGCTTTATAGAGAATACTCACTTGAAGAAAACTGTCACTTTAAGAACTGTTACAACAGGCTCTACTAACTCAATGTGGTAGTGTGTACAACCTTTAAATTACTGTTGCCCACAAAAGCAACAGTGCTATTCAGTGTTAACAGAGCACAGTGGTGAACTTGGGAGGCAGAACCTGGCAGATCTTTAAAATTCAGGCCAGCCAAGGATATCCAGGGACACCCTCACAAACCAACAGTGGAGCTAGTATATGCTCCTGATAGCTACTTTTTTACTATCTGGGTATATGCACAGCAGCATGGTGAAAGAGGAAGCATCTCTTTTAACTTAGTGGGGAAAATGCCTAAATAGCAACAGGACAAAGACTTAGCCAGGCTTGGTGGCACTATGTGGGATCAGGATCAAGACTTCAAGACCAGCCTGGGATGAGTTCCAAACTGGAAGCTCTAGGGAGCTGAGCATGAAGTGTAAATATGGAGGTTTGGAACCCAGGTCCACGAATTCAATGGTCCACGAATATTGTCTTGGCTGTCCTTAAGTCTAGGAACCTAGGCTGGACAACTTGGGGAAAACCAGAACAAAACAGAGAACTCCAAGTTCACCAGCCTAGTGTTTGGTAAATTAAAAAATCTAGGACAAGCCTATGCCCTTGACATACCAGCAGCCTTCAGTGGCTTCAATAGGGAAGCAAACCTACTGTGTAGATAGCAGGAAGAACTCAAGAGCAGGGGCAGTGAATACACTGTACCACTCTGTATTAAATATCCTGATAAGCCAGGACTGTCAGTGTCCGATAAACCAAGCCCTGGCACCGGAAGTGAAGCAGAGGTTCCCATGTGCCAGGAATTGACCAGCCTAGTCACAGAGCTGAGGGTAGCAGTGAAAGTGGCCAGGCCGAACACAAAAGCTTAAAATGTCTGTGCTTTAGATCTTTTGGGGTAACTTGATAGCATGATTCTTGAGCCTGAGTCCTGTTAGACAACACTGCTTTTAAAATCTAAAACCAAACATGAAACTGGGAATTGGCAAGATTAACTGTATAAAGGTAATTCCTACTCCGGAGCAAAAGTCTCAATCAAGTTAAAGGCCAGACTGGTCTTCATAGTGAGCTCCAGACCAGACACTAGGACCCTGCCTCAAAAAACCCAGTCAACATGACTTCATCTTAAAAACAAAAGCACCGATAAACAAACTTATTTTGCCCATAAACAAGAACCACCCCTCCTTTCTTTTGATATAGAAAGAAGGAACAAAATAGCACTTAGATTTTGAGGTTTTTTTTTTTTTTTCCTGAACCACAAAGAAACAAGTCAGAGGAAATCTTATAAATGTTAGGTTGATTTATAAGCGCTGCTCTGGCAGTTACAGTCTTGTTTACAGTGAGTTATCTAACTGAACATACTATACATGGCAATTAGAAGTCGTCATGGCAAGAGAAAAACCACAGCTGGCCTGGGGCCGACACAAACAACCAGAAAACTGCATGGCAACAAGCTGCGATGGAGGTGGGGTGTGTTTATTATAAAAGAAAAAAACGAAACAAAACAGGACTCTATCGGCTTTTTTAGAAGGAAAGGAATAGTTTGCTGGAGGAGGACACTAGGAGACAAGTGTTTTAACTCCAAGCCTGTCCTTACTTCCCCTCAGAGCCAAGTGGAAGGAGACATTGAAACAAACAGGCAATTCTGTAAAGTTAGAAACCCTACAAATTTGATTAAAATCTAAACTTGTTTTGCTTTTAAAAAATTTAATATATCAAAAGGCCTGCTTTAGTGACATGCTAGTCCCACCAGACTATAACCCGAGGAATACCCACCCACCCACCCACCCGTCAGTAACGATGTTCAAGTTGACCAGCCAACTCATACTTTTAACTCGTGTGTGGATAAGTATACACATCCCCTAAAGGGACCGGGGGTAGCAAGCAGTGGCATCCCACCGGCTACCTGTCCAACATCTGCTCCTGCAGAGTGGGCAGGGAAACCCTAAGCAGTAATGAAGCTGAGCCCCCGAGATAACCAACTTTCCTGGTACTGCATCCCCACCCCTACCTCAAGAGAGCCTCACTTCTAAACCAAGCTCCTCATTCAAACTTGGCACCCAGTGAATGGGATGGTTCTCTTAATTAGAAAGACATATATCCACACATCCATATATATAACTTTTTTGTTTTTAACATTTAAATACAAAAATACTACTCTGCTTTGTGTTATAGATGGAGGACCAAGAAATGCCAATTTTTTTCTTCCTTTATAGAAGGGCCATCCATCAGGTGACACACTGAGCTGTGTTCACTGAGGGGGATGAACCCCCTCCCCCGAGCTAAGGAAGCAGGGCACAAGGGACCAACCTTCAGCTCCTCACCTGACTTCCATTTGGAAGCTGGTTTTCCCTTTAGAAATAACAGTTCTCTACCAACAGGGGAAATGTCAATCTAAGCCGTTGGGCCTGCCCTTTCAACTATTCTGAAGAAAAAAAAAAAGGCCTCCTTCACCACACGTCCACCCGCTTTGTGACAGCTATGCCTACTGGACATGCATTCCGGATGAGACGAAGCAAGTGGGTTACCCTTCCCCTCCCCCCTCCCGCTCCCCACTAGAAAGCTAGACAGGAAAGAAAGGGTTGGGTGTGTAGAGATTAAGAACTTGACCCCTCTATTCTGACCAATAAAAGCAAGATTAACTGGGCTCGAGGAATAAAAAGACCTTGGTATTCCATCCTTTGAGTTACAGTGGGGACAACTGGGAGAGGGAAGAGTTGGGAATGGGATGAACTAGGAAGGGCTCAAGATCACTGGAAGTCTAGTCCCCTTAGTTCTTGTACTGGAAGGGCTCATCGCCAGTTTCATTGAGGAGACACGTGCGGACGATGGCTTCTGTCACCGCATAGGGATCACAATTGGCAGAAGGCCGGCGGTCTTCAAAGTAACCCTTCTTCTCCTGGCCGACAGTCCGGGGAATGCGGATGCTGGCGCTGCGGTTGGCAACACCAGCAGAAAAGTCGTTGATGTTGGAGGTTTCGTGGAATCCAGTCAGACGCCGGGCGTTGTCCAGGCCCCCCTTGGGATCGTAGGCACGGATGTGGTACTGGTGCCTCTTGCTCAGTTTGTCAATGGCCTCTTCAATGCACCTAATAGAAACAGTACAAGATGAGGGTCCATCCCCGTCCCTAGAAGCCCATCCTTCCATAGCAGGAGGGAGCAGGCATGAATCCCAAAAGAAAGAAGGCTGTGTCTGCCTTGTAGCCTCTGTCTCCGTGTCTCCCTCAGGCCAGTCCTTAATATGCAGTGCAAATTACCCACTGGATGGAAAGACCCCCATCACTCGCTTCTTCCCACCAGTAAGGATTAAGTTACCCCCTTGCTTGTCTTTTTACTTAGTTCGAATGCCTGAACCCACTGTCAGCTTTTCCGTTATCACACCGTAATTCTATTCCTAAACTATATTACTCTATCACCTCTCCAACGAGTACAAAATGACAGGCTTACGACAAAGATGCAGAGTGCAGCATACACTATCTTTGAGACACAAAGCCCAAGTACACAAAGCCCTTCCACTCTGAATAGACAGCTTCAGAGGAAAGCACTTACTTCAGACCATTCTCCTCCCGCATGGCCTTGGTGCTAAAGTTGGTATGGCAGCCCGCACCATTCCAGTTCCCTGGAATGGGCTTGGGGTCAAAGGTTTATCACCCCAAAGTCTTCGCACACCCGGTGCAAGATAAAACGGGCTATCCAAAGATGATCTCCCATGCGGATCCCTTCACAGGGTCCTATCTGGAATTCCCACTAGAGAGAAAAAAGTGGACTTTTAATATAAAGGCGAATAGCTGCTCAGCTCACTCAAGCTCCTAGCTTGCTCTGCTCACCTCTGTGATCCAGCCCTGCTAGCCAAACTCCCCACTGCCTACCTACCCAAGTCTTCAGAGGGGTGGAAAAAGAGGGGCACCACTTACCTGGGCAGGCATAACCTCAGCATTTGTCCCTGTGATCTTGACTCCGGCATACAAACAGGCCCGGTAGTGGGCCTCCACGATATCCCTGCCATAGGCTTTGTCTGCACCCACCCCGCAGTAATACGGACCTGAAGAAGGGTCGAGACAAAGCCGGGAAGAGTCAGTCAGGGAACCCAAGAAACCCCAAAGCCAAAAACTAGGAGGTCCTAAACTTGCTTTCCCAAGTCATTAGTCCTGCCTTTAAGCTGCAGGCGGGAGAACGAACGTAGGTTATTCCTTCTTTGCCAAGGCCTCAGTAGAGCCCCTGCTTACTTTGAGTGGCTTTTCATTAATTTTGTGTGTACGTGTACATAGTTACAGGATGGTCAGAGGGTAACCTGAGGAGTCAGTTCTTGCCTTCTACCAAATGGGTCCCAGGATGACATTCAGGTTGTCAAGCCTGGTGGATAACCACTGAGCCATCTCACCACCTTCTGTCACTTTAAATTCTAACCACCTCTGGATGCGAGAGGGATGCAAGGGCAGTATACTGATTATTCTGTTGCTGGTTTCTATTTTCTGATCCAGAATTTGCTCCTGTCTCTGGGGAGAGGGATTTCCTGGACAGTAACAACTTAGGGGAGGAAGTGTCACCTTTTTTAACCCAGGGGACTTTACCTTGCGGTCCAGGGAAGCCATTGGAAGGCCAACCAAACGGATGGCCGTCTGTTCCCATGAGAGTATATTCCTGTTCCATGCCAAACCAGGGGTGCTGGTTGCTCACCATGTCCATTATCCGTTTACAGGTGTGCCTCAAATTGGTCTCTAGAAATAAAGAATCAGTGTGCCATCAGGAATAGAGCCCTCTTACACAGCTCAAGTGCCCGTCACAGGAGGACTGACCCAAGCCTAACCACCATGTTCTATCACCAAGGAAAATGGAAGAAGTGATAATTGTACATTTGTAGGAAATGGCTAATAGACTTTTTATAATTAAAAAGTCAGCCACGAAGTCTCATGGGAATGGAATCCGAGTAGAACAAGTGGTCACCCTTTCTGCATGCTGGCCACTTTCCACACACCACTCGACAGATATTACTCCCTCTCTATTCACAAGACAACTGCTTCTAGTTGTCAGATGTATTCCCTAGTTTTTCAGGCAGGGAAGGCCAGATCTGTCATTTACTGAGAATAATTTGTCCTTTAGGTTTACACACCAGGTGAGTTTAAGTGCTAAGTTATACAGGACAGATAGACAGACATAGATATGAGCATAACTGAAAACAATTCCCAAGCTAGAAAAAAATCATCTGAGTCTGAGGTGAGTATTAGCAACCTTCATTTTCACAAATGAGAAATGAAGCCCCCAGAGAGGGTGTTAGTAACACATCCAGGTTACAGGGCAGGCGGCAGAGCCCAGGAAGCCCATGGCTGCCACGCTCACAGTGCCCACCCTTTACCAATAATACTGCCTTTCGAAACAGAAGCGCTGAAGGTACAGGGCCACCAAGCCTTACTGGCATTGCTAGGAGAGATTTCACAGGAGTGAGAGTTCCCCAGGTTTAAAGCTATCTGAAAACTGAGATGGACAGCAGAGTGCAAACCAAACTCCACATGTGCAGGTAAGGTAAGCCACAAATGGTTCATCCAGAAATCACAACACTCCTACTTGTGAGTATACAGACTCAAAGAGCTGCCTGGGATAAAACAGTAACCAACAGTTAATGTGCAGTACTCCCAAATGATTTGCACAGGGTCATTCACTTGATTTTCCAATGACTTGGAGATAGGCTCTATCTTAAAAAAAGGAACAGCAGAAAAGACCACCGAGATGCCTCAGTGGGTAAAGGTGTTGCCACAGAAGCCTGGCAACCCCAGTTCCACCTCCAGAATTCACATAAACAGGTAGGAGAGAACCAACTCCAAAGCTGCCCACAGACATCCACACCCCTAGCATGGCATGCCCTTCCACGCATGCTCCCTGTGTCTCTCTACATACAGCACCCACAATTCAGGGAAGAAAAAAAAAAGGCATGTAGAACAGTGGCAGTTCTAGTATTTAAATTAAAAAACTACAGAACTTTTAAACACAGGCTTTTAAATCAGCAGGTAGAGGCTGTCACTGGGGACTCCTGTCAGCAAACAGAAGATTCAACACTGTTTGTACAAGCAATAAAAGGAACCATGGAAGGATGGAGCACACTATTTCTAACCGGAAAGTTCAAGGTATAATAGACATCCCATCGTCCCTAGAGATGGGATCATCATTCTTAGACATCGTCTTCAGAATGTTGTCTCTCCCTTCTCAGGAATTACAGACAGCTACACCCATCCCATACGTGCCTGCAGGCTTCCGGTTATACTTGAAAACTTCACAGAGCACCAACTTGTTGGGGTCTTTGCGGAAGGGGTCTCGAAACATGGCG
>NW_022196891.1:50987564-50992309 GCF_008632895.1 Mastomys coucha | reverse complement strand
CCATCAACCCAAATATACATGGCCTGGACCTTCTCACCCTGGGGCAGGGACATGTACATTTGCTTGATACCTTTGTTCAAGTGGGAACTAGCTGAGGTGGCCATGGTGGAAGGTGTTCTGGAGAGAGACAGAAATCATACTTTATTAACATCTACTCCAAAGGGATCCCCCGTAGGAACGGCAAGGGAATCAGACTGGAGTGCATGGTGATCTTGCTCCTCTGGGACTCAATACAATTAAAGGTGCTTTATTCACTCTGCTGTCAAGAGGTTTAAAGGTTTATATTAGACAAAGATCACCCCCTCTACCCCCACCGCAGGGGAACTAGTTAAGGGATTTTAATAACTGTTAACCTTGAGAAACGTTAGCAGGAAAGAACAAAATATCAAGACATTCATTAACAGAATATCTTATTCCACCTGATAGAACTGCCACATTGCCACAGACTAATTGACTGTTGAGTCTTCCTTTGTCTTCTATTCTTGCAACAACCTTAAGGGACACATACCCCATCATAACCCCTATGTCCCTACATTTAGACTATTTACTTATTTGAGACAAGGTCTTATTATGGAGCCCTGGAACTTGTTATTCTGACCAGGCTAGCCTCAGATTCAATCAGATCTGCCACCCTCAGCTTCCTGAATGCTAGAATTAAAGGTGTGTGCCACCACCATTTTTAGATGAAACACTGGAGCTAGCTGTTAAGATTTTAAAGGCTAACATGTTCCTGGGAGAAAGAGAAAAAGACTTGTATTATATGCCACCAGTGAAGCCATACTCTAAGGAGCACACTGCTGACTTTTTTTTTTTTTTTTTTTTGGAGACAGAGAAATCTCTATAAGAAGCCCTCTCTGTCCTGGTACTTACTCATCATTATGTAGACCAAACTTTACTCAAAATCAGAGGATCTACCAGTCTCTGCCTCCTGAGAGCTGGGACCAGGCCTCAACTGCTGACTTCATTACTGTCATGGAAGTCTTACTCTAGAGACAGATTTCAATGTGAAAATTACAGGATTTGAAGATTCCATCAGATAATATTTTCTGGTGAGTAGAAAAATCCCGCTTCTAATAAAGACCTGGGGCACAAGATTACAAGCCACAGGAGTGGGAGCAAGATCCTCTAAGAATCTGAGGCTACAAAAAAAAAAAAAAAGCACCCAGCTTCAATGCAAGAGGAAATGTCCCCCCTCCCTAACCACCCAGGATAGCTGGAAAGGGAACATATTGTTCTCCTCCAATGACTTGGGCAACTTTCTGAAGTACAGTGGCAAAGTTTCTACGGGCAACTGTCCATGTTTGCCCAAGTGAAAACAACTGCTTCTCCCTCCAAAAGCCTCACCCTTCCCCCGGGGAACAGATGACCCTCTGCTGTCTAGTCCTATGCAGAACCAAAGCCTTTGCCTGCACCACTAAAGGCCTAGACGGTAATTCTAGATGGCTTCAATTTACACACCACCCAATTCTCTTGGCTTTCGTCTCCAGCACATCCAGCATTAACCTCTTGTTAGGGGAACCTGGGTTCCTCCTCTGGCCCCGTTCCTTGAGACCAGCTGGGTGCAAGCAGCTTAGTGTACATGGCACCAACTGGTGTCCCTGTGGTGCAAAGTGGAATGGGTTTTTAAAATTCTGAGTCTTTTCTGCTGTTGCCAGATGCACAGGGGGTGGGGGGGGGGGGGGGGGGGGGGGGGGTGTCTTTCTCCCTGTGTCTTTTTACTTACCCCAGCCAATGAGAATCAAATGCATTGGGGGTGTTGTACTCTCTAGCCCTCCTCTTTTTAGGGCAGTGTTCATATCTCTCCTCGTTCTCGATTTCTCGCTGGTCTAAGCAACGGAGCTTTCTAGGAGAGGGCGATGGAGTGGGGGAACCAGACCGTTCGGAGGGGGAGGCGCTGGAATAAGACTGATGGGATTTAACCTTAACCCTCGACTTCTCCCCGGAGTTCACAGAGTAGGCAACGAAGCCGAAGGTATTAGAAGGGGACTCCGAGGACCGAGAGTCTCCATCTTCTATGTCTTCAATGGTTTGTTTCTTTGAGTATTTGCGGCTGGGGGTGGATCCCCGCTTCCCGCCCCCGGAGGAGTTGGGGCAATCCACTTTGAGAGCAGCCCTTCCCACTAAAATGTCCGGGAAGTCGGCGCCCCGACCCTCGGGCCCGCGTAGATCTCAAGGCCTCTCCCTGGGTGCCATACCCCGGCGAGAACAGAGGCCGGGTGGCGGGAGTGGGGCGACCGCGGGAGGCACAGCGCGCCGCTGCTGCCTCCGCCCGGCGCGGCGTCTCCACCGCGGAGCCCTCCGGCCACTCCGGGGCCCCGGCTCTCCATTGTTCGGTCATACGGTAAAGGCCTAGGACACGGCGTTGGGAGCTGGCGAGTGGCGCCACCAACGCTTACGACCACCAGCCTCAACCAGACCACCCACAGCGTGACGACGCCCCCCAGGAAGAGAGGATCAAGGCGCCTTCCGCTGGGACCACAGGATCGGCCCCCCATCTCGGCGTGAACCCCAACCCAAGACACCCGCCTCCCGGGGCGGCGCCTCGGGCCGCAAGTCTAGAACAGATCAAAACAACCCGCAACCCCGCCCTTCCCAGAGCCTGGCTCCCAGCGCGCCCTAGGAACGCGAACCTGAACCAGCCAGGGCCGCACGCCGCAAGCACGCGGGAGGCACGAGCGCTGCATCCGCGCCCTTGCAGCAGCAGACTGGAGCTGGGAAGTAGAGTGGGACGCCACAGCCTGGGCGGCCGTGCATTCCTGGACCCTCCGTGCGCTTACCAGAGCACTGGCCGGCCGGATGATGGATGGGTGAACAGGCGAGAGCGAGGCGAAGAGCGGAGAGGAGATGGGTGTGCTGCTCAAACACTCCGCTCCACTCCCATTCTCGGCTCTGCAGGGTCGCCGGCTGGTCAGTACTTTTTATTGACAGCTTGTGCCCGCCCCCGGTCGCGCTGATTGGCTGGCCTAGGCCAGGAAACCCGCGCCCATCAGCTGCTGCGCGCCGAGACCCTGAGGCCATTGGCCGAGGAGCTGTGCGGGAACCGCGGGGCGGGGCTAGCGAGACCCAGAAGAAAGAAAGAGAAAGGGGAGTGGGGGAGGGGAGGCAGCAGCGACTTGAGGAGGGCCGAGGCTGAAAACGCTAGATGCGTTTGCAGATTGCGTTGTTTAGCGATCTCTGGACCCTCCGACCCAGAGTCTTTTGGCCTTGGCCCTTTGCTACCTTAACGGGTATAGAAGTTTTCGAGGAGATCTGTCACTGAAAATCCAGAACTCCAGAAGAGAATTTTACCCTTTGTTTGTTGAGCCAGCCTCAGGGAAGGGTTGGGGTGGGGAGAGCCAGGATGCGGAGAGAGACAAGATTCCCGGAACCTGGAGGACCCTAGCTTCCTAGCTTCCTGAGTGGGTTTGGGGAAGTGGTCAGACTGTGATTTCACAGTTTTTAAACACAAGTGCTATGTTTCTGTAAAGAGGATTCTGGATGTCCATAGTCTGTTTGATGTCGCCTTGTGTGTGTGTGTGTGTGTGTGTGTGTGTGTGTGTGTGTGTCTGCAAGTCTGTCAGCCTTTCAATGCAGTATTTTGCAGTTCCTTGGATCTGCAAAATAAAGCAGATGGAAGGACTTTCAGAGCAATTCACCAGGAACCTTTAATCCTAGCACTCTGGAGGCAGAGGCTGGTGGGTCTTCTTGGTTCGAGGCCAGTCTGGTCTACAGAGAGAGTTCCAGGTCAACAAACAAACAAAAAAGCAAGGGGGAAAAATCCCTTAGCTTTGCTTCCCAAGTTTGTGTGTGTGTGTGTGTGTGTGTGTGTGTGTGTGTGTGTGTGTGTGTGTGTGTTGGGGGAAAGGGGTGAGAGTTTCTCTTTCCTTTCTTAACCCTGTAGTGATGGCTGAGAGTACAGTGAATACTGTAATGAGACAAACAAATCCAGAATTTACTTGTAAAAATAGATGTGGCCCCTATATTGTTATTAATTCTATGCTCTGAGCAGTCTGTTTCTAGTACATGAAATCCACCTCACGCCTGGGCTTTATTCTATCTTTCAAGAGCCCTGGTATTTGAGATGAAGGTTTTCTATTTAAATACCAGAAATTCATGCTCTTGGTGCCTTTGGAAGAGGGAAGGGTGAAGTTTGTTCTTCTGGCTATGTTTTTGCACCACAAATATGAAAAATAAATATTGCCTGTGACCACACACGCATAGCTTGGCCTCTCAGGTCAAGCTCTGCTAATTCCCCTAAGTGTGTCTTACATCGTGGCTCGCAGAAGCCATATCCACCTCAAATGGGGTTTTGAGTATGCTTTGGACTAGAAAGGCACCTTGCAAATTCTGTGTCCTGTTCAGTGTGGTGTGAAACGTTGTACGACAAGGTGGTTCAACAGCGGGGCCTCACATCAGGTAAACCCAAGTGCAATCTGTACCTCACCTCTTGCCACCTTGATTAGTAGCCAGATTAATAGGCACACAAACTCTGTCTTAGCATTTGTAGCAGGGGTCACAGTGGGACCTGGGACATGAGTGTTAGGAAAACACCAGCAGCTCATAGGTTAGTATAGACAGGAGCATTTCTTTCCATGATTATTATTTGTGCATGCATGCGCATGCATGTGCAAATGAGTGCGCACATGTGTGTGTGTATGTGTGTTTGTGTTACACATTGCATCCATGCATGTAGAGGTCAGAGGTTAACTTTAGGTGTCTTCTATCACCCTGTCACCCTCTACTTTTTTTTTTTTTTTTTTTTTTTT
>NW_022196891.1:50934916-50987532 GCF_008632895.1 Mastomys coucha | reverse complement strand
TTTTTTTTTTTGAGACAGGGTCTTTCATTGAACTTGTAACTTACCGCCTGACTGCCCGGTGAATCCCAGGGATCTTTCTGGACTGCCACCACACAGCTTGAATAAGTTACCTGGCATTACAACTGACTTTTTACATGGTTGCTGGGGATGACCTCGGGGGCCCTCATTCTTTTGAAGAGAGAATGAGCCATGGCACTGCCCCCCACCCCGTGCCAACTCCTGAGATGCAGCTTTCCACCTCCATAGCAAGCTGCACCATTATCTATCTTAAGGGAGTAAGGTGTAGACCAATGGGTCCGCTGTCTTCCCATTTCTTTTAACTCTTCAGCTTCGGTGGTTAGGAAAGGGATGGTCAGAAGGGAGAGATGATGTTCTTATGTTAGAAGATAGTGAGTTCCAGATGGCAGCTACCTGTCACCACCCAGGGCAGCCTTCAGCACTCTTCACTAGGGTCCAAAGTGGGGACAGTGAACACAGTAAGAAAAGGCAGTATTTCAGAGCAAATGTATCGTTTTCCTTGGGTTTCTTGCATTTCTGTCATGTGAGTGCCCACTTCCCTTCCTAGACACGGTGACCTCCTTGGCTGCTTACTCTCCCATATCCCCCAAATAGTGTCCAGACTGTTCAGTAAACACGTATTGACCACACAGAAACATCGGCGGCAGCATCAAGGGGACATTTGCTCTGTTTCCAAGAATAGACGCAGATCTGCTTTGATCCTTTCATGTGACCAGGAACATCTCATGTGACCACGGACTTTCAGGGGTAAACAAGCTTTGCCCCCTTGGTCTGCCCCACTTGTGTTTAAACCAGCCAAAGCAGGACCCAGACAAGTCCAAGGACTAGACTGGGGAACTTTGAGTGTACCATGGAAGAAAAGAGTCCCCTAACTGGTTTGCCCTCCAAAAGCCACCTGTACTCTTAGAGAACTTAAAAGAACAGCCTGTCCCTCCACTTTGACTTTGCTATGTCTCTGTCCTTTATTCTCCCCTAAATTGCCACCGCCTCCATCTTCTGCCCCCTCCATAAAGGCGACAAGACGATTGAACCCGTGAACTTTCAGTCCAGGCCCACACAGTACCAAGGCTAATGAGGGTCTAGTGGCAAGTGCTTTGAAGTTGAGCTTCTCACTGAATTGAGTTCCTCTGTCCCCGAAGGTAGGTGGAGTGGGAGAGCAATATAGCCAGGAAAGAGCTTGGACCAAATTTGCAGAGATAGCCCGGAACGGAACACATTACATCAGCGGTGCTCCGCTGGCTAAACTGATGTCTTGAATAGGCTTGCTCTGTAGCTCTGAAGCTCCAAACCTAGTGTCCTAAAAGGACAGCTTGCGTGGTTACCTTGTACCCATGATGCAAAGTTTAGGATATGGCTCCACTGAACCCAGACCTTCGACTGTGGCGTGCTGCTGGTAGTGGAGTTTGCTGCCTATGTGGCTGATGTCAGGCAATCAATGAAAACTTTAAGCTAAAGAGACAGTGGGGACTCAAGTTGCAGTCACCCAAAAAACCCAACCCAGAAGGTAGCTTATTTGTTTCTTTATAAACCCAAATTAGATCTGGCCAAAAGAATAGAGCATAACAGATGTTAAGCCACCCCATCCCCTTTCTCCCCCGCCCCCCCCAAAAAAAAGGAGGAAGAGAAACCACTGGACCCTGTAAAGTATATTTACAGGGGAAAGTTGTATTAAGCCAGCCTTTCAAACTTCACTCTATACAGTGAAAGAAGGAAAGGCCAGCTTGTCCTTGAATTTGATAACCTAAGACTGATTACGAGAGGGAGTTTTCTTTATATAGCTTAATCACTTGACACTCTTCAGTTTAAGAGAAGAAATTCAAAGTTGGGATGTCAACTGTCTTTCACGTGATTTGAGTTTGGCCAGTGTTCAGTGAAGACACTCACAGAGGGAGCACCCCACTTCTCAGCTTGCACCTTAGTGGAAGATTTGGGTCTGTTTGGGCTCTATCTCAAATCTTCCCTCTGCTAGGAAGTCTCGTGAAGGGTTTGGGAAGAACCAAGTTCATCCGTCACAGCGTGGGAAAGCAGGGGTCCTACTGAGACTATGGAAGCCACCATCACAATTCTAGAGTCCCACCTCCATGTCTGTCTTTCCTACTTGTTCCCGGAACAGGCTTAGACAATCTATTGCTGGGCTGTATCCCCAGCCCGACCTTTATTTTTTATTTTTTTTATTTACAGAAACAGGATTTCTCTAGGTAGCCCTGGCTGTCCTAGAACTTGCTCTGTAGACCAGGCTGGTCTCAGACTCAGAGATCTGCCTGTCTATGCCTCCTGAGTGCTGGGATTAAAGGCGTGCACCATCACCACCACCACCACCACCACTGAGCTTAGAGATTGAATTTTGAGCAAGTTTTCACTTAACAATAATAAACACTAGTTAATTCATTTACTGTGTGTGCAATGAGGGGGCCCACATGCCTGATACATGTGTGGAAGTCAGGAGACAACTTTCAGGAGTCAATTCTCTCCTCCCACCATGGATTCCTGGACTAAACCTATGAGGTTTGCACAGTGATTGATGCCTTTGCCCTCTGAGCCATCGCTCTGGCCCATACATTTTGCTTTTATTATCCCAGAGTACATAGAGCTGGTTTTGCTAGCTAGATTGCTGCTAGATGGTTTAAACTTTATTGAAGCCTACTTGAAAATGGAAAGTTGGCCTGTCGTAGAAAAATTACTTGGATTGAAACATGCTCTTCAGTTGATACTTTTCTCAAAGGAATACACACATCACCTTTTATCCCTTACCCCTGACCCCATTAGCTGGTTTAGATCCCTGTTTATCTCATGTTTGTCAATTTTTAACTGGTAACACACAGTCCTATAGTATCTATTTTGGATTCTTGGGCAACATTTCACCTGCTTCTGGACCTTTTCTCTCCTCCCCCATTTCTTCTTTTTCAACTTGCTTTTGAAAGGCTTGTTCACTGGGGCTGGAGAACGAGGTGTTGGTTGGAGTGATGGTGATATAGTGCTCTCTGGTGGTCGCTTGTGAGAATTTCAAACATCTCCCCAGAAGGCTTGAGTGTAAAGATTTTTCTTGTTTCTGTTACATATTATATATGATAAACTAATAGTACCCAAGTACTTTGCCTACACTGGATGTTTGAGAGATATTATATTCATATCATTGCCTGATTACTGGGAGTTTGTCATAAAATTAGTCTTCAGATGCCCAGAAATAGGCAGCCAACTCTGCTTGCTCTTCACCCTACATCAGTGTGCAAGGAAGGTGGACAGAAAGCGACTTTGCAAAATCAATCGAGACGAGTCTAGGGATGAAGAATAAAGGAGAAATGGATTCAAAGACCTGATCATAAGCAAGCCTTATCCTCTGCTCTTACTTGGATCTGAGCCCAGAAACGTTAGCCAAGCCAACAGTTGAGAGTACGCCAGACTTTATTCTTAAGGGGATGGGAGTTAGGCAGAGAGTCTCACTAAACTTGTCCTTTAGGGGTGTCTGGGATATTTACACTGTTCCACTTCCTCTACCAGGATCTCTGTCTGGCCTCACGCACCCTCCCTCTTCTCTTCTTCCCCTGAGTCTTTGTTTAATCTTGGGGATAGCTTCTCCATCGTCATTAGGCAGGGACTGATATTATTTTACTCAGTGTTGCCTGGGTGACACTGTCAGACTTCTCTCTCTTCTCCAGCCAGTGGGCCCATAACAGCAGCTCTCCTAGAGCTTCCTTAGAGAAGTCCATATCATAGCAGTGACACTAGCAAGGGCAGGATGTGGTCCTGTGGGCAATTGCTAGCAGGCTTGGGTCACCACCACTAACATCAAAAGGCTAAACAACTTAGCAACAGACTGTGCATCTTTCCTCTCAAGGAGGAACAAGCAAGAAGGAGACCTCAGGCTTTAGGATGGCTACCCAGAGGTTGGCAAAGCATCTTACCTGTTGTGCCACACAATGTGAAGGATGGGTGGGGGTGCGCAGTGGAACCAGATGAGCCTTTACTAACCAGGAGCTGCCACACAGTTGGAATACACACCAGGAGTTGTGTAACTTGGATACAGCGAACCTTCTTCCAAAGCCAACATGCTGGTGAGGGAGAACTCCCCAGGGCAAATTATTTCAGAACCAGGACAAAGTCAGATGTGTCCGATGGTTAGGAAAAATTAAGCAGAGTCCCTGCAAGTGCCCCAGTGACGCCAGAGCCACCAAGTGCACACAAGCTCTCCGAGAAAGCTGCCATGTGGTTGCTCACAGCCTCTGGGACGGGAGGTTACAGACTGTGTGTCAACTGAAAGACACAATCGAGACTGCAGAATGGCTTGTGAGATTCGGAGGGGAAAAGTTGCAAAACCCAAGGATAATGTGTAATAAGTTCCACGTGTAAGGGGGTAAAGAAAGCTTTTGCTAGAGTAGACATACTAAAATGGAGGTCGGGAAGGTACCAAGCATGGACATTCTATAAAATCCTGGATAAGGTAAATTTATGCAGTTATTAAATTACTTTTTAAATGACTATGTACATTTTGAAATGAAGCCTATCATTAAAACCAGGGAGGGGGCAGTAGAAAAGGAAAAGTGAAATTTACTTATTTCTGAAGTAGGATTTACCCCAGCTGGTCTCAGATTCTATATGCAACTAAGTATGATCTTGAACTTTTGACCCTCCTACCTCTGTCTAGAGGACTGGGACTGTATGTATGCTTTTGTGGTGCTGGGAATTGAACCACCCAGGGCTATGCACATGCTAGGCAAGCATTCTGTCAACAGAGCTCTAACGCCAGCCCAAAAGAATATAATTTTAACCTGTATTATATCCACCTTAAATGCTAGCACCCAGAAAGCAGAGGCAGGCAGGTGTTCAAGTTTGAGGCCAGCCTGGTCTATGTATGTATTGAGTTCCAAGCCAGGCAGGGCAATGCCATGAGATCCTGTCTCAAAAACAAAACAAAAAGAATCAATCTACTTTATCAGAATGAGACAACTGATTCCAGTTTTGAGCTGTGAGGAATCTTTATTTCCTTAGATGAAGCATTGGGTGGTGCCTCGGAGAAACAGCTCTGAGTGCAGAATTCTGGGCTCAAGCAGAGACTCCTCTCTTTAATGTCATTCTGTCTCACTGCCCCCCCTCCCAGCTTTGCTTGCACGTGGACCTGTCCCCCAGTCTTCTCCCCTCCCTCTTCTCAAGTCCCATCACTTTGGGCCTCTTCTTCCCAGCATTAACTGCAGGCTCAGAGACAGGAAGTACAGTAGCAGACAGGAAACCAACTGCCACTCTCCAGAGCCATTGCCTTCACCAAGGAACAAGGGGAACGAAGGGTACATTACAAGTGCCCAGGAGAGCCTACAGGAGGAAGATGGAGCAGTGTGTATGCCCAGGTATTCTAGGCCCTGTCACAGCTCTTTGAAAGGAGAGGAGCCTGGTCATCTTTGTCCTGCTGCTCTGCCTCCTGCAGCAGCTTGTAGAAGGTTCCCGAAGAACTCTTGTGGTACAGCGCTTCCTTGGATCCCATCAGCCTCAAGCTGGGACTGTAACAATGGTACCAAAAGGAAGAGATGCCATAGATTCCCAACATGCATAAGGCGTTGATCATCACATGCCAGCAGAAGAAGGTGGTGACAAACATGATGTCACTGATGTCATCATCCTCCCATGGGAAGCCAGAGACTGGTCTAAAAAGAATGAAGGCTGCCTGAATCAGCCATGAGCCCATTATCAGGAACAGGAAGGTCTCTATCACCCAGAGGTGAAACATCTCAGGAGCCCACAGCTCTGCCGTCATCACCAGCATCAGCAAGAACACCACCAAGATGAGGAGAGAGTGAACCTGCAGCTCTACCCCAGATGATTCTTTAACGTGTGATACCAGCAGCAGCAGGAGCACATAGACACCCAGCACCGTGGCACCTCTCTCTAGGACCACGCACCTCTGCCGTAGCATGTTCTTGCTCACCACTTCTACACAGCCGTCAAGGACAAGGAGGATGAACATGGTGAGGTGCTGCCACTCCTTGGGGTACATAAACCTTGGTGGCATCCCTTTGGTCATAAATGTCAGTCCTTCTTCAACACAATTGATCTCATAAACTATCAAGAGGGAGCCAATCACAATCTTCAACCAGCCTGCATGGGCTATTAACCACAGCCTGGCCCATTTTCCCTTATTCTTGGAAAGGTAGGAAGGATACAGAAGAGAGTCATTGAGTATCACAGCTCTGGAGACTGTTATTGCTTGATATAGACCATAGAAGACCAGAAACAAACCTGGAGATATATGGCCAATAAAGTCTCCCATTGAGCTATTATTCTAACAAAGTGTAAAACTCGGGTACACGGGCTCCAAGTTCTGGGCTTTGGGAAGAATGTCCTCCACTTAGTTTTATCACTTTACTTCACCCACTGCTCACCACCGAGAGGAAACGTTTCTGGAGACAAGCCTACACAGTTGGCAGAGACATGGTCCCATTGGCCCGTTCTACTCTGGCGCACTGAGAACTGAGTGGGTTCTTGGGGGCTTCTCCAGATTTCCTGAGCAGCTTTGGTTCGTGCCTGTCCTTCCTCTCATCCTGCCTGGTGCCCAGTGGGAAGGAAGGGAAGGAAATGGTGGGATGGGTTGCTGTTGTATCCAGAGAAAGCCTGTGCTTGCTAGTAATCCCAAGTATCTGCTGGTAATTCTCAGGCCTAAGTCAGTCTATTTGTAAAGGAGGATGGGTTCTGGGCACAGACATAGAAACATTTAGATAAGACATAAACATTTAGATAAGACATATAGACATTTAGATAAGAGACATATAAGAGGCATTCACCTGGCTCTTCTAGTCTTCTGTAGTAAACAGATCTTGAAGACCATCTAGAGAGTTCCCTCTCCTGCTCTTCTACCCTCCTCCACCTCTCCCTGACTACCACCACCAAGCCATCACCATCATTGTGGCCAGGGGACAAACCAGCCAAAGTGCAGAGATGGTGGTGTACCTGGGCCATCGAAACTAAGCTTGAATGAAGTTTCCCAGAATTCCCTTCCCCACATGGCTCCAAGCGAAGGTGGCTATAGGTGGAGTTCTCATAAGTCTGAAGGCAGAAGTGGACAGCAGCCCAAGCATACCGACAGAGTATGGTGCCAGGTACCACAGGCACCCATGCATTTTGTTATTCGCCTGTTAGGTTACTTCCAGGGGTGGTGCGCAAGTGAGCCTGTATCTTTGCTAGATTCTCCTGCAGTATGCCTTCCATTGAGTGGTCATGAGGCAGGTGCTGGCACCAGTTGATCTTGAAACTACCACAGGCTCACCACATAGCAGGGCAGCAACCTTCCCTAGGTCTCAGCACCAGCTTCCACAAATATGAAAAGTCTGCCCTTTAAGAAGACATTCACAAGGGCTGGCGAGATGGCTCAGTGGTTAAGAGCACTAACTGCTCTTCCAGAGGTCCTGAGTTCAATCTCCAAAAACCACATGGTGGCTCACAGCCATCTGTAAGGGGATGTGATGCCCCCTAAACATGGATAACATTGACAGGAGTGACCCCAGCAAGCTGGAAGTAACCATTTAACATGTAATGGGGAAGAGTTCACTTACTTCATTTCTCTCTGATACTGGTTAATGGCCAGGGAACATAGGCAGCGGGGATTGTGGAGAACAAAGTCCGGGAAATGGGAAGAACGTGCACAGAGCACACATGGTCCTTGCTTTATTGCGGAGGGCACATGGAATAGGAGTTTTCTAGGGAGAATATGTGTCCTGAGTGAAAAGGAAATTCAACCCGATCATGAATGAAGCTGACAACAGACTTTGTCATAATCATTTAGCTTCACACTACCAGCAATGGCAAAGCAGAAGCTGCCATACCTGTATGCCAGCAGTACCCAGGTGAGGAGGAAGGGTGTTTACACCCACCACACAGCAGTGCCAGCAGTGCCCAGGTGAGGAGGAGGGGTGTTTACACCCACCACACAGCAGTGCCAGCAGTGCCCAGGTGAGGAGGAGGGGTGTTTACGCCCACCACACAGCAGTGCCAGCAGTGCCCAGGTGAGGAGGAGGGGTGTTTACGCCCACCACACAGCGGTGCCAGCAGTGCCCAGGTGAGGAGGAGGGGTGTTTACGCCCACCACACAGCGGTGCCAGCAGTGCCCAGGTGAGGAGGAAGGGTGTTTATACCCACCACACCGCACCGCTCATTCCTTAAAAAAAAAAGATTGATTTATTATTATATAGAAGTACACTGTAGCTGTCTTCAGACACATGCTGGGCATCATCAGATCCCATTACAGATGGTTGTGAGCCACCATGTGGTTGCTGGACATTGAACTCAGGACCTCTAGGAAGAGCAGTCAGTGCTCTTAACCACTCTTAAGCCATCTCTCCAGCCCCTGAGCCCTCATTCCTATCCAATGTTCCTTAACTTCTGGTGGACTCACATCCTGATAAACCTATCAGAGCATGAGTGAACCTAACCCACAGAACACAGGGTGGAGGGGACAGATCAGTTGGTAAAGTGCTTGCCATCCAAGCATGAGAACCTGAGTTCAGTCCCCAGAACCCATGAAAAAATGCTTGCACGATGGTGTAGTGCATGTAGTACTCTGGAAGTGGAGGCAAGCAGATCTGGGGCTCCATGGCTAGTCAGCCTCAGGAAGCTCAGAATACAAGAGGGCTGCCTCAAAAAACAAGATGTGGGCAGGTCCTCAGAGTTATTTAGGGTTGCTGTATAGTAATAAAACGTTTCCCTGCCTTAAGTCTAAGTCACTTAACTGTGGTAGCTGACCTGCCTGCCTGAGTTCAGGGAGTCAGAAGCCCTTCACTGGCCTGGCTGGTTAACTCTTTGTGAACCAGAGAGGAAAGAAAGGAAAAGAATCAAGGTGCTTTGAATAGGCAAATTTGCACAGACACATATACTTTTAAACATTCATGCATCCACTCTCTGGCTGGGCCCTACTGTCTGTCACAATCAACTCCATGAGTACTAATGCATGCTTACATGCATACACATGCAACCTACACACAAGCATATAGACAAACAGGCATACATATTTGGATGGATGGATGGATGGATTGGGTAAAGCTCCCCAAGCCAAACCATTCGACCAACAACCAACCTCTTTATTTCTTCTCTTTGGTCTTTCTATACCTTCTTAGACAAAAAGTTCTTTAGAAAATTACCTCAGGGATAAAATGTTACCTAGAATGGGAGGTACAGAAGGATGTCGATATTACATTCAAAGCAGTGTTTCATGATACACTCATTATAAGTTCAAAGCAACAGTTTTTACATGGCCTTGACTTATCATATTGCCCATCTCTGACTTTATCCTTGGACTTAAATGTTTTTCCTTGAACACAAAATAGTCCCAACTCTATTTCCCTTTTTAGTGTAATTATGAAAGCTCATTGTATTTCTTGTTTTCTTTGTGTTGTTTGTTTTTGTTTTTGTTTTTGTTTTTGTTTGGAGACAGGTTTTCTCTGCGTAGTCCTGGCTGTACCGGAACTAACTCTGTAGAGGCTGGCCTCGAACTCAGAAATCTGCCTGCCTTTGCTTCCAAGTGCTGGGATTAAAGGTGTGAGCCACCACTCCCAGCTGTATTTCTTATTATGCAGCCTTTACTTAACTATTCTGAGGAGTGAGCACATTGTATTCTTGATTCTAAATTTATTACATCTTTCTAGCAAAGCTACTAAAACCATCTCTAAAAACTTTTTTCCTAACATTACTTGAATCAAATCAGAAATCCTATAGAATCATTTATTTGTTTACATAGCATCACTATGAGATAGTACATCTTTGTAGTTCTGTGGAGACCTGCTGAAAAGGTTGGGCTAATACCTAGTGCTAGTTATATATTTGATAATAACAGGAAACACATATTAGTAGCAGGAATCTTTCCCAAAATGAATTTCTCCTGCACTTTGCCTACTGGAACAAATCCATCATGGGTTTTAATCCAAGGAGGACTCATCTCAGGAAGATCATCTGCTAGGTATTAGTGTCTCCTACGATGGCTCCTGACTGTGCCTAAGGAGCAACGTCCAACATGCCCTTCACTGCACCAGTGCACATGTAGCCACATATATACCCACATGCACACGCACACACACATGCACACACATGCACACACACATGCACACACACACGCACACACACGCACACGTACACACACGTACACACGTAAACACACGCACACACATGCACACATGCATGCACACACACGCACACACGTGCACACACATACATGCACACACATGCGCACGCACATGCACACACACGTGCACACACACGCATACACACACATACACATGCATACACACACACACGCATGCACACACACACACATACACACGCACGCATACATGCACACACGCACACACACGCACACATACACGCGTGCACACACACACTACACACACGCACACATACACACTCACACACGCACACACGCACACACACCACAGAACTACCAAGTGCACTGTAGATTTCATTGTTTGATCTTGTGATTTAAAACTGACTAGGGGCTGTTAGTCTACCCACTGTTGAGAAAAAAAAATCCTTAAGCCATTTCAAGACAGGGCTTCTGTAATCTGTTCTTTCTCAAGGTGGCTTAATGTGAGAAAACTGAAACATCTCCCTTTGCCCTTAAAGATGCCAGTAATTCAGATTGCTTCTGGCTGCTGAGAAATTTGGTACGCTGGGGAAATGAATGTGAAGACAAATTGGGAAAATAACGCTTCATTCTGCCTTCTAAATGAACCTATCTTATTCAAATTTAAAATTGCTTAGCATGCTCTCAGGAAACTATATAAGCAAATCAGGAAACTATATAAATCAGGAAAATCAGGGAAACTATATAAGCAAAAAGAACACTGCAAATCGCCCATAGGGTAACTTTTTTTTTTTTCAGCTCCCCTCCTGATTACAGGGAATCATTTCTTTCTTTTTCTTTTTCTTTTTAAAAAAGATTTATTTATTTATTTTATGTATATGAGTACACTGTTGCTCTCTTCAGACACACCAGAAGAGGGCATCACAACCATTGCAGATGGTTGTGAGTCACCATGTGTTTCCTGGGAACTGAGCTCAGGACCTCTAAATGAGCAGTCAGTGCTCTTAACCACTGAACTATCTCTCCAGCCCAAATCATTTCTTCTCAATAAACTTTTTACTTACTTTCCTTTCAAAAAAATAAAAATCGCCTGAAATCTTACAACCTTTGTGACCATTGTCACCAATGAGGTGACAAGCAAACAGAAATGAATTTGTATATTTGTCTGGAAGTCAGAATTTGGATTCTACTATTAGCTCTCTCTTGTATATCTGACAGAGTCCTACTGTATAGCTCTGGCTAGCCTGGAACTCAATATGTAGACCAGGCTAGCCTTGAACTCAGAGATCTGCCTGCTTCTGCCTTCCAAGTGCTGAGATGGAAAAGGTGGTAGAGGTGGTGGTAGTGGAAGAGGAGGTGGTGGTGGTGATGGTGGTGGTGGTGGTGGTGGTGGTGATGGTGGTGGTGGTGGTGGAGGAGGAGGAGGAGGAGGAGGAGGAGGATGTGGAGGAGGTGGTGGTGGTGGAAGAGGAGGAAGAAGGACGAGGACGAAGAGGAGGTGGTGGTAGACTGGATTTCATTTTCTGTAAAGTGGAAGTAAGGAGGTATGGGTGCTGCTTTGTAGAGGAGAGTAGTAATTTCTCCTTTTGGTGAATTATCAAAATACCAAGCAAGGCAGAGCTGAATGCTCAGAGGCGGCCATTCAAAGGGAAAATCAATAGTGACACATCTGAACTTAGCCAGGGGAGATAAGTCCTTGGCTCTCTTCAGTTCTTGTGTTCGCTCTAGAAGAAACACAGGACTGTTGTTCTGAATACCAACAAGGCCAGGCCAGGCCTGTGGGGATAGGATCGCATGTAGCCCAGGCTTGCCTCAAATGCTGAGTATAACCAAGAATGGCCTTGAACTTCTGATCCCTCTAGTTCCTTCCTGTGTGCTGGGATTGCAGGCATGCACCACCATGCCAGGTTCATGTGGTGGCTGGAGAGCAAACCCTGGGCTTCATAAATGTTAGGCAAGCCCTTTACTAACTGAGCTCCACGTCTGCCCTCAATGTTGCCTCTCATCTGCCTGGGCTGTGGTAAGATGGAGAGCTTCAAAGCTTACTCCCATACTGCACTCATTTCTCCAGCTGTGCCTGACCACTGTGAGCTGATCACCAGTGGTCGGAGGAGGATGAACAGCAGCAGGCTTCACCTCCAGCGAGAGGCTGGAACCAGCCTGTATGTAGGGCACGCTTGCCCCTCTGGAGCTCTCATCTGGGGTCATCAGACCATTTTGGCCCAACATCAAAGAACACATACTGCTTATTAACACATGAGCATCCTGATCCCAGGACTTCAAAGAGGACTGGTCCATCCCAAACCCGGCCTGCCCACAGTAGTGTCGAAGGAAGCCAAGTGTGGTGAATGATTAGCAGAACTTCCAGACAGCTTCACAGTCTGGGAACACAGAGTACCTGAAAACTTGTTCAGCTGGGGACCACTTCGCTTAACCACAGAAACCCGCAAATGTCTATCATTCTAGCTGTTCTACACTTAGACTCACCCCAGACCCAACTCTTCTAGCAGAGGGTCTCCACTTCCTGCGAGTCCCTCAAGCGGCTGGTGCCTGGAGTCCTGCTGTGTGTGTGAGGGCATGTAAAGAGCTGGGTGATACAGTTCTTACCATCAGAGCTTGCCATTTACTGAAAGCACAGTACAGTTCTACACATATGAACACCTATAACACCATATAGACAGTCTCTATGCCATAGAATTCAAATACTTTAAAAGTATGATCCTCCTGCCTCAGCTTCCCTGAACAGTGAAGTAACAGGCAAGTACCATCATGCCTGGCTTTCTTTTTTTTGTTGTTGTTTTATGTAATTGTTAAATTGCTTTTTAAAAAATCTTTAAATCACAAAACAAGTTGTACCTGTGTATTCCATAATTTTATCAGCCCATCAGTCCTCAAACTGAGACATGCTGTTCAAAAAAGTATTCAGTCACCCAGAGTGGTGTCGGTAATAAGAATATGGATTAATGTCACAGTCCCAGCATAGCGAAGCTTATCTCTGTCCTCATGATGACACTCTGGAATCCTGTTTTATCAGGTATAGCACATCTTTTAACCAGCCACATCTAGTTCTTCCTAAACTACCGATGTGGAATCTGCTACTCGCTTACACTACCAGTCCCGATCTTTGACTGCCCGCCCCTGGTCCATTTCAGAGGCCAGGGACTTTTCCAGGAGTCTTACTTCCTCAACTCAGGAGCCCTAAACTTTAAATTCCATGAGGGAAATCTAGCCTTCTGTCCACCAAAGATTCTCAGTCCTTCCCACGGGGTGGTATTGTTGGGAGCAGGTTATGTCTCACAACCTCCCAGTGACCAAGTCTGAGCCATCCAGGGAATCTCTCATTAACTCAGAGTCAACCGATTCATGACTGTTTAGAGAGTGATGTCCCATGGCATGGGATGCAGATTAGTTGGTAAAGAGTTTGCATGAGGCTGCTTTGACTACCAGAACCAAACAAACCTGGTGTGAGGATATGTCCCTCCAGTCCCAGCTCTTGGAGGAATGGAGGCAGAAGAATTGAAATTCAAGGTCATCCTTGGCTACATAGCAAGTCTGAGGCCCAGCTGGATATTTGAAATCCTGTCTCAACCCTCCCTTATTAAAAAAAAAAATGTGATGCTCCATTTCAACAGTCCTCCTACACTCAAGAAGAAGGGTTATGTGGGGTGTATATGCTGGGGAAGAACCTTACAGGTGGTCTTAGAACCTCGCTGGCTGTACCATCCAATTCTCTAGTCATTGCCATTACTTGTGATATTATGTATATCTTTTGTTTCTCCATTATATTGTCCATTCTTGCAATGCTAGCCAGAAAATAGGTCCTAAGGGTTTTCTAATAGATGAATTAATTCCTTGGGCATTTTGATAGAATGTGGAAGATTTTAACTTATTTAACCTTGCTTACAAATGTGCCTCCACTGTGAGTTCACCTGTGTGAAATTTAGCTGTAAAAGGCACTTTTCCTGACAGCTACTGGTGAATCTTGTTTAAGGCTCTTGTCTTCTAAGCAATTCTGCACTGCTGTTTCAGGGGCAGGGCACAGAGGGGAACACATAGAAACCCAAATGGGAGTTTGGAGAGTATTTGATAAATACTTCTTACATAGATATAGGAAAGGGATAATGAGGTGAGGAATAGTTGAGTAGCCAATAGAGCTGCTGCTATCTGTCTGTCAGACTCATGGGACATAGAACACAGGAAGGGAGAAATACATGTGTGAGGATGATAATGTCATGGGTTGGCCTGACACTGGTTATAGTCTAATGCTAATATTGTTTCCTCAAGACCTGGTTGCCCAGGGACAGACCCAAGTGACAGTATATGACTTTGTCCCTAGTTATTTCTGATTGGTGAATAAAGATGCTGACAGCCAATAGCTGGGCAGGAGAGACATAAGTGGCTTTTAGGGTTCCTGGGCCTTGCAGGGGGTGGAGCGGTGGGAGTGGGAGGAGAACCACGAGGGAGAGAAAAGAAGGTGAAGGAGGAAAGAGAAGTCACCATGGGTTAGGTGAGTCCATGAAAACGTGGCCCTGAGGGCTGGCCAATTGGAGTTAAGAGCAGCCCATATAAAACATAGCAATAACTCAGCGTTCTTTATAGGAAAGCAGATTCTAATAACATAGAAGGTGGATATCTGCCCCAGCTCTTGTGCTGTTTAAGGCTTGTTGTAAATATAAAGGTTCCTCTTATCCAGGAAGTAAATGGTCAAAGGCAGGATAGAAACTCTGGATTGGGATTAAACTTTTCTACAATGTGATGTAGCAGGTTGAATGGTGCCTTTCAAACCAGTAAGTCCTAAAACCTAGACATTGTATAAGTGTCTTTTTCTTTAAAGCTCCCTCCCATGTCTAGTTAAGAGTCTCAAAATGAGATCATCCTGGATTTCATGTAAGTCTAATGGTAGGTGTGCTAAAAACAAAAAAATACAGAGGGAGATTTAAAGTACAAAGTACTTTAAAGTACAGATAATAATACAAGATAGAGCCAGAGGCAGAAGCTGGGGTGATGGGTCTAGAAGCCAGGGTGTCAAAAACTGGCAATGGCAGCCAGAAGCCAAGACAATGTGCTGCAAAGTCTTCCTCAGAGACTTGATTTCAGACTTGGAACACTCAGAGCCAGGGCTTGCTGTCTGTTCTCTACTGTTTTCCCACCAGCACTGTGGCAATGCCATTTATCCTACGAAAATATCACAGATGGTCTCATGGTGACAGGACAAGGCAGTCACAATGCCTCCCACCCCCCCGGCTACTTACTTCTAGGCTCCATTTGGGGCTCATTACTGTGGATCAGGTAGCTCAGTGATGTGCTAGAGAGTCAGGCAGCTTCCTAGGAGAAAGGACAGGATGGAAAAGAGCTGGCTGTGGCTCTGCCAGACAGGCAGAAGCTAAGCTGTGAGTTCATTTCTGTTGAGAGTAACCATAAGGTCTGATCTCTTCGGAGCAGTTTGGCCTTTTCTCAGTTCCTCAACTAAAGAGCTCTCTCTCTCTCTCTCTCTCTCTCTCTCTCTCTCTCTCTCTCTCTCTCTCTCTCTCCCTCCCTCTCTCTCTCTGTCCTTCTCTTTCTCTCCCTCTCTCCTCTCTCTCCCTCTCTCTCCCCCCTCTCTCCGTCCCTCTCTCCCTCTCTCCCTCCCTCCTTCTCTCTGTCTGTCTGTCTGTCTGTCTGTCTGTCTGTCTGTCTGTCTCTCTCTCTCTCTCTCTCTCTCTCTCTCTCTCTCTCAGTCACTAAGTGTCTAGGATTGAGTGGCAAATCATGTAGTCAGTTTAGATATAGGTTACAATTCAGCTATGCCATTATTTAAAGAGGCAGGGCATGCTATAGGATATGGTGAATTGTGTCACCACAATCACTAAAATGAATCCTGAAACCTTCTCTTCTGACTGTCCTATAGTTCTTGACCTTTCTTTCTTGATGGGTTTTATGTCTTGGAGGTAAAATATTCCCTCTATTCTAAGACTTGGTGCCCATTGACACTATTTTAGGAATCGGATTCTCTGGAAAGTGCCTAGCTGTAAGAGGTTGGCCACTGAAGACGTGGTACCTCTGTCCTTTGTCCTGGCCTCCTTTCTCCTCTCTGCTTTCTGGCTGCCACTCTCTGTCCTCCATGTCTTTACATTCTGCTTCACAATGGCCCAGAAACAAGGGAGCCAGATGCTCACGGACTAAAACCATGGGCCAAAAATAAACCTTGCTTCCTTTAAACTCTTTCTCCTCCGGTATTTGTCAAATAGGTAAAAAAATATAACTAATCCATAAAATTGGTACTGGAAATGGGGTCTTTTCTATAATTGCCTTCCCAAGTGGAAAGAAGCATTTGAAATTGTTTGAAAGAAAGATTTAGAAAAATGTAATGATAAACTTAGAATGCATTTGGTTCTGCTTAATGGGTATCTCTAGTGGGGACTCAGAAGACAAGAACACAGGTGGGGTATGAAGCAGGCATGGGTTACATATGGGAACACAAGTGGGGACATGAAGCAGGCATAGGTTACATATGGGAACACAGGTGGGGACATGAAGCAGGCATGGGTTACATATGTGAATGAGGACTCTACTACAGACTGGAGTGGAGACCATGTACGTTAAACTAGTGGCGAGAAACTTGGTTATTTTTGTATGTGCTCTATACCTTGCAGGTGGTCATATTTGCATTTTGAGAGTGGATCTCATCTAGCCAAGGTTGGCCTTGACCTCACAATGTATCCAAGGCTGGATTAAAAATGTATGCCACCATACCTTGGTTCTCTCCTTTCAAGTTCACAATTCTGGCTGGTGAATATTTATTATTTAAGCTTTCCTATAGAAACTGTTCTAGTAACCATCATTCTGTTACATGCCGTGTATGTGTGTGTGTGTGTGTGTGTGTGTGTGTGTGTTTGTGTGTGTGTGTGTACTTCTGGAGTAGATATATTAGGGTTATCAGCTACAGATTATAGTGAGAATTTTGGTTTCTTTTAAAAACACAAAAATATTATAAGAATAGATTTTTGTTTCAATCCCAGGTGTTGGCTATGGGGCTGCTTCAGATTGTCTGCAGCCCCTGTGATTTGCCTCATGCTCTAACAGAGGTGTGGTTTTGCCGGCTGCAGATAGTTTCTGTGGCTATGTGATGTTTGGAATTCTAGAAACTTCTCAGAGTGTATATAAAGCCTAGGGCCCCAAGAGGTGGGATTGGTCATGGCTGGTTGTTTAGGAAAGTTCTTTGCTGTTTGATAGTAGTCATGGTCAAAGAAGAAACAAAAAGAAAGAAACTAGATTCAGGGATCTCTTTCTCTGCTACCTAGTGTTAGGGACTTGAAGTGGTGTAAAAAGGGAGGAGAGGGTGGAAGAAAGAAGAACCCACAAAGTACCCAAAGAATGTTATAACAGATGGCAAGAATCTATCCTGGCTACTTTAAAAGAAAGGGGGTTGATTAAAACAGACTAGTTAATAGTATCATTGTGAGGGCTGGACAAGGGTTCCAGGTTAGACCAATGTCTAGCAGCAACCTACTATTGAATGGAGTTAAGTTGACTCCTCTGCTGGCCCATGGACCACTCTGCACTATGGAGAAGCCAACCTGGTGAAGAGGAACCTCTAGATGTTGCCATCTTGGCCAGTTCTGTGTATCAGAGCCAAAGTCCCATGCAGATTCTGTTTCCTCATATTGCTTACTTCTAGGTTGAAGTCTGGAGTAGATTGTATAAGCAGATTGGTCATGCACCTTTCTGTTAGCTAAGATTTATTTTGTTGAAAATAAAATTCTGGTAATGTTTCCCTTTCCATTGCTCTGTCCAAATAAATACCTGCCAGGACAACCTAGAGGAGGAAAGCCTTATCTTGGCTTATAGAGTCAGAGGGTTCAGTCATGGTTGCTGGGCCCTCATGCACATGAGAAGATCATCATGGCGGAAGACTGTTCATATCATGATGGACAGAAAGCAGAAGGCCAGACAGGAACCAAAGCCTGGGTATAACCTTCAGAAGCACTCCACAGTTATCCACTTTGTCCACTGAGGTCCTGCCTCCTTAAGAATTTCACAATTCCTGAAATAGAGTCATTTAAACTCATGAGCCAATGCATCATAGCAAAGCATAAGAACCAGGAAGGTAGGCCTGACAGTATGGAACCGACAAGAAATGGAGCTGTTTGCTCAAAAGCTATTTGTATCTAACATTTTGATGTGTTGTCACACTGACTTTAAAAAATGTGGACCAGTTTCCATTGCTTCTCACACTGTAAGATTTCCTCTTCCTACATCTTCTCCCATGATAAATAAAACTTCTTTAAGTATTTTGATAATGTGATAGGGAAAAGAGAGATCTCAGTTTATTAGACTTCATTTCCCCCAAAATGAAGTAGGATAAATATTGGCAAGGCCTAGTGGAACAGGCCTATAATATGAGCTGTTCCAGAGGCTGAGGCAGGAAAACCACAAGTTAAGACAAGCCCTATAGGAAGAGTGAAAGGTCAATTTAGACTAGTTAATAAGACAAAATAACAATAAAATAAAATAAAAATAATATAAAACAAAATAAAATAAAGTGTTGGGGATTAGAGTAGGCTAGAGAGAGATGGCTTAGTGGCTTAAAATTTATTCTGCTCTTACAGAAGATGCAAGTTCATCTCTCAGCACCCATGTCCACCATGGCACCTGCACTCTTGTGTACGTAGCCTCATACAGATAAATACACATACGCATTCCTAAAATGAACTACAGAAAAATATGATTGAAAGAGCGGGGAATGTCCCGGAGTGGCTGGAGTGCTTGCCTAGCGTAACCTGCACAAAGCTCAGCGATTTTCCCAATCGTCATGACAAACGGAAGGACCCCCAAAGGTTAGTGTTCTTTCAACCTATCTGCTTATATCTTTTTATCTTTCTTGGGTTACCTTTCTTATCATTAATATTTGAATATAGCTATGTATTTGGAAAAAAAAAGTTTTTGCCTGCTGTGTATGGTGAAAGCATTTCTTCACAGTGTCTCCTTGGTGTTTTGTTTTGTTTTGTTTTGTGATTGGGTCTCATTATATAGCATAGGTCGCCCTGAAACTCACTGTGTAATCCAGGTTGTTCCTAACTTGCAAGCTTCCTGCTCTGTCTCCCAAGTGTTGTAATAACAAATACATGCTACCACACCCAGCTCTGACCATAGGAAATTTAAATAATTTTTATTGTTTGTGAACATTATATTTATTGTATAGTTACATATACATTTACTAAAACTCACACAATAATTTTTTAAATATATTTATCTTTGAGAGTGTTATATACATGTTTATAGTGTATTTTGATTATAATCACTCATCCTGACTCCCTTCTCTTGGCTTGCTCCCACTGCCTCAGGAACCCTCCTTCTCTTCAATACATCCCCTCCTACTTTCAGTATATTTTGGAGTAACCCACTGAATGTAGTTTAGGTTGCTTGCATGTATGTAAGTATGGGGTTATTTACTGGATCATGAGGAACTTGCCAGTGGCTACATCCCTGGAGGAAAAAATGACTCCCATTCCAATAGAAGCTATTAACTACCACTAGCTACCCCTCGGCTTTGGATGAGCCCCATCCATTCTGGGATGTGGAAGGGCTCCAACTTGGGTGGTGCCTTCTGCAGGTAACCACAACTACTACAAGCTCATGAGAAAATGTGCAATCTTTCTTATTGCTCAGGAAAACTTTTCATGTCTTCTATTATAACATAAATACTTTCCAAAATGTATTTAGATCCTGGTCACTCATTCTTAACCTTTGACCCATCTGTTATTTACTTTGTGAATTTTATGAGACAGGCAGGACAGAAATATGGACAAATTATGGGGACATGAGGAGAGAGAGGAGCCACTCAGCCTAGAGTCTGATTAAAGCCTCTTGCCAGCTGACATGCAAGAATTCCAGAATAATCCATAACATTTGTTTATATGTATGTGCGTGTATATGTATATATAATGTGTATAAATTCAAAGTTCCTTTTAGATACAGATATTGTATGTTAAAATAACAACGACATAGGCCTAATTGTATTGACATACGACCTTGGGTGGAAGCTTTATTCTTCTTCCCAGATGTGCCTGGGAATCTCGAACAAAACAGCTTTGTGTACAGCAAAGACACCCTAAGTTCCTGAATTCTTGCTTCTCAGACTTCTACCTCATTTGTAGTCCTGTCAGGTACTCTTTGGGAGCCACCCAGAGATAAGACAACAGCTGCAAAACCCGCCAAAATCCTGTGTATGACTACTGGAAAAACACTGAGGAGTCCAAACCTTTTATTGGATTGGTCTTACTTTGTGAGCACCATTCCTGGGTAGGCCACGCCCATGATCTTCAGAGTTTGTTGTTGTTGTTGTTGTTGTTGTTGTTGTTGTTGTTTTCCTCTTAACCTTCTGTGTAAGCCTCTTTTAAAAAATCTTTAGTAAGATCTGTGACTGTGCTCCATAAACAGTCTAGTCCTCAGATTCATCTTAGCACTAAAACCACGAATCATGGTTTGGTCAGCATTGAGGTCTCTAATCTCTAAGATATTTCCCAGGCTGCAGTGGGAGAACATCACACATTCTAGTTTTTGTTTGTTTGTTTGTTTTTCGAGACAGGGTTTCTCTGTATAGCCCTGGCTGTCCTGGAACTCACTCTGTAGACCAGGCTGGCCTCAAACTCAGAAATCCACCTGCCTCTGTCTCCCAAGTGCTGGGATTAAAGGCGTGCACCACCACTTCCCGGCGACATCACACATTCTTAAGGACAGTGATTCTCAACCTTCCTAATGCTGAGACCCTTAATACAGTTCCTCATTCTGTGGTGACCCCCAACCGTAAAATTCTTTTTGTTGCTACTTTATACATAACTTTGTGACTGTTATGAATGGTAATAAAAATATGTGTTTTCCAATGGTCTTAGGCAACCCTAGTAAAAAAGTATTTTGACCCCCCATCGGGGTCATGACCCACAGGTTGAGAGCCACTGCTTTTCGGAGGTCCTAGAATAATTGCACCATCCTACCTCTGCAGACTAGGTATCTTTGTCACCTGCTTTCTCTCCAGTCTGTTCTGTCAATCAGTCGCACCTCCATTCTCAGCAAACAAGCCCCTGGGGCCAGACAACAGGAGCTTTTGAGCCGTATTCCAGTCACAGCCCTGACCATCAGTCATTGTGCAAAGTCACCTGTTGGAGTCTTTGACATTTTCATATGGAGAAATGAACACTTCTTGAGAGTCAGCCTAGTACACCTCAGAGAGCTGTGGTAAGTCATGGGAGAGTGAAGCCCATCCTGAGCAAATCAGGGCCGTCACTTTACACACAGCAAGGAAGCCCATGATTGATTTATATTGTTAGAGTTCACAGAGCAGTCAGACATTACATTTAGAAGGGAAAGAAAAGGGGACCCTGGTAGTAAACTTTATTAAACATAAGCTATATAGAAAATTACTTTTAAACTAATTTTTTAGTTGGCATAGAAAATAACGGTTACAGTATAAAGTTTCATATAGAAATGCCGTTGTACTTTGCTTATAATTACCCCTCACCACGCCCCACCTCTCCTGCTACCTCTCTCTTGTTCCTTCTTCCATCCAAAGCATTCTCCTAGCAGGTACTATCATATGACTCTGAAACATGCAAAAGAAATTAGGTAAATAAGCTACACTATGTTATTTACTTTTAAGGGGTTACATTTTAGGTGATGAGACAAAACCTTCCCAGAGAGACAAGGAAGAATGTGTCTGCAGCATGTGACACAAATGTAGGAGAGGTGCTAGGGGACACAGATCAAGGGAGTATGTGAATTTGGAGGAAGGGTCCATTGTGACCATAACACTATGGAGAAATTGATTCTAGTATAGAATAGTATACTATTCTATGTAGGACAGTATAAAATAGCTGTGATAAAAATGTGACTGACAACAGGTTTGGTTGTTGGAAAAAAACTCACACACAAGTAAAGCATAGTGAAATACTATATATATTATATATGTTATATACATACACACACACACACATATATATATATATAGCTTGTAGTGAACATACCACTAAGCACTTTGCTTTGGTCTGATTAGGTGTTAAAAATAAGAAGTATGGTAGGGGTTCATGAAATTTTGGATTGTGGAAACTTTCAATGAGATCTGAAAATTTTAATTACTTGTTTTTGAAGCGATGTTAATCTACCCACATTAAATTATACACATGTGGGATTCTTGTAATTGCATCCAAATGGAGTAGTGAATTGTACTATATGTCATGCTGTCTCCACAGAGCCATCTCCACTTCAGTTGGCCAATAGGGACACCCAACACTGTCATATTCCTTGGCTAACTCAGAGCCGCATCAGAGCTGGAATTCCTGCTGAACCCTCCCCCTCTTTTCAGAGGTTCCCTGCCATGATCTTCCCACTGTGGATAGTTCTTGTAGCCCACTCTTCTCAATACTCCTTATCCTCACTCCCTCCTCCTGACTAGCATAACCTAGGTAGGCTATGTAACTTTTCAGGGTCATCCTTTTATGTCCTCAACAGTTATAGGGTCAATGACAGGCGTAATAGTTGGGACTAACTACCATCCTCTAGGGCCATTACCTTCACCAAGGAACAAAGGGTACATTACAAGTGCCCAGGAGAGCTCACAGGAGGAAGATGGAGTGGTGTGTATGCCCAGGTATTCTAGGCCCTGTCACAGCTCTTTTTTTTTTTTCATTTTGTGTGTGTGTGTGTGTGTGTGTGTGTATGTATGTGTATGTGTGTGTGTGTATCTTGAGTGTTTCTGTGGTGTATGTGCTGTGTGTGTGTATGTGTTGTTCATGCAGTGGTGGTCAGAAGATAGCTGTCAGAGGTCATTTTTCTTCTTCTACCTTGAAGGATTCGGGGATTGAACTTAAGCAGCTCTACTTACTGAGACAACTTGCTGACCCTAAAACAACTCCTCTTCCTCCTCCTCTGCCTCCTTCTTCTTCCCTTCTCTCTCTTCCTCTTTTTCTTCACCTCCCCCAAGGTTTATTTATTTATATGAGTACACTGTCACTGTCTTCAGACACACCAGAAGAGGGCATCAGATCTCATTACGGATGGTTGTGAGCCACCATGTGGTTGCTGGGATTTGAACTCAGGACCTTTGGAAGAGTAGTCAGTGCTCTTAACCTCTCAGCCATCTCTCCAGCCCCGTCACAGCTCTTTAAAAGGAAAGGAGCCTGGTCATCTTTGTCCTGCTGCTCTGCCTCCTGCAGCAGCTTGTAGAAGGTTCCTAAAGAACTCTTGTGGTACAGCGCTTCCTTGGATCCCATCAGCCTCAAGCTGGGACTGTAACAATGGTGCCAAAAGGAAGAGATGCCATAGATTCCCAACATGCATAAGGCGTTGATCATCACATGCCAGCAGAAAAAGGTGGTGACAAACATGATGTCACTGATGTCATCATCCTTCCATGGGAAGCCAGAGACCGGTCTAAAGAGAATGAAGCCTATGTGCATCAGCCATGAGCCCATTATCAGGAACAGGAAGGTCTCTATCACCCAGAGGTGAAACATCTCAGGAGCCCACAGCTCTGCCGTCATCACCAGCATCAGCAGGAACACCACCAAGATGAGGAGAGAGTGAACCTGCAGCTCCACCTTTGAGGAGACCTGAACGTGAGACAGCAGCAGCAGCAGCAGCATGTAGAAGCCCAGCACAGTGGCACCTCTTTCTAGGAGCACGCACCTCTGCCTCAGCACGTTCTTGCTCATGACATCTACATAACCATCAAGGGCAAGGAGGATGAACATGGTGAGGTGCTGCCACTCTTGAGGGTACATAAACCTTGGAGGCATCTCTTTGTTAATCAACACCATTCCATCATCAAGACAGAAGACCACATAAAATGCTAAGAGGGAGCCAGTCACTATCTTCAGCCATCCTCTATAAGAAACTTTCAGCTTGGAACATCTCTTATTCTTCTTAGGAAGGTAGGACACATGCACAGGAGAGTCACTGGCAATCACAGCCTTGGAGACGAGTGTTGCCTGGTACAGTCCATAAAAGAAAATGTATAAGCCTGGGTAGAAATGGCCGCCAAACTTTCCATTCCCCATGAAGCTATAGGTCTATTTGAATAAAAAGTAAAGAACAAAACTCAAGATTTCTCGGCCCTCCTCTCGTGGGCCCATCAAGTGTTGGTTGTGTGTACAGAGATAATGTCTACCTATTTTTATCATCTCCTTCTGCCCACTTCTGTCTCCCACAGAACAGAAAGTTCCAGACAGGAGCCCTACACCTTGAGTGAGGGGCATCTCATCATCTCGTTCCCTTCTAGTCCATGGTGAACTGACCAATTGTTGCCAAAGGAGGGGGCGTGAATGTTTCTGAGAGCGCACCTGTGGGATTGTGTGCTCTCATTAGCTCTGTTGCAGCCTCTGCTCAACCCTGACCCTCATGGCTGGATTTCTCCTGAGCCTGGTTAGTTCTTGGAGCTGGATAGAGGTGCCTGAGTATGGAGAGCATCTGTGAGAGGACTGGTTAACTCAGTCTGTGTGCATCCCTTAAGACTCCTCACTGGTTGGCCCTTATATTGAAGACAAATAGTTATAGTTCTTGTTTGACCTGGGCCTTGCTGTGTAGCCCAGACTAGCCTTTAACTCATGGTTTCCCTGTCTTAGTCTCTCCACTACACACCACCACAGCCAGAAAAGAGCTGGGTTGGGGGTCACAAACGTAAAGCTCCTCCTGAGCTCCTACTTGGCATCTTCCTTCTTTTGCAACAGGAAGCTTAAGGGCCAGCAAGAAAGCTGCTCACCAGCCCCTCAGTGTTGCTCAGCTAGATAATAGATGAACTTACAAAGGCATATTCCGAGATGAGGTTTGGAGCACTGTGACAGAATGGAAAATGCGATGTACATATCTTGAGACATATACATCTGGTCAGCTCAGATGCTTCTATTTTAATGTGAATTAGCACCTCAACTTTATTCTCTCTTTAGTTATAACTGTTATATGTCTAATACACACAGCTCTGGGCACTAGATGTCAGCCAAATGCATGCATAAGGTTTCAGCTAAGCCAAGAGTCTTCATACTTTTTGTTTTGTTCTTGAGATAGCCTCAGGCTGGACTCAAACTCCTGAGCCCACTGCTTCTACCTCCTAAGTGCTAAGGCAGCAGGCATGTGCCACCATGCATATTTGTGTGTTTGTACACACACACACACACACACACACACACACACACACACACACACTCCTTTATGGCATGGTTACTATAGTCAAAATAATTAACCTGTTCATCATTTCATATAGCCACATTTGCTCAAAGCTAGACACTTACATCTATGCTCAGCAAATTTCAAATGCATGATATAATATTATGTATGTGCTGTGTTGTCCATTTGAGCTCTAAAACTTACCCATCCCCCATTATTGAAAGTCTGCTGCTTGACCAACATCTCCCTGTTTCTGAACCCTTCCCACTGCCCCTGGAAACTGTCATTTGTTCTCTGTTTCTGTAAATTCAACTTTTTAAAAGACTCTCCTTGTAAATGAGATAATACAGTATTTGCCTTTGTCATGCCTGTTTGAATTAGCACAGGGCATTCTGGTTTCATCTACATTGTTAAAGATGACAAGTTTTCCATCTTTTTTAGGGCTGAATAAGATAGCATTCCATACAGCATCTCTATAAATGAAGCCTTAGATGCATAAGGTTTGACTCTATCCTCTCAGATCCAGGAGCATCCACACCCCCATAGGGAAAGTGAAAATATTATATCCGGGAAATACAGGCTTTTGATACCCAGAAGATCAGGCCATCTTTTTCACTGGTAAAAGTACATTTGAATGTGATAACACCATAAGAGAGTTTTAAGATTGCTCTACAGAGGAACTCGCCTTCTTGATTCTGCTATATCCTTGAGTTTCTTTTCTTTCTTTTCCCACTCAAGTATGGTGTAGACTGTCAAGTTACAAGATTTATTTTTTTCTTAAAAAGTGCATTTTTATTGTTTTAAATTACATGTAGGTATGTGTGTTTTCTGAATGTATGTGCATATGAGTGGAGGTATCTGTCCACAGAACCCAGAGACATTGGATCCCCTGGAGCTGGAGTTACAGATGGCTGTTAGGAATCATGCTTGGGTACTCTAGAAGGGACTGGGACATCTCCCCAGCCCCTTACTTAAATACGTTGGGTTGGGAGCTATTCCCACACGCTATGATGCATATGTGAGACTGAGAGGGTATCTTGCAACCTCCTTCCACATCTGTCCCAGGGACTGAGCTCAGACAGGGTTGGCAGCAAGTGTCTTTTTTAGCAGTGCAGTGATTCACAGCCAGTGGCTCTTGATGCCTTTGGCAAACCTCCATCTCCAAAAATATTGACATTGTGGTTTCTAACAGTACCAAAATTACAGTTGGAAGTAGCAACCAAAAATAATTTTATGGAGGGATCACCACAGCATGTATTAGAGGTCACAGCACTGGGAAGGTTGAGAGCCACTGAATTCTAATAGATCATCTTACAGAACCCCCAGGATTTCTTTTCCTTTGCATACCCACTGACTACATCCCTTTCCCCTTTGCAGTCACAAGTTTCTTCTCAACTGAATTCCTGCCAATAAAACGTGAATGTGAGTGATCTGTATCATTGGTCTCATCCATGAAGTCCTCCCTCACATTTCACGGCACTTTCTTTTTACTTTATACGGGAGTATCTCATCTTACTTAAGAGTTAAATGTTGAGCTCAGCATAGTGGTTGGGAGATGTAAGCAGTGGATCTCTATGAGTTCAAGGCCAGTCTGATGAGCAAAGTTGAGTTCGAGCCAAATCAGGACTACATAGTCAAACTCTGTCTATAAAACTAATAGTAATACTAATACTACTAATAGTAATAACGACAACAGCAACATTAATAGAGTTCTATGCTTTTGAGGATGGATCATCATCAGTAGGAACATTTTGTGCTATCTATAATGTGGTGGTTAATTTTGATTGTCAATTAAATTGAACTGAGAGATTCCTAGGAAACCAGTGAAATCTGTGGGTTTGGGTGTGGTAAGATTTCTAATATAGTTTGTGTGTCCATGTGTGGATACATGAGTGTCATGACATACATGTGGAGGTCAGAGGACAACTTACAGGAGTCAATTCTCTCCTCCCACCATGTGGATTCTAGGGATTAAACTCAGGCTCTTGGGCTTAGTACACATATCCTCCCCTGCTGAGCTATCTCACCACACATGTGATGACATTTCCAGTGACAATTAGGTCATGAGCACTCTGACCTAATCAATGATTTAGTTCACTGGTGGATTTTAAATATAGATAGACTGTTGGTAGGAGACTGGGTAGGGTGGAGCCCTGGGGCTGATCTTTCAGCGGCTGTCTGATCTCTGGTCCCTTACTGTTGTTCCCATTTCCTTCTTGAGGTATGAAGTGAGCAACTTTTTTTCTACCACCATTCCCATGGAAACGTACTCTGCCTTGCCTCTGTCAAGCTAAACTTAGGCAGAAACCTGGGAAACTGTGATCCACAGGAAGTATTTTCTTTTTTCTTTTCTTTTCTTTTCTTTTCTTTTCTTTTTTTTTTTGTTTTGTTTTTTTGTTTGTTTGTTTTTTATTTGTTTTTTGAGACAGGGTTTCTCTGTTAGCCTTGGCTGTCCTGGAATTCACTCTGTAGACCAGGCTGGCCTTGAACTCAGAAATCCACCTGCCTCTGCCTCCCAAGTGCTGAGATTAAAGGCGTGTGCCACCACTGCCTGGCTGTATTTTCTCCTTTAAATGGTTTATCCTGGTGTTTGTCATAGCAGTGAAGCACCCGGAAAACATGTGGGAATGAAAGGTTTTGTTGGCATCGTTGAGCAGTGGAAATTGTCACTTTGCTAGAGCAGTTAGCTCACCTAGGCTAGTGCAAAACTGATATGCAATCTTCTAGAAAAATCAAACAAGTGCACAAGCAAACGTACAATGAAAAGAAAAGCAGCTGCAGTCTTAGCCTTTTGTTGAAGGAGTCCAGCTTTAGGAAGGCAGGACTACAAAATAAAAAATAAACAAATGGCTAGAAATTAAAAGATCGGGTTCCAGTTCCAGTTTCTCCTAAATAGCAGACTGCATCTCTTTTCTTATCTTCTTAAAGGTTCTGTTTCTTTACTATAGAAGGGTAAGAGTTTTGACATGTGCTCTCTAGTGAGAAAGAGTGATTTTGTTTTGTTTTATAGCAGGATCTCACTGTTCCGGCTAGCCTAGAACTCACTGGGTAAACCAGGCTGCCTCCACCTTCCAACTCACACACATTTACCTGCCTTTTCTTCTGAGTTAGCTGGAGTTAAAGGTGTATACCACATGCCTAGCTAAGTAATATCCATAAGAAAAACAATATGTTTTTTTCTTGAAGACAGTGGGGAGGAGGAATGGGATGAGGAACTGTGGGAGGGTGGACCAGGAGGGGGTTAATGACTGGATTGTAAAAAAATAAAAATAATTAAAAACTTTTAAAAAAGAAAAGGAAAGCCATATGGAGAGAGAATGAAATGGAGTGTTTATCACTTCTTGCAAGTTTTCTTTTTTAGCCAATGAAAAGATAGTAAGAAAACCTCATGATTGTAATAGCCAAAAAAAAAAAAAAGAGTCGGGGGAACAAACAAAACCTACAGAAAGTGCATCCAGACAGAAATACAAAGGTATGTGATGACAGAGCGCCAGAGAGGAGAGTTCCCTGGTAGTCTCTTTACTTGTTGTCTTTGCTCTGGGAAATACTGAGCTGCCTTGGGTAAACGTGGCCACATCTGTGGCTCCACTGTTTTCCATGAGCAGACAGCCAGAGCATGCTTGGGAGCATCGCGGTTCTACCTGGTTCGCACTGTAACCAGGAGTGGTAGTATTTTCCCGTTAGCAATGGCGCTTCTTGTGCCTCAGGGCTGTAGGTCTAGGGACACCGTAAATGTGAGGGTGCATGTAGATATCATCCATCTCTTGACCACCACTTTAATCTCCCAGCTTCCTGGAAGCTGGGATGGGAGTGTCAGCAGTCGGAGGAGGAGAACAGAGCATTCAGTGCGACACCAGAAGTTCAAGGTTGGGAGCAGCACGTATGCAGAGCAAGTAACCCCACAGAACGATCCCTTTGTGACATTTAGTTCTGCATATTGGCTTAACATCAAGGCTGTGTGCTGTTCATCCAAACATGAGCATCCTGGTCTTAGGACTTTGAAGATAGGAATCACTCATACCAAACCAGACACTACCCACGGAACCCGAGCAGGAAGCTAGACGTGGTGAATGATTAGCAGATTGGCCAGACACCACAGAAATCCATGGAGGTTCTCCACCCTGTCAGACCTGCCTCCCTCATCTGAAAGTCCCCCATATATCTGAATACCCCAGGCATAGCCGGTGCCATTTGTCTGATTCCATTAGGTGATAAAATGGGGAGGGAATCCTCAGAATTAATTTCAAATGAGTTTATTAACTGTAATGACACACTCCTGTCCACCCAGAGCCTAAAGAGTATCTCACTGGCCCAAGTTATTAATGAGAGAAGACACAGGTTAGGGTAGTTGCCAGAAGCAGCTGGGCTACAGTGGCACATGCCTTTAATTGCAGCACTTGGGAGGTAGAGACAGGCAGATCTGAGAGTTTGAGGCCAGCCTGGAATGCAGAGTAAATTCAGGGACAGCCGGGGCTACATAGAGAAACCCTATCTAAAAAAGAAAGAAAGAAAGAAAGGAAGGAAGGAAGGAAAAGAAAGAAAGAGGGAGGAAAAGAGGAAGGAAGGAAGAAAGGAAGGAAGGAAGGAAGGAAGGAAGAAAGGAAGGAAGGAAGGAAGGAAGGAAGGAAGGAAGGAGGTTGCCAGAAAGAGGTTGTAGTGCTGTGATGTCATTTCAGAACCATCTTTTAGTCTATCTGTCTTTGGTGGCTTGGGTTGCCAAATGTACCACCATCTTCATCAGTGTTTGGAAGTCATTTTGTTTCAATGGGAAATTGTTGCAATGAGAGGAAAACTGGCTCTGTGACCAAGGCTTACTTAGGGACCCACAGGTGTAGGTTATCTTGCTTACTATTCTAGAACCCTCTCTATCCTCTGTACCTCAAGAGGCAGTGCTTATGAACAGTGGTGACAACCTTCACTCTGTGCTTCAGCTTGGGTTTGCTAATGAGAGGAATGGCCAGAACTCTGATGAAATGCAGTCTTCCTGGAGCCCCTCCCTACTGGTTCACGGTAGGCTGACGGTATCATGTACAGGAGGCCAGCTCTAATAGTTTGGGCTACCCATTTCCCTGGACATCAGGTAGATGTGGTTAATAGCTCTTCTACTATTGACCACAATGGTGACCATCATCACCATGGCTAACCCTTGAGTGCTTTGAGCATCCAGGCCAGCATGCCTTACATGGTTCTCTAGTTAACATATTTAATACTATTGCCTCATTGGAGCATGGAATTCTGGACCAGTGGATGACAGTACACATCAAGAGTGGCTTCAGAAGTGATCCTCAAGATGAAATTCTAGAACAAGGTCCCTTGTCTTAATCAAGGTTACTAGCGCTATGATGAAACTCCATGACCAAGGGAACTTGGGGAGAAAAGGGTTTATTCAGCTTATGATTCCACATCACTGTTCATCTTCAAAGGAAGTCAGAACAGGAACTCAAGCAGGGTAAGAACCTGGAGGCAGGAGTTGACACAGAAGGCATGGAGGAGTGTTGCTTCCTGTCTCTCTCCTGGAGGCTTGCTCAACATGGCTTACTCAGCCTGCTTTCTTATAGAACCCAGGACCATCAGCCCAGGGATGGCACCACCCACAATGGACTGGGCCTTCCTCCATGAATTACTAATTGATAAAATGCCCTCCAGCCAGATCCTACAGAGGCATTTTCTCAATTAAGGCTCTCTCCTCTCTGATGACTCTAAGCTTGTCTCAAGTTGACATAAAACTAGCCACTATAATTCCTCCTGTATTTGAGAAATACAAGTATAATCTCCTTCTCAGGGAAAAATGAGACTTTTAACTTTTAGCACATAGTGGCACCACAGTTCTCCCTGGAATGCAATGCTTGGTTGAACTGTAAATGAGAGGACTAGGCTGAGGGGAGGAAATGACCCTGGCAATTTGATGATGCAGTAACAGTGATAAGAACCAGTCGGGTCAGCTTCTGGTGTTCAACAGTTGTGCTATCCAACATGGGTAGACACTAACTGTGACTATTTACATTAAAACTAATTAACTAAAATCAAATAAAATGTGTGAGGGAGGGGGATGAATTAGAACAAGGTACAGTAATACTTACATATAAAATTGTCACAATGAAACCCATTACTTTGTGTGCTGACCTAGAACATTTATTTAGAGCTGGTGAGGTGACCAAGTGGATAAAGAACTGACTATACAAACGCGATAGCTGCAGTTCAGTCTCCAGGGCCCACAGAAAAAGGCAAGGAGTAACTCCTGACAGCTGCCCTCTGACTTTCACACTCAAGTAAATAAAAAAAAAATTACATTAACTTAAATGTGAAATAAATATAAAATTCAGTTACTGTAGTGCCAATCAAATGTTCATGTGAACATCATGTTACAACACAGCATAGACACAGAGCATCTTTATTAACGCAGAGAGTCACACTGGGAAATGCAATCCAAGACAGTACATAGGGCAAGGAGACGAGAAAGCCTTAACATACAACTCAGAAGATGAGCAGAGGGTGGAAATAAATGTATGCTGCTCTCAAAGGAATTGCTCACTCCTTGTAGGGCAGATGAGGTAAAGAACTATGGCATGTTATATGGGGTAAACACAGCAGATTCAGGTAAGTGTTCGACCTTCCAGTCTCTACTGTCAAGTCCAGGGTGCTCTGGTGGGAGGAGAAGAAAGATCCTGAGATGCTCAGAACTCCCTAATTCCTCCAGACCCTCTCTTTCTGATTGAGAAGACTCCCCCACCAGAGAGCAAAAGCCTTCCTCTAGTGAAGTCCCTCCCAGGAGCTGCAGTGTGACTCACACAGGAGTCTCTGACAACCCCCAGGGACAATGGGTTCCAGCAAGGCCCAGAAGACAATGTTCAAGGCTCATCTGCAGTGGGATAGGAAATCAATGCACCAAAGTAATGATAAGACCTCCTTGGCCAAAGTCGGCCAGTGTGGCCAGCATACACGTGAATGGCCTCCATGAATGCCTTGGCCAGTGTGGCCAGCATACATGTGAATGGCCTCCATGAATGCCTGACTGTGCGTAGTGAAGCTAGGGAGTTGATGGGGCCACATTTACCAACACGAGGTTTTCCAGAAGCTCTTAGCCGTCTAAGAGGGGTATAAGTCATCCACTTAAAGACTGCCTGTCTACATTTAGTGGAACCAGCATGTCAGCTGCCCCTGTAGCTCTTGTCATTGCCAGAGAAGTTTTCTGCCGTTATGGGAATTTTTCTAGTATTTACACTGTTCCAAATCTTGTAACTATAGTGGTTATTGAACAAGTAAAAAGGAGCCTGTACAACTAAGGGGTTGAGTTTTACATTTTACCTCATCGTAACTAAGTTGCTTAATCCTGTGTCTCACAGCTCTGTGTTGGGTAGTGACAGTCTGTTTAAGGAGTGGAAGAAGAGCTCAGGAGAATGGACTTATGTGAAATGGACCTATGTGCTCCGCCACCCCTCACCCCAATCCTAGGGACTTACAGTACTGTTTCTTCCAACCCCATTCTGGCTTCGCCAGACAGGTTAATTTTTGCTATTGTTTTTGTTTATTATAAAGAACTTGCCAACACACCCAAAAAGTAATCATATAGCGAAATTAACCAGACCCAGAGTATAGGCATTTCAATGAATTTCTATGCAGTTGGAATAGTTATCAAACTATCTGGAAGAATTTCTTTTTTAAAATTACTCTATAATTTTTTAATGTGTGTATGTGTGCCTGTCTGCCTGCCTGCCTGCCTGCCTGTCTGTCTGTCTGTATGTTTGTATATACATGCTACAGAGCACATATACAGAGGTCAGAGGACATCTTGTGGGAGTTGCTTCTCACCTTCCACCACATGAGTCCTGGGGACCAAACTCAGACGGTCGCGATCAGCAGACGGTCGCGATCAGCAGCAAGCATCGTTACCCAACTGAGGCATCTCATAGGCCTACAGGAATATCTTTTAAATTATTTTATAATTTAAAAATAAATTACAGTATCTCTTTTTTTTTGTTGTTCTTTTTTATACTGGTGTTATTTCTTCATTTTTTTGAAAAAAATATATATATTGCTTTTTATTTTATCTGTTCCTTGAGCAATATTAAAATCATCTATGATCATATTGGCTTTTACCTGATATATTTAAATCTGTGAGAGTGTGTTCTGCTCTTTGACGATGGCTCTGGGTTATTCCCTTCTCTTTCCATTTTTATCATTTTTATTTTGTGCGTAAATATGCTTATGTTTCTACTTTTTTGTGTTCCATTGTTTTAAGCATATGTCTCAAAAATATTGTATAGTTTGATTTAGAATTTTTTGACCTTGTTCTAAACTGTGTTACTTTGACAGGAGTCAAATAAGATACTTAAATTTAGGAGGCTGGAGAGATGGCTCAGCGGTTAAGAGCACTGACTGCTCTTCCAAAGGTCCTGAGTTCAAATCCCAGCAATCACATGGTGGCTCACAACCATCCTTAATGAGATCTGACGCCCTCTTCTGGAGTGTTGGAAGACAGCTACAGTGTAGTTACATACATACATAAATAAATCTTTAAAAAAAAAAAGTAAGTAAATAAATCTTTTTTAAAAAAAGATACTTAAATTTATTATGATTACTGAAGCACTTAGATTTACTGTTGAATTTTTAACCCTAATTCTTCCTTTAAAAACTGTTCCACAGGGTAGGGCATCATAGTTCAGAACTTTAATCTCAGCTCCAGGAAGACAGAGACAGGCCAACTTCTGTGAGTTTGAGGCCAGCCTTATCACATCTATATAGCTGTTTCAGGACAGCCAGAGTTACATAGTGAGACTCTTATCCTCCCACCACCACTCCCCAAAAATAAACAAGGGAGAGAGAGAGAGAGAGAGAGAGAGAAAGAGAGAGAGAGAGAGAGAGAGAGAGAGAGAGAGAGAGGAGAGAGAGAGAGAGAGAACATAAATTTAAAATAGTTACACGTACTGCATTTTAAGATTTATTTATTTGATATCTATTGATGTTTTGCCTGCATGTTTGTCTGTGGGAGAGTGCCATATCCTCTGAAAGTGGAGTTAGAGATAGTTGTGAGCCACCATGTGGGTGCTGGGAATTGAACTCGAGTCTTCTAGATGAGCAGTCAGTGCTCTTAACCACTGAGCCATCTCTCCAGCCCCACATATTACATCTTTATGCTCATCATGTTTCCTCATCTGTGTAAAACTTTATATCACTCAAGATTATATGACATGTCAAGGAAGTAGAGATACCTTAGATTTTTCAGGACACCAGTAATTTATGTGACAGTCTCTATTATTTTGTTCCTCAAATAACTGCAGATTTTAGGGACTTCAGAAATGGTTCAGCAGACAGAAGCACTTGATATGCAAATGTGAGTTCAAATACCCAGCAGCCCTGTGATAAATAAAGCGAGGGCATCTGGAATTAGGAGAGGGATTTCTGGGGCTGGTTGGCTACTAGCCTAGCTCCAGATTCAATGAGAGAACCTGTCTGAAGGAGTAAGTTAGAGGGTTATAGAGCAGGATGCCCAATATCCTCGTCCTCCTCCTCCTCCCCCCCTCCAATTTTAAGAAGATCTTAGAGAATGGAGTTAAATAAAAACTTATGCCTTACTGTCACCTAAATTGGAGCAACAGCATAAAATACAGCCATTACTAGTTAGAGTCTTTCCTGTCACTAAGACTGAAATGTTTTTAGACATCCTAAGAAGCAAGGGAGTGAGATGGTGAATTATGTGTACTCTGAGAGTCTGTCTACCAATATGCTGGAATCCCACTTTTATCACAGAAACTCTGTAAAAAACAAAACAAAAAACAAAGAACAAAAACAAAAAACAAAGCATAGCAAAACCCTTGGCAGATAGCAAGAGTTCAGAAGTGGTGACTAACACCAGCATGAAGCATATTAACCCAAGCCAAGAATGTGAGACATGACCATTTCACACAAACTCCCCAAGAAGGACAGCTTCGGGACTCCCTGAAAACTGATAGTGTCTCTGTGAAGATACGAGTACATCACTCTGTGTTCTTAGCCTCCCCATCTTCAAGTCCGCTGAAGATGCAGCCTGTGACCAGGGGGCCTGAGATTCAACCAGGTGCTAAACTGCATGGCCTTGTGCTTGCAACTTTTTTTCTTTTGTTTAGTTTATTTTTTGCTTACTCACATTATTACATCCTGGTCACTGTCCCCCTCCCAGTCACTCCCTCCCACAATTCTTCCCCATCCCCTTCTCCCCTTCTCCCCTTCTCCTATGAGCAAGTTGGGGACACCCCTCAGTATTCCCACGTGCACACACCCTGGCACTTCAAGTCTCTTCAAGGCTGGCCACTTCCTCTCCCACTGAGTCCAGACAAGGCAGTCCAGCTGGAAGAACATATCCTATGTAGAGGCAACAGCTTTTGGAATAGCCCCCATTCTAGTAGTTCAGGACCCACGTGAAGACCAAGCTGCACATCTGCTACACATGTGCAGGGAGGCCTAGGTCCAGCCCATGCATGTTGCTTGCAACTTTTGCCCTATTTTTACCTGTTTTGTCTGAGGTTGCTGAATTAGGAAGACCTGGCCTTAATGAAATATTCATTCTCGGATCCTTTCATGTCCCAAATTAACTTTAATGAGCAAACAAAGAAAGATCAAGAGGACTGCGGCTGGGACTTGGGGGAACTTTGAAGCAGAAGCCAGGCTGGGGTAGATGCCCTCTGGCAATCTGCCAGCGTTTGCTTTTGAGGACAGCAAACCCTCAGATCTCATCCATCTGAGCTGCAAACAAGGGGCTGTGTGGTACCAGAATACCAGAATCTCATCTTTTGCAATGCCTCTGTGTGCCGCAGGCAGCAAACAAGGGTCAGACATCTGCTGTGAGCAAGAAACTTGATCTAACACCCCCTGCTAGGTGCTGTAGGTAGTACCTGAAGCGGAAGACACTATCAGCTCTCAAGAAGCAGGTGTTCAGGAAGGACAATAGGAATTACACAAATAGACATAGTCCCCCAGGAAGGGGGGCTGTGGCACCTCCTAAAGGAGGTTCAAGCCTCCACCAGGTAGAAGAAAGCACAGCCGCACCTGCTTTAGGGGAACTGAGGTAGTTCTAGGCAGGGCATCAGATGGGTACCACCTTTTAGGAGAACAATACCTAAGCTAATGTGGCAGGTGACGTATGTAGTATTAGAAGCACTGCCTCAGAAATCCAGAGAATGCTCTGTGAACAAGAGTGCAAGAGTGGCACCATCCCTGATTTCTTCTCTTTGCTTTTTAGTATTTAGATTTGTGTGTGTGTTTGTCTGTGTGTGTGTGAGTGTGTGTGTGTGTGTAAGTATATGTGTATGAGTGTGTATGTGAGAGTGTGTGTGTGTAAGTATATGTGTATGAGTGTGTGTGTGAGAGTGTGTGTGTGAGTGTGTGTGAGAGTGTGTGTGTGTGTAAATATATGTGTATGAGTGTGTGTGTGAGTGTGTGTGCGCACACCTGCGTACGCGCCCAGGTCTTGCTTCTTGGCTCAGATTGGCTACAAGCTCCTAATCTTCCTCCTTCCAAGTGCGAAGACTATGAATGTGTACCACCATACCTGGCTTTACGCATAGTTTTAAAATATTTTTGGTGTAGACACGAATATATATGGTATAGGTATGTGTGATATATGTGCATATGTACGCATGTACAGAGATGTCATCTCTCCTAATCTACTATTCCCTTTCATTCCTTTGAGATAGGGTTTCTTCCTGGAGTTGATTGAAGGTAGCAAGCCCCAGCTTGTCATGGTAGTGCACATCATGTACTCAGAAAGCAGAGGCAAAAGGATCTCTGAGTTTGAGGCCAGCCTGGTCTAAAGAAAGAGTTCCAGGATAGCAGGGGCTACATAGAGAAACCCTGTCTTGAAGACAGACAGACAGACAGACAGACAGACAGGCAGAGTAAAATAAAAATAATGTTTCTCACCAGCAAAGGAGATAATATCCTAATGAAAAGACTACATGCTATCTGGTAAGAGGAGAGAACCACTCCCTCAAGTTGTCCTCTGACCCCCCCCCACCCCCATGTACATAACCCACATACACACAAAACGAATAACTAAAATGTGATAACAAGAAAAGCAAAATGGCAATGTTTGTAGGAAAATGGATAGAACTAGAAATTATTATATTAAGTAAAATAAGCCAGACACAGGATGGCAAACATTCTTTGACAGGTGAAGCTTATATTTGCAATTATATATAAATTTAATTTTATTTCATAATAATTATATAAATTTAATTATTAATATTATAATTTACATTACTATATAATATATGTGTGTGTGTTAAAAATGAAATTAACAGGCTCCACGGGGAATTGCCTCTCACCATTTTGATGGTAGCATTCTCCTTGGGAACTCTTTGAAAGCTGTAAGGTACATTTTCAGTTTCATAATGATTGGAAATGCTGCTGCTGTTATATGAACATGGCCTAGAGATATTGGACATTCCAGAATGCATGAGACAGTATCAGGCAATAGGAATGTTTCGTGTCCCACACAAGGTCTGAGTGCCCTGACAGGCATTTGTTTAAATGCAAAACAGAGGACGAGATATGTTGCTGAATAGCAATGGCAGTCGTTTGACGCAGACGTCTGTAGCCATCAGCACTATACTAATCCACATGCACAAAACATGCAACTTACAAGCAGCTGTGAGCTGCCCACCATGCATGCTGGGAGATGAACTCAGGAACTCTGCAGGAGCAGCATGCACTCTTAACCATGGAGCCATCTCTATACAACTGCCCAGTCCTTTTCAAAGACTTAGTTATTGTTATATCTAAGTACACCGTCGCTGTCTTCAGACACCAGAAGAGGACATCAGATCCCATTACCACCATGTGGATGCTGGGACTTGAACTCAGGACCTCTGCAAGAGCAGTCAGTGCTCTTAACTGCGGAGCCATCTCTCCAGCCCGGTCCTTTTCATTTTAAACGTCATGCCCCCATTCACAGTGCACACTGGAGACAGTGCAGCTGGAGTGGATCCTTCTGGAGGACCACAGGCCACAGAAGCACAGGACATCTTGATAGTGCTTTTGTGAGCATCCTTGTTCTCAGTTTTCATGATGCTAGTGACTAAGAAGAATTAGCATTCATTTTAAATAGATGATGGGAGCTGGAGGGATGGCTCAGCGGTTCAGAGCACTGACTGCTCTTCCAGAGGTCCTGAGTTCAATTCCCAGCAGCAACCACATGGTGACCTCCAACCATCTGTAATGGGATTGGTGCCCTCTTGTGGTGTGTCTGAAGACAGCTACAGTGTGCTCACATACATACAGTAAATAAATAAATCTTTAACTAGATGGCAGTCATCATATTCAGATCACCTGTGCTGCTTTCCAGGTTTACATAGTGAGAAACAATTGGGAATTGAGCCTTGTAATCCACCATGCTGTCAGCGTGATAGAGAAGGCACAGGGCCGTGTTAGATGAAGATGGGGCACACACAGAAAGGAAGAGTGAAAAAGTGCCCTAAATTTATACTTGTACATTTGGAACTAGAGATTAAGTAGTAGGATATGTTAGGGGAAAAAAAATCTAGTTATATGTATTCTGATTGGTCATTCATAGGACAGTATTCAGAATATAGAGAATGTCCAAAAAGAGTAGAAGTCACCCTTTCAAACTTCAATGTTCTTAAGTTGTAAGTATGAAACTCGTGCAGATGGCCACATAATTTACAACCGGTTCAGTCCTTCTTTAGACACAATGTTAACCAGTTTACTCACTTGATTCATTTATAAGATTATGGAAGATTTTAAGATGCATATAATTGAAGAATAAAACTGAAATTGGTGGCAGGAAGAGTTAGAATGTATCCTAACAAAAGAATAAACTGACTTAAGCAGAAGAAAATCTAAATTATCCTAAAAGTTTGGGATCTCGTGTAGATAATCACAGAACCTCCACCCCTTCCCACCCTGCATCCCTTATCGCTGGTTTCCAGGGTCCATTCCGTATAATATAATAGGACAAGTAAGCGGGACAGAAGAAACAAATTAAACTAGACCCAACGTGCCTTATCAAAGATGCCAGAGAAGAGTGATAGCATTGATGAAAACTTATTAGCACAGGGACTAGAGAGATGGCTTAGCAGGAAGAGAACTTGCTGCTCTTTGAGAGGACCCAGGGTTGGGTACCAGCACCCACATCAGGTACCACACAATTGCCTGTAATTCCAGGTCCAGGGAAGCTGGTGCTCTCCTCCAGCCTCAATGGAAGAGCACTTACCTGCATGGACATAGTGCACAGACATACATCTAAGACACAAACATGTGAAATAAAACAAATCTTTAAAAAATAGTGACAAAGATTTCCAAATACACTTTTAGCAGTGCTCACCTTGAAACAATTAAAAATTGAGGAAAAAGAAAAAGACCTTTATCCTTAATTCTGTCTCTGTTCTAGCCTTCTGAGCAATCTGGTGGCAGATAGGTTGGTTTTACTAAGTTCTTTTACTAAGAAGCATGTGCCTGTACATTTTTATTCTCAGAGGACTGGCAGAAAGGTCAATTCTCAAAGTCACGGCACATCATTTTCTATGTTGATAAAAGTGGAGAGCATGCAAGACTTTAAAGTAACAGGAGCACACACACACCTTTTCCCTTTTGTGAGAAATCATGTTAGCACATTAGCTCTCGGTCAAAGTGATGTTAATAAGAAAGAAGAGGTCACTAACAGATTACAGGGTTCGACTGATAGAGTTAGGCTGCCTCTCACACTGGTTCATGTAGCTTGGCCATCCTGTTCCTGGTTTCCTTCATCTCTCCTCCTGAGAGAAGAGGTACAGAACTCCCTTTTAGGTCACCTGGGACTCAGTTGCTATGCATCAATTCTCTGTGACTCCCAGAGTACTAAAGTTCAATGATGGACGTGGGAGAGGAACTTCAGCCCCCAGAAGCAGCTCTTTCCAGACTTTGAATCACCCATAGTCCCTGCCCTGAGAAGGAAGAAAGGGCCCGTGTAAATGTGAGACACCTCCATTCTCCCTAGGAAACAAAAACCTCTTTAAGTCCCATTCCAAAGACCTATGCTGATCAATCTAACCTACTACCTCCCACTTCCTTCAGGAAAAGATACACTGGACTGAAAAAAATAAGACAGTGAGCAGATTTGTTTTTTAGTCAAAATCAAAAGAAAAACCCAATTCTCATGGGATAAAATATTAAATACTATTGATAATTAGATGTCTAATTATTGATAATTAGATCTCCTGGGTTGATTCTGGGGAAAGCCATGTGGGAATGGACCCACCTGTGGATATTTAATGCTGGTAGGTAGGAGGTCCAGCCTTAGTGAATGGGAACATGATTCCTATATAAAAGCTGGATTTGGAAGCTTGAAAGTATGGGCTCTCAGCATGAGAAAGACTAAACAAACCCGTGTGTTCACCAAGAGTAAAGAAGCTGCTCTCTGCTAGTTCAAGGGAGAAAATGAAATAAGAGGCTTTGCATGTAGCTCGGTTGGTGTTTTTGCTTATTGCGCATGCCCTGGGTTCCATCCCCAGCACCACAAAGAAAACGCAGCACAGGGATGCCCACCTATAATTCCAGAAGTGTGGAGGTGGAGGCAGGAGGATCGAAAGTTCAGAGCCATCCTTGGAAACACAGCAAGATCAAAGAGGGGGAACCAAGGAACAAACAAAGCAGGCTTCCGTGAGAATCTGGAGCTCCCCCAAAGTCATGCTTAGGCAGTGCACAGACCCTACCAAGGTATCGATGAAAAGTCTGACACCAGATTGGTGACACTTGGGGCAATGCTTGCAGAAACAGAGGCGGCTCCCAGAGAACATTGCATCCTCAGATGTAGTGGGTGCCTGATCGACTACATAGCTCTGACCCCCTGATTTTGCTACAGTAATAAGGTACACAAGACTGAGAGGCTTAAACAACAGGGAGTTACTGGTAGTCCTAGAGGCAAAGATTAAGAGAGCAGGGTACCAGCACACATTTCAGAAGGCCACAGAAATATCACCCCGATTGTTTGTGTGCTGGTCCGTGTGTTCTCCATGTATGTCCAAATCTTCTCCTTTAAGGACACCAGTTACACTGGATCAGGGCCCCACCTTACCCTAATAGGGCTTCAACTTAGACAATCACATCTGCAACCATCTCTTTCTTCCAAATAAGATTCTGTGGTTCTGGAGACTTCAGTCTATGGCCATACAATTATATAATTATTATATATGATAATTATATATTATGATAATTTTCCATATTGTGTCAGGGAAGGGCCTTACCTGGTCAGTCATGTGAGTTCCCTTGATGGTGGTATAACATGAACGGGTGTAAAATGGAGACTCTGTCAGTGAAATTGCAGGAATAGTTTGCTGAAGAGCTTCTGTGTGAGGCCTTTCCCTATCCTGTATATGAGGACTATAAAGAAAAATGCAGCTATGTAAAGACAGCTACACACACGCAAAACAAAATTGTAAGAGCGTGGTGTTGAGAAGTGGGCGGGGCATCTTGAGACTCTTGATGCTTGCTAATCTGAGGATAAAGGTCAGTAAGACTAGCCGAGAGAAAAGCTAGAAATAACCTGACTCTTCTCACGTCTTCCTCCAGATCAGCTCAGAGGGTGTGTTTTCTCTAGAAGTCTTGTTAAATTAGCAAATGTTTGCTTTGAAAAAGAAAGAAATTCTCTGAGGGCAATGGTGACACATGCCTTTAGTCCCAGCACTCAGACTGCAGAGGCAGATGGATCTCTGAGTTCGGGGCCAGCCTGGTCTACAGAGTGAGCTCCAGAACAGCCAGGGCTACACAGAGAAACCCTGTCTTGAAACGCAAAAAATTAAGAGAGAACAAACAACAACAGAAATGTTCCAAGCCAGTGAAAATGTTATAGCCCAAATCATCCAAAGTGTGTTAACTCATAGATTCGTTGTGTGAAACAAATGAAACATTTTCTAGAGTGTTTAGCTTTGTGAAATGTAAGAATTGTTAATCGTATACTTTATTGTGGAATTTTCCATTGTTTCTTTATTAATAAATATCAGACTTTCCCAAAAACACACATCAGAACAGTTGGCCAGAACATACTGTTTCCAAACAAACACTATAGTAGCTTTTTCTAATATTTATGAAGAAAAGTGATATATTTGCTCACCAGATGGCGAATAACCAGCATATCATTAGCCAATAGGCCAGCATATCATTAGCAACAGACTTTCCCCAGCGGTACTGGTACGGACTCCTCAGTGCAAGCACTGCCCGTGTGATCTAGGTGGAGGCCATGTTTTAATTTTGACACTTGTAAGTGAATTAGGGAATTCAGAGGGAACCCATGCACTTTGAAAAAGAGAAAAATAGAAGGCCTTCCCACAATTGCCTAGATGATGCCAGAACTCTATCTAGGTTGTTGGGGTTGGAAGGGGCACATGACCTTGAGCCCAGGCAAGCATTCCCTTTCAGTATCTTTTAATTATTTTTCTACTTTCTCTAGAGACAGCTTCCTTATGATCTGCATGGGAGAAAGCCTCCTTCCCATAGGCTGTTTGGGCTGCCTGGAATCCACGTGGATCCTGTACCCACATCTTACCACATCTTCAGTGTTGCTGCCAGGGACCGGATGGCCTGGCATGAGATCTGAGACTCGGTACCCTTTGCTGATTGCAAACATTAGCCCCTAATCCCTGAGGGGTCATTGAGGGTGAAGAGCTGGGAGGCCTTTCCTCATGCAGCTAGTGAGGAAATCAGGTGACAAGGGCCCAGAGGGACTCCTCACACAGGTCTGTGCCAAGGATATATAGGACCTACCTATTGGGCCATCTATGCCAGAGAGAAATTTGGGAACTCTTGAAAAAAATTTTGTCCTATTCTGCCAATGTGATCTCTTGCCCCTGCACTCTCCCTCAACAACACTTTCCACCAGAAATCTCCTACAGGTCCCTACTTCCGTACCAGATGCCAATCTATTCCAATCTCATTTCAAAGCAAACGTCAACTGCTTTGTAAGGATTATCCTGACTCCTCCCATCAGAATTAATCACACTTGTATGTTCTGACTACACCACCACCATAACATTTAAATCAAGACTTTTCAAATTTATTATGCACCTGAGTCAATCAGAGAACTTAGTCAAATGCAGGTTTGGATTCAGTAGGTCTGTGATTCTACCTACCCTTCTTCCCCTGCCCCCAGTTCATTTTGATTGGTAAATAAAGTTGCCGGCAGCCAATGACTAGGCAGGAAGACAGAGGTGGGACTATTAGATTCCTAGGCAGGGAATGGAGGAAGGAGAGAGACAGAACAGCCATGACAAGAAATGAGTAAGGATCAGGCCTGAGCATACTAATCATGTAAGATCAGGGGAAGAGCAGCCCCAGGTGGCCCCTGATTGGGTCTAGGGCAGCAAAGATGGAATATGAATTTTAGTAAGTAACAAATCAGGAATATTGGAAGAGAGGTGTTAACCAAGTGGAACTTAAGAAGTGACCCAGCCATTGAGCTGTTTAAGGCATATTAGGATACCAAGAAGTGCATGCTGAAAGGAGCCTGATATGGCTGTCTCCTGAAAGGCCCTGCCAAAGCCTGACAAATACAGAGGCAGATGTTCGCAGCCAACCATTGGGCTGAGTGCAGGATCCCCAATAGAGGAGTTAGAGAAAGGACTGAAAGAGTTGGAGGGTTTGCAACCCCAGAGGAAGAACAACAATATCAGCCAACCAGACCCTCCAGAACTCCCAGGAACTAAGCCATCAATAAAGGAGTACACATGGCTCCAGCCGCATATATAGCAGAGGATGGCTTTGTCAGGCATCAATGGGAGGAGAGGTCCTTGGTCCTATGAAGGCTCCATAGATGCCCCAGTGTAGGGGAATCAAGGGTGGGGAGGTGGGAGTGGGTGGGTGGGTGGAGGAACACCCTCATAGAAGCAGGGGGGAGGGAGGATGTGATAGGGTGTTTCTGGGAGAGAGGGAAACCAGGAAAGGGGATAAAATTTAAAATGTAAATAAAGAAAATAGCCAAAAAAAAATTTTTTTTAAAGTGTACCTATTTATATAAAGAACTCTACAAATAAGAAATCAGATTTGAAACAAAAATAATAAAAATATTTTTAGGAAAAGAAAAAAAAAGAATGTAAGGCTGTGTGTGTGTGCTTTTCATTTAGGAACCTGAACACTGGGGTGGGTATCAGGGAATGCGGACCACCAACAAGGCCTCCATGCCACCGCCAGGTAGATTTGATTAATTGGGAACTGTAACAGTAGGGATAACTGAAATAGCCCCATGCTGCCTTGGAACATAGATAAGTGGATAGCCCCATGGGAACACTTCAGCTTATGAAGGGACAACTTGACAAATCGCCTCTTCTGCAAAAAGAGCTTACTTCTCCTGAATAAAGCATTTGTGCTTAGGCGGCGCTAAGGGCAGCAAATGATTGATTTTTAAGTCTCTGCGTTTCAGGACTGCTGTTAGCAAGCCTTCCTGCCTCAGTTCCATTTGCATGTATCTGTTTTGTCTTTATAACTTCATTATGAGGTGTTTTATGACACGGTAATTTACTTATTCATCTTTCATGACCTCCAGACTTAGACTGGATTCTAAAGAGCCCAAGAAGATAAACATGTACTAAAGATTTCCCAGTAAACAAACAGGTATGAAACAGTGAGACAAAGGAAATGATATAGACATCTACAATATGCACAGAGAAATAAATGTCTGGTCCAGCTGTGGGGAAGCTGACCTTAAGCTGAGCCTTGAAGGACAGATGAGGAAGCAGATGCAGAGGAGTCTGGACAGAAATAAACAAGCCATCCTAGAGCTTCAGACACACATGGAAAGCATCCGGAAATGAGACCAGGCCAAATCACCAGGTGCCTTGAAGGTTATTCAAGTGTGGATCTTGCCTGTGAAGCCACAGCTAAGTTCAAAAGGCCACTGAAGAGTTCAAATCAGGTGCTGGCGCACTTAGCTTTCCTTCCTCAAAGCTCACCTAGCTGCAGAAGAGATAGGAATAAAAGGGGATTCAAACTGAGAGGTGTTTTAATCATACAGAGTTATTGATGCCCAAACAAAGGAAGTAACGCAGATAAAGTAGAGGAACTAGAGAGTTATTTGGAAAGGAAAGTGTGGTCTTGAGACATCTCTTGCATTTGGTTGGCTGTCATGAAGGGTAACATGACCAGACCAACAAATTCTAAATAAGTGTTTACTTTACGAGAGAAAGTATTTCACAGCAAACTCAGACTAAGTCATTACCTCAAAGGGTTTCAATGCATGCTAGGAAAGCATTGTATCCTCTGAGCAAAAGCCCCAGCTCTCAATAAGGAACCTCAAGGAACTTTCTCTGAGTTCTTTACATTCTATGAGTTTAGCGATGTCATGATCAGAAATTTGTGTCTTTTAAAATTCATGTGTTGTGGGGCTGGAGAGATGGCTCAGTGGTTAAAAGCACTGGCTGCTCTTGCAGAAGTCCTGAGTTCAATTCCCAGTAACCACACGGTGGCTCACAACCAAGAGGGGGATCTGATGCCCTCTTCAGACAGGTCAATATATATGCTGCAGGGCACTCATATATTAAATAAATAAATTTTCTTAAAAATCCGTATGTTGCAAGGTGAACCTGTCAACCACCTGTCACAGAAGAGAAAAGACTCATCAAGTCCCACCCATCCCTGAGAATTTATAAGGGGCTACAGGTTGATGGTAGAGGAAGAGCCCTTTTCTTTAGAATTATAGCCAGTGCTTCTGCTTCTGTGCCGATGCTTCTGTGGAGAAATTCTCATGTGCCTATAAACAATCCTAATGTAACTCATTGGCTCACATATACAACAACACGTGAAAGGAGAGACAAAGCTTGCTGGGAAGGGGGAGATTAACTCAAGTGAGAAGAGGCCAGAAGAGAGTAATGGGAAATAACATGATTGAAATCTTATGTGCACTGAAATCGTATGAAGATGTTATAATGAAACTTGTTACTATTTGCAATTAATCGGTGCTAATAAAACTTTCTAGAAACCATGCTGGCCTCTGGGGAGGTAATTAGGTCATAAGAGCAAAACCTTTATAAATGGTATAGGTGCCCCAGTTAAAGAGAGCAGGTTGCTGCTTAAGAGATGTGTGAACACAGCAAGAAAATGCTGTTGGCGGGAAAGCATGAATCACCAGATACTGAACCTTCTAGAATCTTCAATTTGAACATCCAACCCCTAAAAGTGAAATATTTTCTGTTTATAAGCCACATGGTCTAATAATTGGTATTATTCATAGTATTTTGCATCCTGAATAGAACAAGACAGGGAGAAAGGAAGGAAGGTAGCAAAAGGACCCAGAACAGATGGGCAGAGAGACAGTGACCCAAGTTATGGGATGTGAGAACAGCTGATAGCCAAGCATTGCGTTGGAGACATGCTGATTTCATTGTTTGTTAATGGGTAGCTGCTTATCAACGAACCAGAGCAGAAGACCAGAACGGAAACCATGACACCCACCCCACCCTACATTTGGGTTTCCTCCAAAACCATTTCCCTTCTGCAAGTGGAGGCAGTGGGATGGGTAGGAGTTATAAGTAAGCTTTAGGAGGCTCTGGCCATGTTCTAGAGCCCTAAGTGAATGGCCATTTGCTTTTGCTTCTGCCTTTGATCACATCTACCTTGGGATCCATGGGAGGGTTTGAGGGTCATCTGTTTCCTGGCCTGTCCTTTTTCCTCTACGGACTTTATCATGCAGCACTTCTCTCCAGGGCTGTGATATGCAACACTCCTGTCCAATATCCACCACGCCGTCCTTGGAGCAAAGGAAGATGGGCAAGGTTACGGCAAATGTATCACATTGGCTTCCTGAAGATACTGAGTTCTTGCATTTTAGTAGCCCAAGAGTTGAATAGCATTCATTGGCAGTTGATACTCATCACCAAGAGGCATCACCTGAGAAACTTCATGTACCGCAAACAGTGGCAGCATCTTACTCTCTACATGTCCTTCTTCCTGAGCGGGTGTGCAGATGTGGTCAGCCAGAACCTGCTGCCCAAGAGGTGTGTAGTCCTGGAGCAATGTGCCCAAGCATTGAGCATGTATCTGTTTTTGCCCCTGATGGTGTCTCACATGCAGGACACAGAAGGAGTGGAGCTGCAGATTCACATGCTGCTCATCCAGGCCATGTGCCTGCTGACCCTAGTGGGGACTATAGAGCTGTGGGCTCCCAACGTGTTGCTGATCTGGATGCTGAAGGCCTTTCTGTACATTGTCACAGGCTCCTGGCTGATACAGATAGGCTTCATGCTATTCAAACCAATCTCTGGCTATAAATGGTTGGACGATGACAAGAACGATGTAGCGTTTGCCACCACTTTCTTCTGCTGGCATGTGGTCTTTGGTGCCTTCTTGATGATCTCAGCCTACGGTTTCTCCATTCTGTGGTATCGTTACTTTGGTGCTGATGCATGAGCTTGGACATGCCCAAGTGGTTTCCTATTGCCTGCATGATCTAAGTTCATCCGGATGCCAAGTCATGAGAGGGGAGTTTGTCAAGAGGATCAGATATCCTTCAGAGATGCCCCATCTTGAGACAGCAGACTGGTGGGATGGGTTTACCTTCTCTCCCTCTGGCTTCTTTTCATCTAATTTGCTGAAGGATGCAGAAGGAAGATGAGTGAATGAGATCACACAGCTATGACCTTCCCTCTCTTAGCCCCCCACAAGCCTCTCCAATCCCCACCTCCAACCTCAGCACCTGCTTGGCCTGTCCTTCTTTGCATCCTTCACTTCCCTCCCATGAGAGCATAGCGAATTTAGTAGATCCTGCCTTTGGAACTTTTGATCTATCTTTTACTTTATTGTACAGAGTATTACCCTGAAATCACATTTAGCCCATCGTAATTCAGCCATCATAATGGCTGTCCTCTCATCCTCTCTTGTCCTTGACTTCTGTGATGCTTATTCCAAATCCAGGCTGTTTTCTTGGCTATGTGAAGTTCAGGACTGTTCCTGGTTTGTTCTTCTGACCACTTGGTGATTTGTCTGACTGAACGTCAGACCCTTGTGAACTGCGTCTGTGAACAGGGTCTGGTAGAACACAGTAAGCCCTTGCACATGGGAGAAGTCCACAGGGTCATGTTCTCCTCCTCAACCTCTCAGTCTGGACTCATCTCAGTACGTTTCCAAATAGTAGACTTGCCCAGCCCCAGCCCTCTCTGGTTCTAGACAATAAAGTCTGGTGGCTTGCTTATTCTGTCTCACAATGATTCTGTTGGGAAATGTTACTCAAGGGGCCAAAGCAACTAAGTGCTATAGCTATTCCATAATGCTATAGCTGGGTGCCAGGTGAGTGAAATCCCAGTTGAGCTAAAGCACCGGGGAGCGTTGGTAGGAAGAAGGTTCCTCACTCCAGAAGAAAAGTAAAGCATCCAGTTAGGACAAAGTGGGCTTGGAATAAGGCTTCCAAAGGGTCATTTTATTTATTATTGATGATTGATTGATTGATTGATTTAGTTTCTAGGAGAAGTAGATATGTCCTCTGCTTCTGACCCATCTTGCTAATTTTCTTGTTCAGAAGGCAAGGTGTGTCAGGAGTAAGTTATTATCTGGTGGTCAGGAACCCTCACCCTCTGGTTTGGGGGTTGGGTGGCTTGTAAGAAGTCTGAGCCATGGCTAAGAGGAGAGGCGATTTCCAGAACCACTTCGATGCATTCAACCACATCTTCAACCACCTCTAGCTCATGGCCAACAATCCACCAGTGGTTTGTCCTACATCAGTAGAATCATTAAGCCAAAATGTTCCTCTCGAATGGAAGAGAGGGGGTCTTGATATGGAAGGAAGGGGTGCCTCTGGCTCCTTTACACTCAGTTTCCATGCTTTCAACTAGTCCTGGGTCCACTGGGGCACTAGAGTCTCCCAGGAGGGTTCTGCCTTTCCTAACTCACAATCCTAACCCCTTGTTTCTCCTCTTTTCAGGTTCTGATTCCATCTTTGGGCCCTGCGCTTTCATGGGTGTCTTGAGGTTGGGGTGCTAGGTTCAGAACCCACTTTTCTTCCACACAATTTCCTGTTGGTGTAGCACAACTCTTATTTCTCTCCCACTCAGACATCACCCTTTTTACATGAAGAGTGTATTTTGGAGCCAGACATCGTGGTACATCCTTGTAGTTCCAGCGCTTGGGAGGCAGAAGCAAGATGATTCTGGAATCGAGGGCAGCCTGGACCACACATCGTGGTGGGCCACGCCTGTAATCCTAGCACTCGGGAAAGTGAGTACAAGAGAATCATGAGATCAAGAGCCACCCAGGCTTCATGAAACCTAAACCCAAATCAACAACAACACAAACAATGTGAGCTATACAGTGAGCTATTTAAAGAGAGAGGGGAGTGCTGATGGTGTAGCTCTTGCCCAGCATGTGCAAGGCCTGGACTCAAACTCTAGCACTATACAAAAATATTTTGGAGCCGGGAGGTGGTGGCGCACGCCTTTAATCCCAGCAGAAGGAAGGCAGAGGCAGGTGGATTTCTGAGTTTGAGGCCAGCCTGGTCTACAAAGTGAGTTCCAGGACAGCCAGGGCTATACAGAGAAACCCTGTCTCCAAAAACAAAAAAGGGTGGGGAGGGGGCTGGAGAAATGGCTCAGCAGTTAAGAGCACTGACTGCTCTTCCAAAGGTCCTGAGTTCAAATCCCAGCAACTGCATGGTGGTTCACAACCATCCATAATGAGATCTGACACCCTCTTCTGGTGCATCTGAAGACAGCTATAGTGTACCTATTTATAGTAATAAATAAATCTTAAAAAAAACTTTTGGATTTTATTTTCATTTACAATTAACCCTTTTCACTGCAATTGTAATTTAATCTTATCATCACACACACATGCACACATACAACACCTCACACACGTACACACATCCTCCAATATCTCATGTGCTTACTTGTGTCTCAGAGCTGTTCTAAGGTGATACCTTTAACTAAACAGAGGAAGACACCAAAACCAACTTTGACTTGTCCAACATTGAGCACTTTGAAGTTAAGATACAGAAAAGCCCATCTTATCTTATAACAGATTACTTATACCACTCTTATAGCAGATTACTGCTTCCAAATTCTGCTGTCTCTTAACACATAACTTGTAAGTAAAGTCATAAATGTCAAAGCCACAAAGAATTTTAGTTGGAATCTGATAGAATAGTGAGATAAATAGGTAGGCTTGCTATTTCAAAAACAGGGATCTTTCTTTTAAATTTTATTTTTTATTATTTTTAATTGTGTCTAAGAGAGAGAGAGAGAGAGAGAGAGAGAGAGAGAGAGAGAGAGAGAGAGAGAGAGAGAGAGAGAGAGAGAGAGAGAGAGCCAGAGGAGACCAGAGACATCAGAGCCCCTGGAGTTGTGAGCTACCTGATGAAGGTGCTGGGATCTGAACTTGGGTCCTCTGGAAGATCACTAAGTGCTCTTAACCATTGAGCCACCACTCCAGTCCTGACAAGGCTCTTTCTGTATTCAGTCGCTAAGAGCACTGGTGAATTCCAGTCAGTATTGAAAGCAAAACTAAATTTTTCATCTTCCACAAAAGAGCACCATCTTCATGTGAGCTAGAAAATACGCTCTCTTATTGCTATTGAACTACCAATTTTTTAAAAGGGAAGAGATAGGAGGAAGCCAGGGAAAACAAGTAAGTAAATGTGAAAACATCCAGAAACGTGGTGTTGATCTGTTTCATGATAAATGTGTGAACACAAATAAACACAAAAGCCAATTGGTAAGAGAGAGTACAAGTGAGCATGCACAAAACATGCGTATGACCCTGCACATGCGTGTTCGTGGGTATTAGTGTAACCTCTTGGGTCATCTAGTCTCTGATAATCCCTTATAATTTGTGTGCAAAATAACTGAGTTTTAAAGGGGTGAAACAATCCATCATGCTATGGATGCCAGAGGCAATCGTTCATTTCCTCTCTTAGCCCACGTAGTGAGGGTTTGGACAAGGACGTTTATCCTAGACCAGGAACCAAAGGCACAACCTAGAGCTTTTCATGTTAGAGAAGAGACGCCACGGTTGATGCCAGTAGCAATTACTCAACGGCAGTGAGATAGCAGTAGGAGCACAGTCGTGAGGCATGCTGGGAGAGTATGCAATAGTTGAACACTGGCTCTGATTTCTATGGAAAGGTGGAGTTAACCGCCAAAGAAAAAAACCAAGTGATTAGAGTAAGAAGTGGCTATGCGGCCTAGAAACGAGAATGATCCAACACAAGTATTATTTGAGTGGTGACTACGCATAGAGTTTCTGGGTGGCGGGGAGAATGCATCCGAAGTTTCTGTAAGATGGAGTACTCAGGACAAGCAAAAGGCGAACATGAGCCATCCTAGAAGAAGGCCAGAATCAGAACCCCCGCCCAGTTTGCAGCCTTGGCTCAGCCTTTAAATAAAAATAAATTTCCCTTCTGCAAGATGCTTTCGACATCTTTTCAAATATTTGTCATGAATTCTCTTTCTAATATTTACTTCTGACTTACTGTCATTTCCAGGATAAATGTGCACTGGGGTAAAGGAGATGCCCAGAATTTTGGGAAACTATTGCATGTAGGGCCTGATACACACCTGGGAAACATCAGAGCTGAGATACGAACTCAGCTTTTTAACTTATAAACCAATATTTCCTATATCTGCCGGATGACAATAATTATCCAGGGGACTTGTAGATAAACAGACTCCTGGGTCTCACCCCAACCTTTATAATCAAAATTGCCAGAGAAAAGTCTTGGCAATGACGAATGAGAACAGAGTAGAGACCAGTCAGGCGGGACAGGGACCCTGGAGCAATAGCTGTAGGAAGACCCTTGCTGGACGCCAAGATCACCAGAAGAGGGCTCCGGTTCCACGTTCCTTGAGATCTTTCTCTCTTAAGTAAGCATTTTTGTTTAGAGGCTAATTGTGGCCGTGGGATTGAGCCACAGCCTAGACAGCAGGCTCTCTGGTGTCTTCAGAGTCAGATCTTCATGGAGAACGCGGATTATATCCACCCTCTAATTTCAACCCGCCTGGTTAATGATTTTAGGGTTTTCTCCTCAGAACAGAGACTACTCCAATAGCCCTGATCTAGGGCTCTCTTGAGACCATTAAAGCCAAGCTACTGACTCCTGGTCAAAAGGAATCAAGTTCTACCTATCTTTGGCCCCAGGGAGAGCCCTAACATCCCAAGCTATAGCAAACTGGAGAGTTAGCTAAGCTGCTGCTGTCGCACCTGGCAGAGACCACCCCTCAGGAAGTCTGATTCCCCTTAAGCTGTGCTAACACCGCAGGAGGAGTAATTTCCTCTTTAATGAGGTAATGTACTTTTCTTTCCCAGAGGGCCAGGGGCCAGTTCTGTTGTGGGTTTTGTTTGTGTTTGTTTTATTTTTGTTTTTGTTTTCTTTTTCTTTCCTGTCCCTTTGGATGCTTTCCTTGGTCCTTTTGTTTTGTTTTGTTTTTGTTTTTTTGTTTTTTCATTCTCCCTCTGGAGCTACCTCCCATTTGCT
>NW_022196891.1:50930289-50934818 GCF_008632895.1 Mastomys coucha | reverse complement strand
TTTTTTTTTTTAGATTTATTTATTATTATAAATGAGTACACTGTAGCTGTCCTCAGACCACAAGGAGAGAGCGTCAGATTTCATTACGGGTGGTTGTGAGCCACCATGTGGTTGCTGGGATTTGAACTCACGACCTTCAGAAGAGTAGTCAGTGCTCTTACCTGCTGAGCCACCTTGACAGCCCTGTGTCTGTTCTTAAATTCTTTTACTAATGAGACTAAGAACCCTGAGAGGGGATTCCAGTGTCCTTGGTAACATGTGGTATCCCAGGGGAATCCCAAAAATTTCTAAAAACAGTAATTTATATTTCCATTTTTTTAAAAAAAATGTTGTGTATATCTTCCTGTGTCCCTGGGGATATGTGGAAGCCCGATGTCCCTCCTCTGGAGTTTAGACAGGATTTCACTCAGCTATCCTGGAGCTGTAGACCAGGCTAGCCTCCAACTCCCAACAATACTAGATCCTTTACGTTCTTGAAATGTCTCTCAAGTATGATACTGAACAATGCTGTTCTTGCGGGTTTGGGAGACATTCTTGGTTAAGTCATTGATGTGTAAAGGCCTGATGGTCTTTGGTCTTAATGTCCAACCCATATCAGAATAAGACAGTGTTAGAAAAAAAAAGTAATTTTAAAGGGCAGAAAAACAAAGAATTGATGATAAAAAACTAAGTGTCTGATGAACTTTCAGAGATGGGAATTCAAGACATCAGAAACTTGATGGTTTAAGTCAGAGGTTCTCAACCTGTGGGTTGTAACTCCTTTGGGGCATCAAATAACCCTTTCATAAGAGTCGCACATCAGATATCCTGCATATATGATGTTTACACTATGATTCATAACAGTAGCAAATTTACAGTTATGGACTAGTAGCAAAAATAATTTTATGGCTGGGGGTCACCACAACATGAGGAACTGTACACAGGAAGGGTCACAGCATCGGGAAGGTTGAGAACCACTGCTCTGTGAACTGAATAACCAGGAGATACACTTTATGAAGGGTGCAGGCCAAGTTCAGTGATATGACTCCTCAGCTGACCATAGGAGGTCTTAGACAGACTTGGGAAGACGCTTCCAATGCTAAAGAGAGAGAATGGAGCAAGGATAGGATGGGTCTGGTTTGTTCAGGGGGATCCCAGAGATGGAGTAAGAGAGACCTACCTTCCTTCACATTCAGGTGTGCACCAGAGCTGAGTCGGGTGGAATGGAATCCAGATGGAATGCTGCAGAGGCCTCACTGTGTGCTCACATTCTGTTCCTAAGCAGTCCATGTCAGGAAAAACATGGCAACATGAGCAACGCGGGTGAGTCTCTGACAGTGTGCGAGCCCAAGGCCTTGATATAGCAGACACAGCTAACTGCCTGCCCTCCTTCCTCACAGCAGCTGAGACACCATTCAGGGACAGCTGCTCTGACTCTGATGTCATTCCTGGAGATAGAAGACAAGCCATATTTGATTGGGTTTCTATTTCTGTTATTCAAAGACAAACATGGCCTGGTATCAGTCATGAGGGAAAATGTCAGAGGCCATTATTCAGTGTGCTTGTTTTGTTTGTTTGTTTGTTTGTTTTTTAGACTGGGTTTCTCTACATAGCTCTAGCTGTCCTGAAACTCACTCTGTAGCCCAGACTGACCTCAGGTTTAGAGATCTTCCTGCCTTTGTCTCCAGAGTGCTGGGATTAAAGGCATGTTCCACCATGCCTGGATACTTTGTTTTTAAATTGTAGTTTGTTTGTTTGTTTGTTTATGGAAAGAGAATCTTGTGTAGTCTCAGCTGACCTCAAACTTGCTATATAGATGAGGGTGGCCTTGAACTCCTGCTTCTCCTCTGGAGAAGCCGGTAGCTGGGATTACAGGCATGCACCCTCATGCCTGATTTATGCAGAGCTAAGGATTGAACCTAGGACTTCATGAGTAACAGGCAAGACTGTCGTAGTTGGGCTACATCTTAGGTTCTCAGTTTCCTTATGTTTTCAAACATGCATTTCAGTGACATTAATTTTCATCGCCAGATGCTTAACTGAGACAAGGGCCTAGTCTGGGTTGCTTAGATTATTCCTTGGCTCTCTTTCATTATAAACCTTGGGCTATTGATGAGATAATTAGTTCGATATTCAAGAAACCTTGACATCTAAAGAGCATAGATGAGTCCTGGCATGGTGGCTCATACCCATAATCTGTGCACTTGAGAAGCTGAGGCCGAAGAATTATTGTGAGTTTTATTTTTTATTGCTATTACTGTTATTATTATTATTATTATTATCTGTTTGTTTTTGAGTGAGCATTTCTCTCTGTAGCCCTGGCTGTCCTGCAACTCACTCTGTGGACAAGACTGGCCTCGATTTGCCTGCCTCTGCCTCTCAAATGCTGGGATTAAAGGCATAAACCTGGCTGATTGTTACTAGTTAGGCTACATAATAAATGCAAGGCCAGCCTGAGCTAGACGCAAGACCTTGCTTCAAAAGTCAATCAATCAATCAATAGCTTAGACAGTGAACTGGAACAACTTTAAAGGGCTCATCTAGCCTCATGCTAGGCTTTATGCCATTTAACACGTATTTTGTTACTTTACCGTTTTCATTTATTTTGTTTGTGGCACACATGTGTTGGTCAGAGTGAGTTCTCTCCTTCCATTGTCTCAGGTGATCAGACTTGGTGGCAAGAGCTGTTACCCTCTGAGCCATCTCACCAGCCCATATTTAGCAGTCACATCTTGTGATTCATTTGAACAAAACAATCATCATACTTGAGCGGAGGAATGACTCATAGGTCCAAGTCAGTATCCAAGAAAGCTGAAATACTGGACTCAGACCAGCCAAGTGAAATTCTATTGGAATGTGCATAAATTGCTTCCCTTGTTTTCTGCAAGGCAACAGATTTGGGATGGTGGAGGTAATAGTGTCTTGTGAGACACCGCCACCACCAGACACACAGAGACGACCCTTACTCAGGATATGCTGTTACATGCTTGCAACACAGGCGGCCGTTCTCCTGCACACCACCCTGGGAAGCGTTTTCAGTGCTTTGGTTAATGGGGCAGTTCTAGCCAAAGAGAGAGGAAGTGGGTAGAAAACAGGCCAGCAAGGAAGATGGAGGTGAGCAGAAGGCTGGGGTGGGGAAAGGGTTCTGAAAGGCTGGAGTCCTGTCTGGCCTAAGGAGATTTAGATGACTCCAGGCTGGAGTCCTGTCTGGCCTAAGGAGACTTAGATGACTCCTGTTAGCAGTGCACAGGGCAGAATGCCCACAAACAGAAGATAAAGGCAGTACACATTAAAGCAAAACAAACAAAAACAAAACACCATCACCAAAAACCCTCTTGGTTTTTACCTCTTCATAAGTAGAATAGCCTGCTGTATAAGGTAGTGAGTTCCCCACAGCTAGGAGTATGTAAGAAAGAGACAATGAAAAGAGGACCCTGGAGGAGGGACACAAGAATCAGACTTCAAGGCCGCTGTGCTGAGACTTAGCATGTCACATCTGTCCGTCACCCTCGTTTTCTCCACGAGATACAACTCCATGATAGGCTGTTTTGTTTTCTGTTCTCCATATGCAGAAATCATCTGTTCCACAAATCTTATAATTCTTTTGGAGGATGAAACATTTGCTGATTTTTTCAACACATTTCTTTCTCTCCCGGTAAGCATTCTCAGCCCTGATGTCCACTTAGCATGCTTAAGTGTCTGTTTTGTTTTGTCAGTTTCCTTTTCAATTTGAGAATGTTTTCTGGCTTTAAATTTATTGAATTTATTTTGTGTGGGGGAGGGGCATAATGCATATGTGGGGGGCATACTGCATATGAGGGAGGGGCATAGTGCGGATATGGGAGGTGCATAATGAGTATGAAGGAGGGGCATAGTGTATGTGAAAGTCAAAATAAAACTTGTAAGAGTCAGTTCTTTCCATCCACTCTATGAGACCCAAGGACCAAATTCAGGTCATGAGGTTGGTGGATAGCAACTTTACCTATTGAGCCACCTTTACTGCCCTGAAATTTGATTTGAGTAAATAAACAGGAACCAGACCAACTCTCAAGTCTCCAGGAACTTCCCAATCAAATCATAAACGCAAAACCTGCATTTCCTGTCCAGAACCATACTGTGCCTCTGCCCACTGTCTTGGGTCTCGGGAACTATTTTAAGACAGCTAATTATCCAGTTTGCTAATCCAGTTTATGTAGTTCATAGTAATATTCTAGAAACAGTGGAATGAAAAGGAAACTTTCCAGCCAGGGGTAGAGGTAGATATAAAGGCTATTTCTAATTAGAAATGGGTTTAGAGCTTCATTTTCTCTCTCCTAAGTCCATGAGAAGGTAAATATTGCAATGCATTAGTACATGCATTCTACTGTCATGGGCTTTAGCATTTACACACAAGCAAGATGGCTCCCAGGCCTACACGGGGAAAAGTAAATCTTGGAATTAAATCATCTTGTGTTCTTGTTCAGGGCAAGCTTTTAAAGTGGAAAATACCAGCCGGGCGGTGGTGGCGCACGCCTTTAATCCCAGCACTTGGGAGGCAGAGGCAGGCGGAT
>NW_022196891.1:50930017-50930164 GCF_008632895.1 Mastomys coucha | reverse complement strand
AAAAAAAAACCAAAAAAAAAAATAAATAAATAAATAAATAAAGTGGAAAATACCACTTGAAATTGTAAAGTCGAGGAGCCTCTCTTTCTCCATGGCTGCAGTGTTAACAGCCTTGCTGTGTGCATGAAGGCTCTCTTTCTCCATGGC
>NW_022196891.1:50926311-50929762 GCF_008632895.1 Mastomys coucha | reverse complement strand
TGCTGTGTGCATGAAGGCTCTCTTTCTCCATGGCTGCAGTATTAACAGCCTTGCTGTGTGCATGAAGGCTCTCTTTCTCCATGGCTACAGTGTTAACAGCCTTGCTGTGTGCATGAAGGCTCTCTTTCTCCATGGCTGCAGTGTTAACAGCCTTGCTGTGTGCATGAAGGCTCTCTTTCTCCATGGCTGCAGTATTAGTAGCCTTGCTCTTGCTGTGTTCATGAAGGCTTCTTCTGCTTTCTGGACTTTTCTATGGCTGTGACAAAACACCATAGCCAAGGCAACTTGAGAAAGAAAAGGTTTATTTTGGATTATGGTTCCAAAGGGATTTGAGTTAATGATGGTGAAGCAGAGGCAGCAGAACAGAGCAGGTGGCAGGCATGATGGCTGATGGCTGAGGCAGAAGCTGAGGGCTCACATCTTGAACCACAAATGAGAGAGAAGGAGAGAGGGGGGAAGGGGAGAAGGAGAGGGAGAGGGGCAGAGACATAGGCACAGACACAGAGGGAGAGGAGGGAGGACTACAAACACAGAACAGAGAGGGTGAGGGAGGAATGGAGGAAGGAAGGAGAGAGAGAGAGGGAGAGAGAGAGAGAAAGAGGCAGGATGAGTACAAGGGAGAGAGATGGCTTTGAAACCTCAAAGTCCACATCCAATGACATACTCCTTCAACAAGGCCACCCAGTCTAAACCTACCTAAACAGTGCCACCAACTGGAGATCGGGTCTATGGAGAATATCACCTTTTTTTTTTTTTTTGAGATTGTATTTTAATTACAACATTTCTCCCTTTCCTCCCTTCAAACTCTTCCATATATCTCTGCCCACCTTCCTTCAAATTCATGGCTTCTGTTTTTACTAATTGTTATTGCATATGTGTATTTGTATATCACATATATTCCTAAGTATAATCTGTTTGGTCCATACTGTTACCTGCATTTATATTTTCAGGGCTGACCATTTGGCACTGGACAACCATGGTGCACTCTTCCCCAGGGATGATTGCCTCTCTCACTCCCAGTGTTAGAGAGCTGTGTGGGCTGAAGCCTCGTGAACTTTTTTCCCTGTCCTGTGTGGCATGACCATTGTTGCCTTCCTTTATTCAGCTCTCGTTTAGGCAGTCATGTTGGTGAGGTTTTATAAATAGGATTTCTAACGTTACAAGTAGACACATTCTCCCAGAAAAGTCTCTAATCCTCTGGCCCTTACAGTCTTTCCAACCCCTCTTCCACCATGTTCCCTGAGCCTTACATGTGGGAGTGTTTAGTAGATGTATCAATTGGGATGGGGCTTATGGAGAATATTCTAATCCAAATGACCACATTTTTCTTTACAGGTTTTTGGTCAAACACCATTTTATAATGTTGAGAAATCACAATGGAGCTTGTGGCCAGAAATACCTTATGACTTGGTAAGATTCTTAAATAGCAAAGGGCTCAGGGCAGAGGAAAGGGTGAGGGGAATTTAGCTGAAGAATTTAGAGATGGAGAGGAAGACGATGACTGGAGGGTAGTCATGGAGGAAGGTTTAAGAAGGGGTAAACGGGTCCACAGTTTACCCATCCCCGGGCAAGCAATTGCTGCTGAATTCTTCCTTTATATTCTTGTGCGCAGTAAGGAAACCTCTCAAGTCTATTATAGTTGTTGGGTAGTAGATGCTTGGACCACTCTGCTGAGAAGTCTGAGATCACACACCTAAGCAAGAAAGAATCTAAGAATTGGTTGGCAATAAGCTGGGCCAAAGCTAAGATCAGCTCTACACTACAGATACAAACCGAAGCTAGATGCCTCTCTTCTCAAAGCATGACTTTCTCTTTACTTTGGCACCTTATTTCTTTTCCTTTTCCTTATAAATTATTCTTTTCTTTGTTCCTTTTCCATTATGCAGACATTAGATCTGCCAGTGGCTTTCTGTGCTATACAGAAATAAGAGTATGTGTTACTGAAAAGATTGCACTGAGCCTTGTTCCCAGTAAGAGTTTGTTTCTCTCTGAGTTTTAGAGACCTAAGAGAAGCCATCTTGATGAAATAATTAAATGTCTTGACAGTGGGCATTTTCACTATCTGCCTTAATGATTTATGTTCTAGAATGAAAGACACACACATATACCCACCCCAAGATTTATATATAAAAAATATTTCTACACCATCTTACTTCAATTATTAAATTTTGTTTCTCTACTATAGCTCAAAACTTCACTTTTTCTTTTTCTGGTGGATTATCTCTCAGGATCCCCCTTCCTCTCAATGGTAGGATGTGTATTTTTTTCTATGTGTATTTGCCATAGTTGAAAGAGCTACTTGCTATGTAGCTCAGGCTAGGCTAGAACTCATAATTCTCCTGCTAGGAGCTGATATTAGCAGTATGCAGCATTGACTCAGCTTCTTTGTGTGGTCTTTACATGTACAATTGAGGTGGGTTGGGATCTTATGAGAAATTATTTTGAAAAAGAAGCAAGTTAGTAGAGTTGGACCTGATATCACCAAGCAAGAGTTTTGCTCCTGCTGCCTCCTCCTCCTCCTCCTCCTTCTCCTCTTCTTCCTCTTCCTTCTCCTCCTCTTCTTTCTTTTCTTCTCTTCATCTTTTTTCCTCCTCCTCTTCTTCTTGGTAAAAAAAAACTAGCTTTTTTCTTAAACAAATTCACTTAGGAATAAGGAAAACTTTCTGAGGACACGTTGGTTATTTAGTTGAGTTGTGTGTGTGTGTATATATGTGTGTGTGCATGTGTATGTATGTGTGTGTGCATGTGTGTATGTGTGTGTGCATGTATGTATGTGTGTATGTGTGTGTGTGTGCATGTGTGTGTATGTGTATGTGTGTGTGTGCATGTGTGTGTATGTGTGTATGCATGTGTGTGTATGTGTGTGTGCATGTGTGTGTGTTATCTGTGTGTGTATGTGTATGTGTGTGTGTGTGTGTATGTGTTTATGTGTTTATGTGTGTGTGTGTTTCATTTCAAACTGAACAGCTTTCATCTTTGGGAACCTCAGCTCAAGTCTCCACTCCCCGTAGACACAACTTTTAATCAGCATACTTCTTCATCCAGCCAGATATGCAAATACACCATGATTTGACGTCCCTTCCTGGGTTGTATTTCTTATCTTTCTGTTATCTTGTGTGAACTCTAGATTGCCAAGTACAAAGGATTATTGACCTGGTTGGAAAAATACCGATTACCGTTCTTCTGCAAAACAAACTTGTGTTTCTACTACATCCTCTGTCAAGAGCTTATCAGCTTCATTAAGTCCCCAGAAGGAGGTGAGCACAGATGGAAGAGTATGTAGAGAACTATGGGAAGCCATACTGCATGACTCAATGCTTATCAGTTTTATGGTAGGATACAGATACAGCCCACACTCATTGCATTAAGAGGTGACATCACTGGCCTCCATAGGGATCTGCCTTCATGTGCATATACCCCCACACAGATATATGCATAGATATAATCAAAA
>NW_022196891.1:50910402-50926262 GCF_008632895.1 Mastomys coucha | reverse complement strand
AATGATAAAAAATATCTTTTAAGAAAGATAATTCTTTTTTAGGGAAGAAAGTAAAAACTGGAGGGTAGAGGGACAAGTTTCAAAATGTTACCTTCAGGTATGGCACAATTATTACCATTATAGTCCTGTGGACTCACCAACCTTGGCTATTTGCTCTAGACCTGCACAATACTGACTCTGTGAATAATCAATTATGGATGGAAGAAGAACTCATAAGGCCTTACCCCTTACTAGTAAACTATTAAATACTTAGAGGTTTTGGAAATGGGGGAGATTGTCTTTATTTGTGTGTCCACTGCTGAATTCGCCAGGCTTCAATGGATAGCTCCAAATTTGTGGTTACAGAGGTGTCCCTGATTCAACTCAGGGGCTTATAAGACAGAACAAGTAGAAACTTGAGAAAGAAATCTACAGGGAAGGGAGGAGCAAGCAGGGGTGAGAGGCAAGGAAAAGCAGATGGAGATGAGAGTAATCAGTGTGCAGTCTATACATGTATGAAGTTGTCAAAATGTAACTGTAATTGATAATGATGATAATCCTTTCAGATGTACATGACTGAAAAGTACACATGACTGAAAGTGACTAGATGGAGCCTTTCTAGTGCCGCAATGCTTACGACACAATTCTGAGTACTGAGGGAGGCTCCAGGTGGCTAGCTTAAAATTGTTTCTTGGATACTGATCTCAGGAGCATTTGTGAGGACAACTCTGGACCTGGAAGCAGAAATGGCGTCTGTGACCTTCAAAATGTGATTATGAACTGAATGTTACCCTGGAGGAATGAACTTTTCTGGAGAATTCTCAAAAGGAGCCCCACTGAGGTGTGATACAGGAAGTCTTTAGAATCCTGGATGTTATTGAAAAAAAAAAATGCAGGAAGACCAGAATATCAAAGATGACTGCAATAATTCAAGAGAAACTAAAACATCAAATGGAGAAGAGATTATGTGAACACAATAGAGATAGTCAATGGGGAGAAAAATTCAGGTGTGTTCTAAATTCTTTTGTGAACATGAAAAAGAAAAAAATCCTTATGGAGAAAAACCATGTAAAAGGAAGACATGTGGAGATGTGCTCTGCGTGCATTTGTTCCTAAGGGTTCACATCACAGTTGAGAATGGGCACAAACCAGATGAATGCTGTGAACATGAAGAGGAACTAGAAATATAAGGGATGGGGAAATGTCCTCAGTTCTCCCCAGAAATTCCTGAAGCATGTGAAGAGACACACTGGAAAAAACAAAAACAAAAACAAACTATAGATGCAAACAATGTGGAAAGCCCTTCAAGATACATAGTTGTGTTCAAAGTCATCAAAGAAATCATGCTAGAGAGAAACCTTCTGTGCATGAGCCATGTAACACACAACAGAGTAGAAACACACACACACACATACACATATACAATATGTAATATATATTACATGATTGAAAAGTGTATATTATCTAAGTGTGTATATAACATATACACATATGTGTGTCTGTGTTTATATATGTTGTCTTTGCCTGTGCAGGATCACTTTCACTTTTCAGTCCTGTAAGAAGTTGCAGTGAAAAAAAAAACTTTACATATGTAAGAAATGTGAGAAAGTCTTCACTAATCCTTTTCCCCTTTGGTACTTTGAAAAGAATCATTGGAGAGAAACCCTGTGAGTGCAAGCAATGTAGGGAAGCAGTATGCTTGTTCGTTTCCTTCTGACACCAAGAAAAAGGCCATAGTGAAGAGAAAACCTATGAACACAAGCGAAGTGGCAAAGCCTTCCCTGACTCCTATTTTGTTTACTGCTATCAAAAGATCCACAACAGAGGAAGTGCCTGCATTTGTAAGCAACGTGGCAAAGCCTTTGGCAAGCACACTTAATCTTCCATCCATACCTGTGGTGGTTTGAATGAGATTAGCCTTCATAGGCCCAAGTGTTCCCATGCTTGATCTCCAGTTGAACTGTTTGGAAGGATTAGGAGGTGTGGAGTGGGTGTGGCCTTGTTGAAGGAGGTGTGTCACTGAGTGTAAGACCACACCAGGCTCTTGACTACTGCTCCAGCTCCTGCTTTGTGCCACCAATGCTCCTGTTCATGATGACAATGGATCTTAAAATGTAAGCAAGCTCCCAATTAAATGCTTTCATTTATAAGAGTTGTCTTGGTCACGGTGTCTCTTCACAGCAATAGAGCAGTGTGACTAGGCCAATACCACTGAAGAATTCACGCTGAATTCAAATGCCCCATGTGTGTAAAACTTTTTTTCCTTTTTTTTTAATTAGATGTTTTCTTTATTTACAATATCTCCTTTCCCAGGTTCCCCTCCAAAAGAAAAAAGAAAAAAAATATGGAACGCTTCATGAATTTGCATGTCATTCATGCGCAGGGCCATGCTAATCTCTGTATCATTCCAACATTTAGTATATGTGCTGCCAAAGCAAGCACGTGGTAAAACTTTTAACAAATTGCAATTCCTTTTGATACCATGAAATGATTCACAGAGGAGAGAGATGTTGAGTATTGAATCATTGTAAGAAAGCCTTCATTTATCACAGTTCCCTTAGATGCCACAAAAAGATTCACAATGGTGAAAATCTTTATATATAAACAATGTAGGAAAACATTTGTTTCCAATTTTCTTCAGTGTTATAGTGATTCAGTGTTGGGAGACTTTGAGTGTTAAGTAATGTGGGAAAGCCTTCACTATCACTGTTTCTCTTCAAGTCCATGAAAGGTTTCATAGTGGAGAAAACCCTTAGGGTGGAAGACATGTGGGAGAGCCTCTGCCCTTTGGGTGAACACATGAAAATAGTATATCGGAGACAAACCATGTGGATGTAAACAGTATGTGGAAGCCTTTTCTTCTGGTTCCCTTTGAAAATATGTGAAAAGTAGTAATGGAGGGAATATCTAAATATACAATGTAAGTTGGGCCCCATTATCACAACATATTTACAGCAAACATGATGATGCATAATGAAGAAAACTCATTAATTTAGTCATTTAGTCAACTCAGTTCTAATACGAATATGAAAGAGGACACTATGGTAAGAAATTGAGATGTAGCAGTCTTTAGGCTCATATATACATATATACACACACAGGCTCATATATACATATATACACACATAGGCTCATATATATATACATAGGCTCATATATACATATACACACAGGCTCATATATACATATATACATACATAAGCTCATATATACATATATATACACGTAGGCTCATATATGCACACAGGCTCATATATACATATATACACACATAGGCTCATATATGCATACATAGGCTCATATATACATACACACACACATAGGCTCATATAAACACACAGGCTCATGTATAATATATACACACATAGGCTCATATATACATATATACACACATAGGTTCATATATACACACATAGGCTCATATATACATATTTATACACATAGGCTCATATATACATATATACACATAGGCTCATATATACATACATAGCTCATATATACATATATACACACATAGGCTCATATATACATATATACACACATAGGCTCATATATACATATATACACACATAGGTTCATATATACACACATAGGCTCATATATACATATTTATACACATAGGCTCATATATACATATATACACATAGGCTCATATATACACACATAGGCTCATATGTACATACATAGCTCATATATACACATATACACACATAGGCTCACATATACACACTGAGTCAGAACTGTGTAAATGTGAGAAGGAAACGTGTCTGTGCTCCTAATTTCATAGATTTGAAGAAAGCCTTTCTGTAGTGGAATAGCATCAACATAAGCAATAAAGAGAACAAACCGTGCAAAATAATTTGTATAGAATCTAAAAATAATATAGCTTGCAATAAGTGTTGCAACCACTTTTAATATGTGAGTCACTCATTTTTAAGGTACATCTCTGGACTATGCAATCTGATTTCATTCTTGAAAATAAATATTGAGATCAGGCAGTTCCACAAGTGGAATTCAAATGTCAAACACACTGAGAGACTTCATTTTATTTTTATTTTATTAAAGGGTATTAGATTGGCCTCTTGTGATAGGCACTTGCCATATATATACATATACTTTGTCTCTATAGATCAAATGATATTATAGTTAGCTTTAGTATTTGCTACTATTGGATCATAGTCTCTTCATAGAATATTCATATATATATCATACTTAAGAGTTTGTTAACTGCTTCATATACTGTATGAATTTGTATATTCTTTTAGTTGGGGTTTCTATTACTGCAATGAAACACCATGACCAAAAAGCAAGATGGGGAGAAAAGGGTTTATTCCCCTTAAACTTTCAAACTGCTGCTAATCATCAGAGGAAGTCAGGACAGAAACTCACACAAGGCAGAAACCTGGAGGCAGGAGCTGATGCAGAGCCCATGGAGAATGCTGCTTACTGGCTTGTTCCCCATGGCTTGCTCAGCCTGCTTCCCCAGGACCACCAGCCCAGGGCTGGTCCCACTCACAGTGGGCTGGGCCCTCCCCCACTGATCACTTATTGAAATAAAGCCTTAGGGCTGGATCTCATGGAGGCATCTCAACTGAGGCTCCTTCCTCTAGCTTGTAAAACCCAGCCAGTTCACATATGTTCACATATTACATCAAATTTACAAGGTTTTTAGAGAAAGAAAAGTGAATGGATGGGGAAATACTACATACAAATAGTGACTAAAAGAGAGTGGGAGTGGCTACAATAAAATCCAACAAAAGAGAATTTAAATAAAAAAGAAGAAACACACAAAAACATTCTATATCAACACAAACAAAGGCCAAAATATCAAGAAGGTATAGTAACTACATATTTTTACTTTTCTCTTGGAGACCATCCAATACTAAAATCTACAGAACTAAATACAGAAGCGGACCATCTAAGACCATATCACCCGGAATGCACCTGATTTTAGAGGCTATCAAACACCCAAGGAAGTAATCTTGGTCCTTCCTAAACTTTTCTAAGTATTTAACAACAGGATTACTGCAAAATTCGTTCTATAAGGAGAGTGTTACTTTGATACCAAAGGCAGACAAAGCTGTAAGGAAAAAAAAAGCTCAATAACCTTTATCAATATCGACACAAAAACCCACAATAAAATATTAGCCACCTGAATTTAGCAGCATAGTAGAAGGATTACGTGCTGTGAGTAAAGGGAAATTATTCATAGAAGGCAAAGATGGTTCGATACCATGACAGCAGCATGAAATAAGATTCCCCACTCCTATCATTCCTATTCGGCATAGTAGAAGTCTTCACCAGAGCAATTAAGAAAATAAAGAATAGAAAAAATAAAGATTTTTTTTGTAGTAGTTTGAAAGAAAACAATCCCTATAGGCTCATAGGGAGTGACACTATTAGAAGGCGTGGCCTTGTTGAAGTAGGTGTGGCCTTGTTGGAGGAAGTACCTTTCATCCACTTCCTGCCGCATGCCTAGCTGAGGTAGACCCTTCAGCTCCTCCTCCAGCACCACATCTGCATCCACAATGGACTGCACCTCTGAACCTGTAAGCCAGCCCCAATTAAATGTTTGCCCTTATAAGAGAGTCCGTGGTTCATGGTGTCTCTTCACAGCAATAAAACCATAAGACAATTGTGTTTTTAGAAAAATAGAAGAGAGTAGAAAGCAAAACCTCAAATTATCACTGTTTAGATGATATGATGCTTCATGTAAGACAAAAATACCCTAATGTTTACACAAAATTCCCTGTTCGAAATAAGAAATGAATTCTGTAAAGTACTAGGATTTAAAGTCGCACAGAATAAATTGCATATATACCCACCATAAAAAATGAAAAAAGTGACAAAAGCAATCCGATTTATAAGAGTATTAAAAATAAATAAAATAAATAAATAAATATTAAACATTTAGGAATTAACTTAGCCAAGGAGGTGGAACACTTGCACAATTAGAATTAGAAAACACTGAAGAAACAAATTAAGACATAAATAAGTAGAAATACCTCCCATGTTCATAGTTTGGAGAACAGTATTGCTAAGTCCCCTAGAGATCTGCTTGCCTCCCCAGCATGCTAGCGTTGCAAGCACGCGCCACTGTACTAGTTGGTTTCCGTGGTTTCTGTGATTAAACTCAGGTCCTCCCACTTGTAAAGCAAGCAAGCATCTTACCAACTAAGCCATTCTCCCAGCACTCGGCATTGCCAACTGAGAACGGTCGTTCTTTCACCACACAGAATAATTGTGGCGCTCTTCTCAAATGTCATTTGACTGTATACTTGGAATTTATCTCTGGGATTTATATCTTTTTTCAAATGTCCTAAGATCTGTCATTATGCCAGTACTATACTGTTTTGATTGCTCCTTAAAACCACAAATTCCTGGGGCTGGCAAGATGGCTCAGCGGGTAAGAGCACTAACTGCTCTTCCAAAGGTCATGAGTTCAGCAACCACATGGTGGCTCACAACCACCTGTAATGAGATTGGAAGCCCTCTTCTGGTCTGAAGACAGCTACAGTGAATTGAGCTGGGCCGGAGCAAGCGGGGCCAGCAGAAGGTCCTGAGTTCAATTCCCAGCACCCACACACATGATAGCTCACGGCCATCTGTACAGCTACAGTGTACTCATGCACATAAAATAAAATATAAAATAAAATAAATCTTTAAAACACACACACACAAATTCCTGAAATCCCAGTTATAGAAACAGGGGGGTCAGTCCTAAAATTCATATAGCATCTCAGTGAATCCTCGATAGCTATAACAATTCTGAAATAGAAAAGAAAACATGGAGGTCTTATTATCCTAATTTAAAACTTAGTACAATTTTATAGCAATCAAAACAGTATAGTACCTGCATAATGACAGATCTTAGGACATTTGAAAAAAGATATAAATCCCAGAGATAAATTCCAAGTATACAGTCAAATGACATTTGAGAAGAGCGCCACAATTATTCTGTGTGGTGAAAGAATGACCGTTCTCAGTAGGCAATGCCGAGTGCTGGGAGAATGGCTTAGTTGGTAAGATGCTTGCTTGCTTTACAAGTGGGAGGACCTGAGTTTAATCACAGAAACCACGGAAATCAACTAGTACAGTGGCGCATGCTTGCAACGCTAGCATGCTGGGGAGGTGGAGGCAAGCAGATCTCTAGGGGACTCTGCTCAGTCCGCCTGTCCTACTAGGCAAGGTCCAGTCTAGGATCCTGTCTCAAAAAGGAAAGGTAGATGACACCTGATGAATGGCATTGAAGGTAGTCCTCTGGCCTTCACACGCACATGCGTATACACACACACAGAAACACACACACACAGACACACGTGCACACACACATACACACAAACACACACACACACATGTACACGCACACATGCCCGCACGCACGCACACACGTGCGTGTTGGGGGGTAGTGTCTTAGGGTTTTACTACTGTGAAAAGACACCATGACGAAAGCAACTCTTATAAAGGACAACATTTAACTGAGGCTGGTTTACACAGCCATAGGTTTACACAGCACCATCATAGGAAGCATGGCAGCATCCAGGCAAGCACGGTGCTGGAGGAGCTGAGAGTTCCTTTGTCTTCACCCAAAGGAAGCCAGGAGCAGACTGTTTCCTAGCAACTAGGAGGACAAGTCTCAAAGCCCAACTCCACAGTGACACACCTACACCAACAAGGCCCCACCTCCTGGTAGTGCCACTCCCCACCACAGGGAGCAAATAGGAGGCTGGGACAAATGAAAGTCTTCATGCATACCTAGGAAGCTGGACCTCCATACAGCATGGTAAATAAGAGCTAACAAAAATCAAAGACCTGAATATGATATCTAAAAGCATAAAAGCAGTAGAAAGCACAGGCCCAGGGCTGCCCATCGTCGGAGGTGGTGAGCTCTTGGCTATGGCATCTGTGGCAGAGTTAACAACAGAAAATTGGACTTCATTGAAAAAAAATCTTAAAATTTAAACTTCAGAAGGCATTATCAACAGAGGGGAAAAAAGGAACAACATAGACCAGAAGAAAATATTTGAAAGCTGTATTGTTTGATAGAGGATTGAGATCCATAATATCTAATATATGCTACCACTCAAGGGGGAGACCGTGCTATGTGAAATAAGTAATTAGAAAAGAAAAACTACTAGATGTCCATTTATACAAAGACTTTAAGAGTCAAAGATCACAAAGACAGAAGTGTATTAAGTGTAGCCAAGAGCTAGAGGGACTGAGAAATGAGGAGTTATTATTTAGTGGTTATAGTTTTGATTTTTACAAGAAGAAAAACATTTAAGATGAGCAGTGGTTTGAGTTGCACATTACAAATGTATTTAATGTGACAGAATGTACTCTCAGATAGCTAAAATAGCAATTTTTATATGTATTTTAATACAATCAAAATGAGGAAATGTAATTCAGAACAGGCACACATCTGCTTAATGCCTGTCTCCCCACAACCCCTTCCTACGTACAATACCTCATGCCACACACCGACAGTTCCTGTCTCTGTGCAAACCCAGTACCCTTGTACCTGTTAGCAGCTTACACACCAGTCTCCCTTTTCATCTTGGACTGCATCTCTTCTCCCAGTCTTCAGATACCCCATTCCAGCCTCACTGACTGCCAGCAACTCATCAGGCTGGATATTTCCCCAATCCACTGATCTCCATTAGCTTTTCCTCAGCCTGGAGTGCTCTCCCCTAGATAGCCACAGGTCTCTCCCCCTCACCTTCTCAAAAGCTCATGGAGATATCATCTCTGGCAAAGGCTACTCTAATGGAATCTTGCCCATCCCACTCACCTAGAATTCCCAGCATGCTTTGCTTTGCTCTATCCTATTTTAGCAGTTCTTACTACCTTTGTTCTTACTGAATAATGTACTCATCAAATATATTTATAGTGTATCCCTTTCATGGGAATATAAACTCTTCTGGGGCAGGAACTTTTGTTTGATATCCCAACCATCTGGAATAAGTAGTCATGTAATCAATATTTGTTGAATGAAAGAATAAAATTTTTATTTAGGGTTGAATTGAAAACTTTTGACTCACTAGCCAAAAAGCTACATTCAGGGGCATCTGTGGAGCCAAATACTGTACCAAGCACCCTGCTATATACTCAGCTACCACTTCAATTACATTACACACACACACACACACACACACACACACATACACACACACACACACATGAGCAGGGATAGAAATAGGAAAGAGATTCAAATCGATATTAAGGACAATGTCATTGTCAGGTGGAGACTATAGTAGGGGGGAGGGTATTTTTGAACTGAGGATTATATGAATACATGTAGCTCCTGCATATGCCCCTGACATATTACCAGATGGCCCAGTGACTAGTTTGAAAAACATCACAGTCAGCTCCACCCCCTCCATTCATCTGACTGACTCACCTTGAATGAGTGGGGCTCTGGTTGTGTGCAAGGCTAAGAGAGGGGAAAGAGAAAAATTTACACTCCCCCTCTTGTGGATTTTTCCTGGCAGCCAAGATGATGAGATGGAAAATGGCAGACCAGTGGCTTCTGGGGAAATGTATCGCTGGGGTCAGAGGGATGTGGCGGTTCTGCTCCTACCTCAAGGGCAGTGCAGGTGGGTTTCTGAAATTGTTCCCAAGATCTGAAAGCTCTCAATATTTTAAGGGTGTCTAAATCCCAGATGGCAGTTATGTGTGTCTATGGAAAAATCTAGGCTATATTTAAGGGTGCAGTTTGGGCAAAAGCCTTGGGAAACTAGGATCCATGAGATTAGTTACAGTAAAAGTAATACAAGTCCCTTTCATTCATTTATATGACAGCATGTGCTAAGCATCTCTAAGTGTCAGCCACTGTGCTAGTCAGGTGGAATGCAGATACACCATAAGTTCCTTAAAGCTTCCTCCATGGCAGGAGGCAGATATAGAGCCTACAATGAGAGTGCGAAGCACTACTCCCTGATGTATTGCTTCTGGTTGTGTCAGGGTGCTGGGAGGCTAGCAGCTGGCCCAGGATGACACTCCAGCCCAGCACATTAAGTTTGGTCCAGGAACAGGTCCTAGTTTTAAGGATGAATCCCAGGGCCTCTTGGGAGGCAGTAAAGGAGAATTAGACAGACTATATCTTTCAGTTTACTATTTGGGTTGGCAGAGTTATTAAATAGTGAATGTGGTCTTTAGCACCTTTAGGCTGTAGCCCATCTGCAGGCTGGTCAGAACTCATGATCTAAGAAATATTCTTTTCCCTGAGGTCTTTCTCCTCGTCCCTTTCTTCTATTTGACAACACACAATACCCCATGATTTGTAATGTCATAATTTTCCCTAAAGCGACTTTGGTTTTTTTTTTTTTTTTTTTAAAGCAAAAGCAAAGAAAGACATAAAGGACCTTTTCCCATTAAGTCCCCTCTCTCTATGCTTCCCATCCTCACACACTGGGGACTTTCTGGAGACGCAGACTTAACTAGAAGTTAGCTAGCGAAGGTGTTTGGTGTAGCAGAGCATGTCTTGGGAGGAGCAGCTGCACCAAGATGTCATCCACCAAAGGGGCAAGACAAGTGTGCAGCTCTCGATCTCTCCTGTCTGACCTGTAGGTGAAGAGTTGCTGGATTTCTGGATCCTTGCTGAGAAGATTCTGAGCATAGATGAGACAGACGAGTATCTGAAAGACTACTACCTCTCCCTCCTGCTCATGCTCAAGGCCACCCACCTGCAGGAAGGTTCCAGAGTGGTGACTCTCTGCAACATGGACATCAGTAAGAACTGTAGGGCATGTGTGCAATGGAATGCTCTGTGGGATGTAGCCAACAACTCCATCTGGTAGCTGGACACCCATCTTTTGTTTTCCATGCTGTTACCTTCTCCTTCAGCCTGCTGTCAGGGATGCAAATGGAAACCATTGCCTATAAAACAGAGAAAGGATGAAGGAGACCAGCCACGATTAGGATGGTGCTTATGTTTTCCCGAGATACAGTTGGCCAGTGCAGGTTGGCTGGAAGGAGAGAATAAGAAGTGAGACGAGAGAGCCGGGGAGTAACTGTATCTTCTGAGTCTCCATAACTTTGTTATGTTTTTATGTAAATGAAATTCTCTAGAGCAAACAGCTGGACTTGGACTTGTGACCTTTGCAAGCAAAGAATGTTTTTAATTTTGAAAGAGTTCAACAAACTATTTGTGGTTTCACAAAGCTTAAAATAGTTACTGTTTGGCCTACTATCTGAGACAGTGTCTAAATTATTTTTCTGTGCTATCCGGTTCGTTCTTGATAGTGTGATTGAATAATGAAGAGGCACTTTGAACCCAATACCACTGTGTTCCAGAAGATAGGCTGTTTGAGCTATTCTTCTCATTCCAAACAATAATTAGGAATTGATGACATTATCCGGGTGTAGGTGCTTGCGCCTGTAATCTTAGCACTTGGGAGGTAGAGTCACTCAAGGTTCAGGAATTTAAGGGCGTCTTGACTACATTGTAAGAGTACCCCAGGTTATATGAGACCCTTTAAAAAAAACTGATGAGATTAAACCCAGAGCTAGCAATGGCTGGCTATTATCTGAAGGATTTGACTCCTTGGAATTATCCATCACAAATGCTTCAGCTACTGTTTAGAATTATGAGTCCCATTCACTTGTGTATAATCTCATTTTTATCACATTTTCTTGTATCTTTTGCTTTTGTTTACAATACTTTCTAAAATGTGTTCAAGAAATCCCACAAAATGTGTTGTCTCTACAGGGAAGACAACAGTAATGAGAGAAAAGTAGCTACTGTGTATCAAGTAGACAGACATCAAAGACCTGCCACTATGCTCTACCTGCTCCTATGCTAGGATTGCACCCCGAAGTAGCAACATGCTATATACAAAGACATTCAGAAAACCTCCCAATCCCCTCTCTCCATCATGGCCTTCACTACTATGTTCTCACCCTTTATCTCTGTCTCTATTCTTTCAGAGTCCCTCTTGAACCTCTCTATCTGGCATCCCAACCAGTCTACTACCAGAAGGGAGATCCTGAGCCACATGCAGAGAGTGGCTCTGTTCAAAATCCAGAGCTACTGGCTCCCCAACTTTTACACCCATGCCAAGATGACAATGGCCAATGAGGAAGCATGTCATGGTCTGATGCAGGAATATGAGACTCGCTTGTGCAGTGTTTGCTGCACGCATGCAGGAGGGCTTCCTCTAAATATGAGCATCAAGAAATCCCACCGCTTTCAAAAGAAGTACTCAAGCAAGAAGGCCAAGAAAAAGATGTGGCATTTGAATGATCCTATCTTATGGCCTCTGGAAACAGACACCAAACCAGAAGTTTCCACTAAGGCCCAAGAAGAAATGAGTCTTCCAGAAAGGGTAGTTTTACAAAAGCCTTCCCTGGGAGAAGATTCTTCAAAGGAGACAATAATCCATTTCCTGTGCAAGGATTTGCAGAATGCCAAGAAACCCATTGTGAAGAGGAAATCCAAAATCCAACTGCACATGGAAGGCTTCCTTGATACAACATTCCCTAACCACCTGAGATCGGCCACTCCCATTATTAACCATGCTGCCCCACTCGTAGTCAAGAAGTCTCTCAGACGAAGCCTCTCCTTTGGATACACTCACTGGGCCCTGTGTGCTGATGCCTGTGCAGGGAGTCCCTTCAGGTTTCACCTGAAGAAGATGAATTTGAAGGTAGAGGTCCAACTCCTAGACCTTTGGCAGGACCTACAGTACTTCATCAATGTTCTGATGAATAGTAGACAGAACGGGAATGCACTCTTTCGCCATGTGCTTGGTAATCGAATCTGTGAGCTCTACCTGAGTGAGCAGATCGGGCCGCCCTTACCACTCAAACCTCAGACCCTCCAGGGTCTGAAGAAGCTTCTGCCATCTGGGGAGGTGAACCCCTGGATCCCCAAAGCCCAGAAGGAGATCTGCAAGGTAGGTTGTGTCTCAATGAGTTAGCATCTGACAAATTAGGTCAAGACCAATCAAAAATGGCATCTTATCAGCTGTACTCACTTTGTTAAAGGTAGAATTATCCACACAAACCATCCTACACTGAGGACCTGGTTAGTATTCTCAGTAAAAATTCTTTGTGATTTCTTGAAAGAATCAAACTCCAAGGTAGAATGAGTAGATGTGTGGTCAATATCCACCTCCCATTCTGTGTCGCTCCTTATGAAGCCTTCCCAAACCACAAAACTCAGGGTATGTCACTGAAGGAAGTCTTAAGGACACTGCACTAGACATTGGGAAGTAGAGTCCCCTCATTCTAAGTTTATTTCTTGTCTTAGTTAGGGTTTTACTGCTGTGAACAGATACCATGGCCAAGGCAACGTTATAAGGACAATATTTAATTGGGGCTGGCTTACAGGTTCAGAGGTTCCATCCATTATCATCAAGGTGGGAGCATGGCAGCATCCAGGCAGGCATGGTGCAGGAGGAGCTGAGAGTTCTACATCTTCATCTGAAGACTGCTAGTGGAAGACTGGCTTCCAGGCAGCTAGAGTGAGGGTGTTAAAGCCCACACCCACAGTGACACAGCTACTCCAACAAGGCCACACCTCCAAACAGTGCAATTCCCTGGGCCAAGCATATTCAAACCATGACATTTCTGTTGCTGTAATAAAATACCTAGACAGAAGGTACCGCGGGCCGGCCAGTCTGGGCCTCCCTCAACCCTTGGGGAACAGGGTCCTAGTCAGGTCGACAAGGCATTGGCGAAGAAAAAAACAGACACAACACATGGAAGTGCGGAATCTGAATGTATTTCTCAAAAACTGTGTCAGACTTTTACAGTCATTATAAAAGAGAAAAGAAAAATCTGGCAGCTCAGTGGTCAGGGTACATCTGAGGCCATCTAAAACACACTGTGTCTAAAGCAGCCACCTCTTCTGGACAGGCGCTGCACCCTACCCTGACCCGGGGGCCCGAGTACTTTGGGCCCAGGGGGCTACAGACCACATGAGGCTTGAAGCTCAAAGCTCGAATGCTCTGCTGCTGACTGACAGACACTCACACACACTCTCAGCTCAAGGAAGGTCCCTCCCATCCTTAAGAAAAAAAAAATGCCCACTATGCTAATCTTCTGGGCTAGTAAAGGCATGTCCCAGGGGTCCCATTCTTGCTAACTCCTAGGAGTGGCTCAGCTGCCCTACACTGAAAATGAGGATTCTACTTGACCTTGCCCTGGGATAATCAACTCCCACTTTGTAAACTTCAAAGCCCTACCCCCTTTGCTATCTCCCTAATGCTGAAGGCAATTAGTCTGGATGGGTAACATTCTTTATGAAATTCCAAGCCAGGGTTTGGCTAAGATGTTGGAACACTGGTAAAGGTCAGAGAGCCATGTCCAATTTTGTTTAGCTGTAATAAATCATATCTTGGTGGGCACCAAGCACTCGAGTTCGCAAGGACATATCTGGGCTACCTCTGAGTTGGGGATGCCACGAATGAATTCCAAGAGACTGGCTTCCTTTGAAGCTTTTGCCTCCGGTCTGTGGCCAAGCTTTTGGGCTTGTCACAAGACTTCATTGGAGTGGGCGTGGCAAGAAGGCAGTATAGGAGGGCAATGTTTGGCTTACAGTTTTAGGTTGCAGTTCATTATTTCAGGAAAGTCAAAGTGGGAACTTTTAAGCCTCACATCCACGGTCAGGAGCGAAAGAGAATGAATGTAGCATGCTGTCTGCTCTCAGGAGCTGCCTGCCTGCTCTCTCTCAGGAGCTGCTTGCCTGCCTGCTCTCAGGAGCTGCCTGCCTGCTCTCAGGAGCTGCCTGCCTGCTCTCTCTCAGGAGCTGCCTGCCTGCCTGCTCTCAGGAGCTGCCTGCCTGCTCTCTCTCAGGAGCTGCCTGCTTGCTCTCAGGAGCTGCCTGCCTGCTTGCTCTCAGGAGCTGCCTGCCTGCTCTCAGGAGCTGCCTGCCTGCTTGCTCTCAGGAGCTTTATTCACTTATAGTTAGTCCAAAGGATCCTACTCCCAGAACTTATTCTTTGACCAGACTCAGAGCTTACAAACAGAACCACTCTTGATAGCTAACTGCTTCACTTGTGCCCTGTCTCCATATTCCAAGGCTGAAATTACAGGTTGCCTGCCACACATTCCTGGCATTGGTGTGGGCTTTTGAGATCCAGATGCTGGTCCTCTTGATTGCAGCAGCAAGCTCTGTAACCACTAAACCATTTCCCTAGCTTCCTTGTCTTAGAATTTCAATTGCTGTAAAGAGACACCATGGCTAAGGCAACTCTTACAAAGGACAACATTTAATCAGAGCTGGCTTACAGGTTCAGAGATGCAGTTCATGACAGGAAGCATGGCAGCATCCAGGCAGGCATGGTGCTGGAGGAGCTGAGAGTTCTACAATCTTGATCTGACTGCAGCCAGGAGAAAACTAGCTCTCAGGCAGCTAGGAGGAAGGTCTTTCAAAGCCCACCCTTCCAGTGACACACTTCCTCCAACAAGGAAGGCCACACTTCCTAATATCGCCACTCCCTGGCCCAAGGGTATTCAAACCTCCACACTCCTTTACAGAGTCCATCAGACCATTTTTCAAAACCCCATTGGCACCTCATTGTAAAATAATGCCCACATCACTGAGCCCCCTCATAGTCGTTGAACCCCCTCATAGAGAGTGCTAACCATCTGTTGCCATGCCTCCATCTCCCTGGGTTGTCTTTTTTTTAAAAGATTTATTTATTTATTTTATGTATATCAGTACACACTACAAATAGTTGTGAGCCTTCATCTAGTTGTTGGGAATTGACTTTTAGGACCTCTGCTTGCTCCACTCACTCCCATAGACCCTGCTCGCTGTGGCCCAAAGATTTATTTATTATTATAAATAAGTACACTGTAACTGTCTTACACTGTAGCCATCTTCAGACACACCAGAAGAGGGCATCAGATCTCATTATGGGTGGTTGTGAGCC
>NW_022196891.1:50892249-50910392 GCF_008632895.1 Mastomys coucha | reverse complement strand
GGTCTTCTTTAGAAGAGAAATATTTCAGAGATTACTGATCATCATCCAACAACCCCTTTCTTCCCATCCTTGCCGTTGCCTAAGCATCTCCTATGGCTTGGAACGCCTTCTTCTCAGGTTTCCTCTGGCAAACTCCTACTTATCCTGGAAGGTGCAAACTTGAGTTTACATTTTCTTTTCTTTCTTTTTCTTTTTTTCTTTGTAAGTATAGAATGGAGTTTATTCAGGGCCTGGGGAGGGGAGTTGAGAGGGTAATAGAGACAGAGAAAGGCAGAGAGAGAGAGAGAGTAGAGAAGTAGAGGATGGGGAGTGAGGGGGAAGGGATAAGAGGACAGAGCAAGAGCAAGAAAGCAAGAGAGCTACATTTTCTTGTCTTTAGAAATTCCTCTTGGGTTTTCCTGACTCAATCAGACCAACATTTTCCTTCTCTCTCTTCCCAGAGAACTCTGTCTTCATGTCTATTGCACTTATAACACATATAGCAACTGCCACTCATCCTACTGGAAGCCGAGCTCCTTGGAACAAGTCTGGGGTCAGCAATGCCTGGCACATGGGAGGCACATAGGAAATATTTGTCAAGTAAAGAAAGAATGTGGGTAAATAAATTCAGCTTAGGTTTGGCTTGCCCTAATGTATGACACAGCACTTAAAATCAGGAGAGACCTCCAATTCAAGGTGTGAGAGCAGAGTTGGTTGGATTTTAAAGCCATTTTGAGAATTGAAGACACAGCTTTGGGAAGACACAGTGCTCTGAGTTACGATGTCCTTTCAACACAGATGTATTACCATTTTCTGATGCTTACAGAGAGGCTATGAAAGCTGCTATATTTTTAAAAAATGAAGGGCTGCCTACTGGATGTTGTGGTTCATGTTTGCCACCTCACTAGATCTCCCACTGTGAGAAGCCTCTGCAGTCTGCCCTACTGTGTGGGGTGGCCACAAGCTAGAAGGAAGCAGCCCACTGAGGGCCCCATCTCATAATGTTCCCCCTGTGCTTGGATTTCAGGTGCTCAGCCCCTGGTATGATGAATTCCTGGTGGAAGAGGATTACTGGTTTCTCGTTTTCACAGTAGGAGGGACTTTGGGTTGTGGCAGATTCGGGAGGGAAGGGGAAATATTTCTGCTTTAGAGGCTTAGAGTAAATGAAATTAAGACTTCTTCCTGCGGGCAAGTGGAACTGGACATGATCCCTGTTGCTCTCAAAAATATAAACCTAAAGGGTTAGAGGATTGGCTCAGAGGCTCAGAATGCTTGCTGTACTTCCAGAGGGCTCAAGTTCCTCAAACTCACTTTGGATGGCCCATAACTGTGTGTAACTCCAGCTTTGAAGTTTCCTATGCCTTTTTCTGGCCTCTGCACCCACACACTCACACACATATACACACAGAGGTGGGAGGGAGAGAAATACAATACTTTAAATATATATATATATATACATATATATATATATATATATATACATATCAAGGAAAGAGACTGAATACATATCTAACTCTAAGGAAGTTATATTAATGTAGAATGCTGAGAGAAAATGAGTTGGATTCGGGGGGGCTCATGGCATATAAAGGGACGATAGCTCTAAAGAGTATCAGGCAAGGTTGTGTTGCCAGGGTACATGGACGACTGAGTTGCCACAAATCTCTTGCTTCCGGCTGACACCTGCATCCGTTATTGTCTCTCCTACTCTCAATTCCTCCCAGACTCAAACACGGTTCGTCAAAGCCCGGTGGCATAAAAAAGAAGCCATCAGCAAAGAAGAGCACATCCTTCTTTATAAGAGGCTTCAGGAATCTCTGGTGCTAAGCCAGGCCCTGGGTAGCATGCAAGAAATAGATTCTATGCAGTGGCAAAGAGTGGCTACGGAGAACCTGCGGCAGGGGGGGTCTCTTGAGGTAGAACTGACTACTCCAGTGTTCCTACAAGGTAAGGGCAGTCACTAATTTCTCTTTAAATCATGACATCTAGGGAGCTAAAGAATATAAAACTTATTTTATCATCAATTGTTTCTTTTGAATCACTACTGTACACTGCAAAGATGATCTCATTTGTTCTTCAAAATAACATATCAAAAAAAGCTCGAAATAACTAATAACCAAGGCTCAAGGTCACCCTCCAAGGTCACCCTGGAAATGACCATCAAGATCTAAACCCAGGCAACCGACTGTTATTGCTACTGGCTCTGGAAGCCGGGACACTGAGGTTGGAAAACTTTTGCCTACCAAAGCATCACAGAAGTTAGCACTGGACACTCTATGCCATGCATCTGATGTCCCCTAGAGTCAGGTCCAAGGAGCAGTCTCTAAGTTTGCCTCAGGTTTTCTTGCAGACTCCAGCCATGTGGCCATATTGCCTGATCTGGAGGGTTCCACATGAACTCTACATAAGCAGATATACTTCTAAACCCAAGAACTCTACACCAGTGGGGTGAGATGCCACTTTCTTCTTCTGCTGTCCAGAGCATACCACTTCCCTTGCTGTCATGGTTTTATTGCCACACCACATTGTGCCTGGGAAGCTGCTCCTCAGTGCACTGCATGTTACTAGAATTAATATATGGCTGCTTCTAGAAAAAGAAAAGAAACCCCACTTCCAGAAATCAAGGATTCACACTTACCGGTGGTATCTTTGAGGTATGAGTCATTCCACAGCAGGGTAAGGGGAAAGAATCACATCAAAAACTACAAGCTTTGCACATATTCTACGGTAGAAATGGATGCTATGATAAGGGAGAAAAAGGGAATAAGAGGCTTAAAACAGTGAAACCAGAAGCACTGAGGATGAGAGACAAAGGCACTTGCAGTTGGGTATGAGATGGCTAATGACTTGATAAGGGGTAGATGGGTAGTGATGGGAGATGGACTGGCTAGTTTCCAAGAGAACTTTTCTCATTGGGAGATCCATGCTAGGCACTGTTGCTTATTACACAGTCCTGCTTCGAACACACTGTTTCTAATGGATCTGATTGCAATAGACTAAGCTGTAAGGGTAGACCCTAAGGGACCTGCTCCCATCTCAGGAAAGACCCCAGACCATTCTATACACAAAGAGATTACCAAGAAAGTGCAGCTACTTCTTGGTAGCTGTGAGAACAAAGAGAGGTTAGAATGTTAACAACCTTTGGACTCACTGGCCAGTAACCAATGCCCAGTAGACAGCCAGGGTCAACAGGCTCTAATGAAGCCAGAGGTCTCAGTATAATCAATAGCTTTGACCTTTTTTGTGAGTTCATTTCAGAACTAGCTGATCATATACCAGGACAGTACAGGGCTTTTGAGAAGGCCGTAGGGTTCTGACTCTTGGACATCAAGGCACAGCTGTGAGTTGCAGAAGAGCAGAGAACAGAGTCCGGGTCTCACACGCTGGGGACAGAGTCTAGCCTGGGTTAAGGGGGCAGGTGGTGGGGTGGAAGAGAAGCTCTTCTGCTTATCCTATTGGTGATTGTCCTTAGCTTGGCAGAGGTAGCCTGGGAGTGCAGAGAGGCCTTCTACAGGAGATATAGCTGCAGTTCTGTAGGCAAATGCCTTCTAGACATTCCCCATGGAGGTGGTAGATGAAACAGTTCTAAACTGTTTATTAACTCTTCATGGCAGAAAATGGATGCATACCTAACTGTACCCACTTCTCAGGGTGGACCTGAGATTAAATACCTTCTGCAGGGAGGGATGTCTGGGAAGTGGAACTTATTGGCTAAGCCCTGGGGCCTTCTAGGTACCTCATTAGCATGGAGAACTCTGTTCTACACCTACGTGACCACAGGTCACATTTCCTTATGTGAAGAGTGCTGCACGTGTTCCAGGCCAGGAGTCTGGCAGGGAGCAGGGAGTTGCCTAAGTCCCAGGTGTGTGCTCACCCAGTCTCTGGGTCTTAACCTGCTCTACCTTACCAAACTTTCTGATATGGTTTTATCGTCCAGCACTCCCCCATGCTTGAGGTTCCTTTCTCACTCTTAGAAGTTCCACTCATTCTTTTTCAATGATTTATCTTCTTTTAATAATCCTAATAATGCTTTATTCTAGCCAGGTGGTAGTGGTGCACACCTTCAATCCCAGCACTCAGGAGGCAGAGTAGGCAGATCTCTGTGAGTTCGAGGCCAGCCTGGTCTATGGAGAAAGTTCCAGGACAGCCAGGGATATGCAGAGAAACCCTGTCTCAAAAAGCCTTACTCTGCTTTTCTTCTCCTCTTCCTCCTCCTCCTTCTCTTCCTTTTCCTCCTCCTACTCTCCTCCTCCTCTTCCTTTTCTTCCTCCTCTACCTCTTCCTCCTCCTCCTCCTTCTCCTCCTTTTCTTCCTCCTCCTTCTCCTTCTCAGAGTCTGTGTCTTTAGTATTCGTTGTCATGAAACAATGAGCCATCAAAACAGGTTGAACTTGGATGACTGTCCAGTACCAAGCGTGTTAGATCCTTGGATCATACAAAACTGGACCATTTCCTGTCATCCAACATCACCCTAGTCTACAAGCTGCTAGTTCTGAAACTAATTCACAAAAAGTCAAAGCCCAAAACAAAAAACACCCTAATATTATTTGTCATGTATGTAAAAAAAGTAAAGCAAAAGCAGAATATTTGATATTCACTTGCATCTCCTGTTTTCAAGAGACGATTGTTTCAAAGGGATTAAAAACCATTCAGATGAGTAAGTTACTGCTTATACTGAATTAACAATAGTTCCTTCAACACCGTATTTCTGTACTAGCAGAGAAGGGGAAATCTATCCAAGTCTAGAGTGGAGGGGAGTCTATGTTTCCTTGGTTCTCATTTAACTTAGAAAATGTGTGTTCTGGCCTCCGCCGCTCTCTCTCACGCCAGCGCCGCTGCCGAGCTCCAGCCGAAGCAGAAGGGGGGTAAGTAAGGAGGTGCCCATACCATGGCTCGTACAAAGCAGACTGCCCGCAAATCCACCGGTGGTAAAGCACCCAGGAAACAACTGGCTACAAAAGCTGCTCGCAAGAGTGCGCCCTCTACTGGAGGGGTGAAGAAACCTCATCGTTACAGGTCTGGTACTGTGGCACTCCTGTGAAATCAGACGCTATCAGAAGTCTACTGAACTTCTGATTCGCAAGCTCCCCTTTCAGCGTCTGGGGCGAGAAATTGCTCAGGACTTCAAACAGATCTGCGCTTCCAGAGTGCAGCTATTGGTGCTTTGCAGGAGGCAAGTGAGGCCTATCTGGTTGGCCTTTTTGAAGATACCAACCTGTGTGCTATCCATGCCAAACGTGTAACAATTATGCCAAAAGATATCCAGCTAGCACGCCGCATACGCGGAGAACGTGCTTAAAAGTCCACTATGAGGGGAAACATTTCATTCTCAAAAAAATTTTTTTTTCCTCTTCTTCCTGTTATCAGTAGTTCTGAATGTTAGATATTTTTTCCATGGGGTCAAAGGTACCTAAGTATATGATTGCGAGTGGAAACATAGGGGACAGAATCAGGTATTGGCAGTTTCTCCACGTTCATTTGTGTGTGAATTTTTAATATAAATGCAAGATGTAAAGCATTAATGCAAGCAAAATGTTTCAGTGAACACATTTCAACAGTTCTACTTTATAACAATTATAAATAAACCTGTTAAAATTTTCTGAACAATGCCAGCATTTAGATTTTTTTAAAATAAGTAAATTTCTTATTGACGGCAACTAAATGGTGTTTGTAGCATTTTTATCATACAGTAGATTCCATCCATTCACTATACTTTTCTAACTGAGTTGTCCTACATGCAAGTACATGTTTTTAATGTTGTCTGTCTTCTGTGCTGTTCCTGTAAGTTTGCTATTAAAATACATTAAACTATAAAAAAAAAAAAAGAAAATGTGTGTTCTTTAAACATTTCTTTCTGGTTCAGATAGTATTTCAAAGGCAATGTCTTCAAAGAAAGTCCTGGATATTTGACCTTAGAATGGACAGCTCAATTCTGTCTCTGTTTTTCCTTCCCAGATTTAAGTAAAATGTCCTTTAAGGATCTCTCCTTTAAGAATCCAAAGTTGGCCATAGAAAAAATGAGTGAAGACTACAAAATATACTGTGAAAGGGTACCTCCAAAAGGCAAGTATTTAAGGTTAGAGGTAAAGCAAGTGTGTTTTCTAAATCTAAGAATTCCCAGATTCCAGAGGCCTAAGCCAAAAGAGGAACCCTTCCTTGTTTGCAAGGAGATAATACTAATGCAAATAAAAGGCAATTCTAAATCATTGAAGATGACAACAATTAAGATAATTCATTTCTTCTTCATTATCTAATAGACATTTTAAATAATGTGTCTTCGTCTTCTGCCAAGTTTCCTGGAGTCAAAGATTTTTGTTGTTGTTGTTTCCTTTCGGAGTCAGAGATTCGTGGAAGAATGTTAGTATGGATTCTTGGAGTGAGCAAAGCATCCAGGCTTTCAGTTCTCAGAAGAACTCTCCAGACACCAGGAGAAACTCAGAAGTTACAATGGCTTTTAGAATTGTCCCTCTAAAGGGAAGGTACCTGGGCTTTTGTACTGTCATCTTGACCCAGATGAAATGTGTTTGCCTCTGGGGCAGGGGGTACAGGTACAACTTTCTGTTAGGTCATTCCGTTTCCTCTGGTTCAGGTACCAGAGGGAGCAGAGAGAGCTATCAGTAGTCCATACTGCTGGGACAATAAGTGCAGCCCCCACTATGCCCACTTGCTTCTAATGGAGAGCCCATCGTATCTCGCAGCAGTATCTCCAGAGATTCGTTTGGCATCTTGGAGAACTTAGTCTAGGAAGGAAATCACACCACTGCAATGTATATGGAGAGGAAGACTTCTTTCCTCCCTCTGCTCCCTGTGCTGGGATCCTCTCCCACTCAGCCGGCAACTCTGTTGGTCTTGGGAAGTCTACCAGACAGGGCAGAGTGATCTAGACTCTCATCCCTAGACTCTCGTCCCTGATGTATATGAGATTCACATTGTCATGAGTTCTCTGGTTATGGCTGCTTCCTTCACTTGACAATGTATCCTAACATTGGGCAGAGGAATACCAAAGAGAGGCAAGAACACTGTTGCTTTACCCTAATATCCCTGAGTGTTGGGCTTCTTCTAGTTTTCTTCTTTTTCAAATTTATTCTTCCCTTCTCTGGTAATGAAAAACCTCATTCCTATTGTCTTGAATTCAATATTTTTGATTACTCTGTCATGAGGGTAATCTGTCTTCACCACCATCCCTTCGTCTCGCACATGCCTTTCCTTCCTCTCCTGAGGGTAATCTGTCTTCACCACCATCCCTCCATCTCACACATGCCTTTCCTTCCTCTCCTGGTCGGCAGTGCTTGACAACTCCTTTCTTTTGCTAGAATTCCATGGCCACATTCAGGCTCATCCTTTAAGGGAAAACATTCTTCATCCTGCTCTCTCAAACCGACCTGAATCAGCAGGAATAAGGACTCAAACTACAAGGCACCGAGTGGGAGGACAGGAATGAAGAATTTAAAAAAAGATTAGAAATGAAGACAAAAGAACTAGCTGGGACCCCGAGGCCTTGCATAAGATGATGACTTATGCCAATCAAATTTGTTTGCAGGGGTAAAAAAATCTGACAATATTAGCAAAGAGAATGCTGGATACCTCAAACACAACTGCCTGAGGACTGATAATCACAGTCCATGAGGAAGAATTGGGTCCCCAGAAACCACAGCTTTGGATCCTACAAGGCACTGCCTTCCAGCTTAAGACTAGTCATTGTCTTTCATGAGGGCCTCTGAGAAAGTCTGAGGTCTGTCTGGATCTCCACATCTAACAATTTATGTTAGAGCATCACTACATGTAGTCACTCTTCCTGCCACCGAGGCACTGGCAACCACCCTCAACCTGGCTCTCCCTTCATGGGGATGTGTCCCTCGTTCTTGGTAGGGACTTGCCTAGTCCTTGTATGGGTTCTCTCCTCATCTTGCTTGGTCTTTCTTATACCACATGTGATGACTCCTTAACATGGATGTCATGGTTTGTATATGCTTGACTCAGGGAGTGGCACTGTTTGGAGGTGTGGCCTTGTTGGAGTAGCTCTGTCACTGTGGGCGTGGGCTTTAAGACCCTATCCTTAGCTGCCTGGAAGCCAGTATTCTGCTAGCATTCTTCAGATGAAGATGTAGAATTCATAGCTCCTTTTGCACCATGCCTGCCTGGATGCTGCCATGTTCCCATCTTGATGATAAAGGAATGAACCTCTGAACCTGTAAGCCAGCTCTATAATGTTGTAAATGTTGTCCTTATAAGAGTTGCTTTGGTCATGGTGTCTGTTCACAGAAGTAAAACCCTAAGATAATGGATAACCTCAGTTTGCTCAGGTTCTGACATCCCATGCAGGCCCACATCTTAGGGGAATTATCACTTCCATTCTACCTAAGCTTCTTGGTTTAGGCAGATTGTTGGTCCACATCAGCTTGCTTTCCTTCCTTTAATGTGGACATTCCTTCTCACCCCACTTGGACTCCTTACACCAGGCCAGCCTTTAAGATGTTGTTCTCTTTCTGCTTTGGTTCTGAATTCTCTAGCTAAGTGGCCCTTCTCCCTATGGATCCTCTGTTCACCATAGTTGGGCTTCTGAGCTCAGTGAAAGGAAGCCTCCTATAGGGAAATTATTCTTACTCTGCCCAGGATCTAGTACTCTGGATCACTGTGGTTCATTCCTCCTTTTGGTATTAGCATTTATCTACCTTGTTCTTGATTTTACTCCTAATGATTTTATGATTTAATTGTTAAGAATATGAAGCCAGGGCTAGAGAGATGGCTGAGGGGTTAAGAGCTCATGCTGCTCTTGCAGAGGAGCTAGATTCCATTCCCAGCACCCGTGTGACCTCTTACAACTCTAACTCTAGTTCTAGAGGATCTGATACTCTCTTCTGGCTCCCATGGGTACTGCACATACCTGGTGCACATATATCCATTCAGGCAAAACATTCAATTGCAGACATAAAAATCAATAAATCATTTTTTAAAATAATAAAAAGCCATAACTTAAGTTTTTAGAGTTTCTTTAAGAGTTTGACTGGCATATGTGATTATTTTAGGATATAGTATTTGTTCTGAATTTATCTAGGTAACTTCATACTCTCACAGCACTCCTTAGACCAAAGAAGTGATAAGGTTAGCCTGTTGATTTCCAAACAATCCCATGACAAGTAAACATTTTGGGGGCTGGTGAAATGACTTTTGTATAGATCTCTGTGTCCAGTAGACCCACTGAACTGGAGATCATCCAGGACTCCATCGAAATCCTCCCTCTGGTATCCAGGCAACAGTGCTGACTGGATCTCACTCTTCTACACGTGGCAAGTTTCCTTTCCAGCTGTCATGATAAAATGTCTGACAGAAGCCATGCAGAAGGGAAAGGATTTATTTGGCTTTTAGTCCAGGCAGAACCAAAGTAGGAACTTGAGGAACGAGCCATGTCCACAGCCAGAGAGGAAAGAACCTTCCTCTTTGTTTAGTGAAAGGATGTCCAGTTCCTTAAGCTTCTCTCATTTACAAAATTGCCAGTTATCTTAAGAAAAATATAGTGTGGGAAATTTTTCTATTTTTCAAGTCCTGAACTTTATGCCTACTGTGACTTAGACACTGAAAATTATTGTTTCAACATGTTCTCCCCGTGTTTAACATCTTTTTCTTATCTCCATGTTTTAACTGAATTCTCATTTGTGGTTTATTTGTGACTTTGAAATATGTTTTGTTTTAATCCACCATTGTTTAAGTGTTTAGCCTTAGGAAAGACTGCTGCTCCTACAGCTTGATGGGTTTTCTCCCTCTTTTATATTAAGTCTTCTACATCTTGGATTTCATTTTTCAATCAATTCAGTTACATTTATTTAGAACCAATGTACATACCTGTTTTTAATACTTTTTGTATGCCACCTATCACAGAAATATTTTCAAGTCACGCAAAAATACTCTGCATATGCACATCCTATTCACTATGCATCTTAAGCCATTGACTCTATAACTACATCATGTTCTGGTTTTGAACAGTGAGATGACTCTATGTCTGCCCTTGATGATCTTATAGCCAGTGTTTCTTTCCTATAAAATTAGGGAGGTAGCCAAGCTTAGCCTCAAACTCACTTTATAACCAACAATGATGTTGAACTTTAGATCTCCTGCTTCCACTTTGGAAATACTAGAATTGCAGGCAAGGACATCATATTGTACAAAGGATTGAACCCAGGGTTTCATGAGTACTAGGTAAGCACTCTGTCAACTAAACAACATCCCAAACCCTCAAAGAGTTGTTTGGTTTTTTTTTTAAGATTTATTTATTTAGTATATATATATGTACACTGTAGCTGTCTTCAGACACATCAGAAGAGGGTGTCAGATCCCATTACAGATAGTTGTGAGCCACCTTGTGGTTGCTGGGATTTGAACTCAGGACCTCTGGAAGAACAGTCAGTGCTCTTTACCACTGAGCCATCTCTCCAGCCCCCTCAAAGAGTTTTGATAATGAGATCCATGGAATCTATTATTTTTTTCAAAAGTGTTTAAGTACATTTCTTCAAATAATTGGTCTAAAGTACATCACAGAGCAAGGCACCTATTCTGAGTTATGTATAGATTGTCAGAATACCATTGCAATGGAAACCACATCCATAGAAAGAAAATGGTTTTAGTTAAAGCAAGAAGTCAAGTGGAGTTGCTTTAAGATGAGGTCATTAGTCTTAAGGTCAATGACTACAAAGTAAAATCTTCAAGTGGCAAGTAGAAGTGCTTCCAAGAAACCAGCCAAAGACAGGACACCAGATGCAATGTGGCTGGATGCAAGAATTAGATTGGAAGGTAGGTAGCATCTCATCTTCAGTAAGGTAGAGCGACTGTGCCTTACTGTCCCTTACTGAAAGTACAGTGGGCTTGGTCCCTGCAGTCTCTCAGGAAGATGGGCTTTAGGCATAATGGCCAGTATCTCCAAGAAAGGTGGCCTCTGGCCTGACGGCCAGTGTCTCTAAGGAAGGTGAGCTCTAGGCCTGATGGCTAATGTGCATTGTTAACACACCTTGACCTGATGTCAGTGTCCAGGTGTCCAATGGGCTGACACAGTAGTTGTGAGTGATGCCTAAAAAAATGTCCCTTCTCATTATCTCTGTATAAAATATTGCTACCTAACTTTGTGGTCTTTCTCAGCTTTTACAGTGGAAATTGTCAAGCAACCAAAGTTCTACTCACAAAGGAAAGTATCCGTTGTCAAAAAACCTGTCATAAGGAAACCTTCCATGAGACCAAGGTAAGATGGCGGATCTGGCTACAGCAGTGTCTCTAGGCATAGACTTCATTTCTGTGTGGAGGTTCCCAAATCTTTTTCTATAGATCATATGCATATGAACAAGACACTCTACATGTTAAGTTGTTTGTTTTATAAAATACTGTAAAATATTTATTACAAAATAACTTCTTCAAACTTAAACTATAACAGACCAACCCCCTTCTATGTTAGCCTGTACGGGTCAACTGTCTTCCACACTGTGGATGAAGCATGATTTGCTTAATCCTGTCCTTTCTCTAGGCATTCTCTCTCTCTCTCTCTGTCTCTGTCTCTGTCTCTGTCTGTCTCTGTCTCTGTCTCTCTGTCTCTCTCTGTCTCTGTCTCTCTGTCTCTCTTTGTCTCTCTCTGTCTCTCTCATCTCTCTCTGTCTCTCTCTGTCTCTGTCTCTGTCTCTCTCTGTCTCTGTCTCTCTGTCTCTGTCTGTCTCTGTCTGTCTGTCTGTCTCTCTCTCTGTCTCTCTCTGTCTCTGTCTCTGTCTCTGTCTCTGTCTCTCTCTCTCTCTCTCTCTCTCCCATTCTCTCTCTCATTGTTGTAAGTAGCACATGTACCTCAACTCATTTGGGGACTTTAGGTCCCACACTGCTATGGGTAGCCTCTGGCTTCTTATTTCACGTCTCTTCACTTTCTAAATAGTCCATCACTGCTGAGAAAAGATTCTGTGGCATTTCCCACATAGGCACAAATGCCACTTAGACATAAAAGGTTCTCTGAGCAGTGCATCTGCTGTAATTTCCTGCTCTGAAACTGAATCCCTGAGAGCATGGTTAATACTACAGACAACTTTTTAGTGCTTTATCCCTTAAGTTTGCCTCCTCCTTTCTTGGCTATAATTTTCTCTTGGAGCAATTTATTCATTTTATTGCATTTCTGTGTAATTGCTAGCTACATGAAAAGTTCATCTCTAGATTATGAAAACATAGTAGTGTATAAAAAGGACAGTCAAATATTCAGAAAAATACTTTGTGTATTAAAAAAAAAATGCCCGGAGGAATGCTTCTGGGGCAACACCAGAGGTTGGGAAGCTTCTGTCTGTTCTGAATAAATCTTCCTGCCCTTGAATCATGGAAACCATTTCCTGATATGCAATCAGCGATTCCTCATTAGGATCTAGTCTGTACTAGTCACTATTCTCTAGTCAGACTACAGAAATATTTCCAACCTAGTTGAGCATGAATAATAAAAAGTCTTTTCTAAATTGTGTAAGTCATACAGCCTGTGACTTAAGACCACAGCTAAGGTCAGAGATAGGACACATGCAGTTCTTCTAAGCATGTCTGTAGTTCTCATTCAGTGTAGTTATTATTGATCACATGCTATGTCTTGGCCATCTAATGATGTTGATGACAATACAATACACATCACAGTAATAAGACAGTTCTTGTCTTTTTTCTATTTGTTGTTTGCCTTTGTTTTGTTTTTAAGACAGGGTCTCATTATGTAGCCATGGCTGTCCTGCTTCTGCCTCTCAAGTACTGGGATTAAATGCTTGCACCACCATACCCAACGGTTCCTCCCCTTAATCTAAGACATAAACTTGGGACAATACAAAGTTGACTTTTAAGTGTTATGATTAAGTTTTGTCTGATTCATATGGGCATATAGTAGGAAGAGATAAAAATCTAAGTGTGAATTAAGGAAAGTTAGACTCCAGGAAGAGTCCTAAACTGCATGTAGGGGCTCCACTTCATAGGAAAGAGATCATGAGTGGAATCCCAGATAGAATAAGGATGGACCCATTTAGCCATTTTTCAAAGAATGGGGTCTTGGTTAAGAGAAGTTGTTGCTTTTTACAGAGGACATGAGTTTAGGTCCTAGCACCTGTATAATGCTCCAACCCTCCAGGTTCAGGGCTCCACTTTATTCTGGCCTCTGCACAACCAGACATATACATGGTACACAGACAAGTAGACAAAGAGTTCATATATTTAAAGCACAATGCATACATCTTTTAAAATACTTTATTTTATTTTCTTGGTGCATAAATTTATAAAATATATTCAGTAGGAAAAGTATGGGATGCAATAGGAAGCCACACGGTTCTGTTCTGAATTGCTATTTGGACTGTGTCTTTGGGTCTGGTTTATTTCAATATTTTTTTTTTAATTTTCTTCCTTTTTATTATAAATTTTAAAAGAAACTTAAGAGAATGAAAAACATTTAAATAAGAGCAGAGGGGGTACCATGTGAATACAATGTGAGGAGCAATCCTCTCTAGAATCACTCCAGTGAGTCAGTCAAAAAACAAAACAAAAGAAAACAAAAGCAAAGAAAACTGTCAACAGCAACAGCTTGTGGAAAGTGAAGCCTGAGGGTGGACTCCCCTCCAGCCTTGCTGCAATAGTTACACAAAACAAAACCAGGCAAGCACAGGCTGCATACGGGGCGGGCAGCAGAGAGAAGCCGGTACTGAGGTGATTCCTATTGGGACTTAGCAAAAACATCTAAGAAACTACTCAGCAAATAGAGGAAATTACCTTTAAAGGACTGAAGGAATCTGTGATAGCAATCATTAGTCAACTAGAGAAAGTCAATCATGAGACAAAAAAAAAAAAAAGAAAAAAGAAAAAAAAGAAAATCAGATCTGGGGTAGAAAAGTATAACAACCAGATGAGAAGACGCATGCTAGACAGAATCATCAGGCTTAGCCTGAAAGAAGAGTTAGGGAACTAGAAGATGGCTCAATAGATACTGTCTAGTCTGCAGGCTAGGAAGCACTCAGTAGAAGGAGCCAACTCCCTACAGTTATCCTTTAACCTCCATATGTGTAACATGAAACACACAGCATGGCCAGAAAGACAAAGACACACAAGCATACAAACATGCAAAAATAAATAAGTGCAACTTAAAGTTTGTTTAAAAATCAGGATTGGGAAAAAAACTGTATACAGACACCGAGACTGTTAGGAAATACAAGGGTCAAATTCAACAACTTAATAATCTTCTAGAAATGCCCAGATTTCTAAAAGCTGATTTGAAGAGAACCTAAAAGTGTTGGTAAGTCTATAGAAACAACAACAAAATTAAAAAAAAAAAAAAGGATAAAAACTGGGTGTCCTTCAAGCAGCATGGAAAAGCAGTATTAGCCAGGTACAATGGTGCACATCTCCAGTCCCAGCACTTAGAGGCAGAGGCAGGCAGATCTCTGGGAGTTCATAAAGTAATTTCCAGTACTGCCAGAGCTACGCATTTAGACTCAGTCTCAAACAAAAAAGTGATATTTAATTTAATTTAAGTGGTATTTAAATTTAATTTTTTTCATATGCCATATCATGGGTAGTATTACTGGAGAATTCTGGGAGATAATTAAAGGAAAAATAGTACCAACATTATAATTGCTCTTTGAGGAAATAGAAGAAACTCTTACATATCCTATGAGGCCAATATCATCCTGATTCCCAAAGCAGAGAGAAGTATCATAAAAACCATAGACTACTGCTTCCCTTTGAATCTAGACACACAAATCTCTAACAAATAGGAAACTAAATCCAGTAACAACCACAAAAATATCATGTAGCATCAACAGCCAGAATTTATCTAAGGAATGCAAGATTCAGTTAACATCCAAAAGTTGAAGTAATATCCTGTATTCGTTGGGCTCCCCTAGAATAACAGAGTGGACAGAATGAGTACATAGTAAGAGGAGATTTTTGAGACTGCCTTATACAATATAATTGGTGTAGTCCATCCATGGCCATCTCACACTGGAGAGCTTGGGAACAACTTTGTTGTTCAGTTGCTCAGTTCATGAGGCTGTGTGCCTCAGCAGTTGCAGTCTGGTGTTGAAGACATGGAGGACTCCTGGAGAGTCACTCACTGGTTCTCAGTTGTAAACCTGAAGAAGCTAATTCTAATATCAAGGAAGAAGTGCAGCAGCAACTACACAGATGAACTTGCCAGTGAGAGTGAAGGCAAGTAGGCAAATACAAAATTTTTCTTTCATTTCCCTTTTACTTGGGCTGACACTGAAAAGAACAACTAATATTTAGGATGGACCTTTCCATTTTAAATAATCTGATTAAGTGATATCCCTTTTAATCAATTTCAGTTCTAATCAACTCAGAGACCAAGATTAAATAAATGCATATGCCATATTAAATAAATGAGGTAGAAAACTCACATGATTGTCTCATTTGAGATTTTTAAACATCATGATTTAAGGAAAAAAAAACTTTCAAAATGAGAATAGAAAAAAAAAAGCTATGACATTCTGATAAAGGATTTCTGCCAAAAAAAAAAAAAAAAAAAAAAAAAAAAAAAAAAAAAAAAAAAAACCCTATGGCTATTATCCAACATAAAGGCATACGTCTCTAAAGGAGATAGGTAAACTGGTAAAAAGATGATTACATTCAGGCCGCTTTGAATAATAGCTGTGACTGTGACGTAAGATGAAGTTCTGTGAGCAGTTAAAATTGGAAAGGGGAGTAACTAGGGATACAGTCGCACCCTGCCAATGAAGATGAAATCCCAGACGGGGCACAGCCTACTCAGGAAATAAATTGAGAGAGAAAAGGAAAGGGGATCATGGGTGAAACATTAGCTTTAACTTAATCCAAGGAGCAGCCAGGGGTTCTGGGGTCCCCACTTTTAATCCCAGCACTCGGGAGGCAGAGGCAGGCAGGTTACGCAGGCCCAGAAGTTACACTCTAACTCCTGTTGGGCTCCATTCGCTACAGTCTCCAAGGTCACCCTCACTTCCCCTATACCAACAATGCAATACTCTGTTTTCCAGGAACTTAACAGAAGTCCTCCTAAATAATGCACACCTGGAGTACTTCAAAGAGTTCCTCAAAGACCGGAAGTCTGAAAACCCGTTGCAGTTCCTGATAGCCGTACAGAAGATCATGATGGAGACCAATGAAAAGACTTATAAGACAGCTTTGGAAAATATAACCAAGACTTACCTCCACAGCAAGGTCCCTCCCGGTGTGTGCCTCTCTTTCTCTTGATTTTCCCTTCGGTTTCTTGGGAGGAAAAGTGTGGGAAGTAGCCTAAAACCCGCTAGAGAGAACTGAAGAGGGCAATAGCCACATGGGGGCAGTATTGAGACACCGAGGATGCGTGCAGAGAACAGTTTTAAGCCATAACATTGGTGAAAAGAGCCACAAGGGAGATACATTCATATGCATGCTCATTAATTTCCTTTATTGTTAGGAAATCTAACCTTAATCCCAGGAAGGTAGGAATAAGTAGCTGCATTTTCTAAACAAAGAAAGTATAATGCATTGAAGTTTAGCGAACATTCTGTTTAATGCAAAGTCCAGTTACTTAATCATCAAAATGACTAGCCTGAGACTAGCTGTAAGCAAACCGGTGTGCTCTTCATCTCCAGAAGAGTTGTGCTGGGGAATGGTCTGTCTGACAACCTTTCATAAATGTCTTGTTTTCCTGTGTAAGGTGGTGGTAAACTTGGCCTGTGGAAATGCATTTTAGCTGGAGATTGCAAGTAAAGTTTAGCTCGTACCTCTAGTAAAAGGAGGTGAGAGCACAATGCCCTCTTAAAGCTATAGAGCTGAGCTTTCTGTCTGTCACAGGGGAATAGGCAGAGTTTATGTAGGCAGAGAGGGGCTCATTTATTTAGTGTTTTTTACTTGTTTGTTTGGTTGGTTTTGTTTATTCAAGACATTTTGTGTTTTATAAAAATACAAAAAAAAATAGAAAAAGTTCAAAAGTAACAAATCTCTCTAGTTCATTTGTTTGTTTTGAAATAGGGTCTTGCCACATAGTGCCGACTGGCCTGAAACTCAGCTATGTAGGCCAGACTGGCCTTACACTCTCAAACTTCCAGCCTCTGCCCACCATGTGCTGGAGGCACAGAAATGCCCCACTTCAGCATGCCAGTTTGCAGGTGCAATTTGAACACATTAATAATAAACTCAGAATCACCAATATTGCATTGGTATCACATTAATACAATTATAAGAAGTTATAAAGCACTTCCCCTTGGTGTGCCTTAAACAAGAGGGAGCCCAGATTTGAATTTCTACTTTTCCTGTGTCTTCGACCAGGAGCTAGCTCCACAGCTTCATTGACAGTCTAAACTATAATTCTTTTTTTTTTTTTTTTTTAACTTTTATTGCATTATGATGAGAAAAGTTACATGATTTCAATTTATCTGAATTTGTTAACATTTAAAAACATATTTTAAGTAAATAGAATTAAATCACATTCTTGTTTCCCTTTTGTACCCCCACTCCTCCCAGAGACCCCCTTCAATACCTACAATATCTTTTTTGTCATATTCCTTAAAATTTATAAAATATTATAACAATAAAAATAAGTATTATAAAAGTTGTTTGATATAAAACAACAATCAATTTAACACTCTTAGGTAGATGCTTGTCTACAGCAATAGTGAAAATATATTTTTCTCAATATAAATTTTAAATACCTCCAAACATATTAACTGTATACTTCAAAATAATACATCACTACTAGTATTTTCTTAAATGAACATAAATATATAAAGTCTTTTTGTTTGTTTTGTATTTAGTAGAGTTTAAAATCTTGGCTCTTACTGTGGTACAAGCCCAAAATAAGAACAATTTTTAGACATTGGATTTCATTGTAATAAGGCTATACTTCAATGACCCTCACATCACCAAAGGATTTTACCTCCATCGTAGCTAAGCTGAGATTTGATAGTTCTGCTGCACCAAGAAATGAATTGTAGGCTGGTTTTTGGATACAGACTTCCTGCTACGGTCAAAGCTATTTGACTTGAGTGAGTGATTTTATTATCAGCCCACAGAAAACAGGTTACATTCATTTAAGAAATGGTGTAGGTATCAAGATGGTCTATCCATAAAGACATTCACCAACTGTTTCAACGAACATTGGTTCTGCTTGGAGGGTGGCATAGACATTAGGTGAGGGTAAGAATTTGGTTCATTAGCTGTGATAAT